>NC_132905.1:34019107-34374870 GCF_047675955.1 Chlorocebus sabaeus | reverse complement strand
TCAGGGCACGGACTGACCCATCTCATTCTAAGGCAACCAAGGCAGAGCTGAGGACCTGTGCCAGGCTGGGAGCCAGACCCCTCCCTAAATGGGCCTGAAGGAAGTACCATATCTGTCCCAATGCGCCACAAATTTCAGCCCAGGAGACACATAGGGAAGGGAGGGCACGTCCTCCCTGCCGGCTGACACTGGAAAAGCGGGACCTGGGAGACCAGGGAGCGCAGGGCTGGCAGGGGCTGCTTCAGGCCCAAGGAGAGCTCAGGCTGCGCCATGGGGCTGCCGCTCTTGGGCCGGATGCTGTACCCTCTGCAGGATCTGAGAAAATCCGGTCTGGAGATGGGATTGTTCTGCCCAGGATGGGTGACCAGGGCCTGACAACAGTCCCCCAGGGAGTGACCACATCACCCGGGTGGGATACAGGGAGCCTGTCCTGAGACCTGCCCAGTGCACTGAGGGTGCACCTGGAGCCCACCCCACCTGACCCCCAATAGTCCTCACAGGGTCTGACCCCCACCATGCACCCCCCTCTCCCTGCACCCCCGCTGCCCACCCTGCCTGTTCCCTGGCTTCCTCCATCCATCCTGTGCAGCCCATAGACTGCGACCATCTCACCGGCCACTCTGGCCCTTCCTTTACCTTTGTCCTGTCAGAATCTCTGAGCAAGATCTCCCAGGTCCATCTAAACACCTGCTTTTTCCATTTTCACTGGGCCGTTGGACACCACTGGGCCATCCCAGCTGTCCACAGGTCCTTTGATAACGTGCATTTCCTCTGACCTCTCCCAGCAGTGCTCAGCAGCCCCCATTTACCAGATCCCTGCTGACCAGATCCCACACATCAGCTCCTCCCTGACCACACCCTCCCTGAATAGACCCCCATGACCAGCTCCCATAAACCAACCTCCCGCGGCCAGACCCATAATCACCAGGCCTCACTCACCAGGACCTTACTGACCAGGCCTCAGTGACAAGGCCTCACTGACCAGGTCCTTACTGACGAGGCCTCAGTGACAAGGCCTCACTGACCAGGACCTTACTGACCAAGCCTCAGTGACCAGGACCTTACTGACCAGGCCTCACTGACCAAGACCTTACTGACCAGGACCTTACTGACCAAGCCTCAGTGACAAGGCCTCACTGACCAGGACCTTACTGACCAGGACCTTACTGACGAGGCCTCACTAATCAAGTTCCACAGATCATGACCCCTTTGCCTGGCCCCACAGATGAAGGTCCACTGACCAGGCCTCCAGGGAATAGGCTGCCAGTTACCAGGCCCCTACTAACCAGGCCTGAGGTGACCAGATGTCTTTGACCAGGAACCCAGTGGGTAGGCCCCACTGAACAGGCACACACTGCTCAGATCCCCGCTGACCAGGTCACCCCGTAGACCGAGGCTACAAAAGTCACCACTGATCAAGACCTCTCTGACCAGGCCCCGACTGATTAGGTTCCACTGACCAGGCTGCCCTGACCAGGGACTCACTGACAAGAGCCTCTGCTGTTTAAGTCCCATGTGACCAGGCTTCCACTGAATAGCACCCCTTGACCTGGTCACCAGTGACCCAGATCACACTGACAAGGCCACCACTAAGCCCCAGCTGACCAGGTCTCCACTGACCAAGCCCCGCAGCCCAGCTTTGCACTGACCAGACACCAAACATTTGTCTGCCAGTAGGTCCCCACTCACCAAGACCCCCACTCCTAGATCCCCTGAGACCCACTCTAAGCAGACCCCTGCTGACCACGCCCCCACTAAGTACGCCTCACTGACCAAGTCCTAACTGACTAGCTCCACTGAGCAGGCCCACACTGATCAGGCCCCTTCTAACCACCCCAGAAGGCAAGCGGCAATGAGATGTTTCATATGTCGGGGTAGGAGCAAGATGGAGAGAGGAAGGAGGTGCCACATCCTGTTATACAACCAGATCTCATGAGAACTCACATCAGGAGATCAGCATCAAGAAGGTTAACCATTGGTGAAGGAACCACCCACACCACCGCCCACTGTTTCCAGTCAGAAACCTCCTGCAGAGGCAGAGCCTCTTAGGAAACTTCCACTATGGCAGTGCAGAAGGAAAATATAGGCTTGGAGCCCCCACACAGGAGGCCACCATCCTCCAGAACCCAGATTCACAAGCCACCAACAGCTCACACCCTCAGTAATGGAAAAGGTACAGGCACTCCACACCAGCCGAACCCATGAGAGCAGCCATGGGGGCTGAAGCCTGCAAAGCCACAGGTGCACTGCCCTAGTAGAGGTTTCCCATGAGCCTCTGCCTCTGCAGCAGGTTACTCCCCCTTCCTACTACCCTCCACCTTCCCACCACCCTACTCACGACCTACACCTCCCACCCTACCCCTCCTTTTCCTTCCACCCTAATCCCTTCTCGTCCAATATTAAATCACCTCCCACCTGGCCCCACCTCCAACATTCAGGATTCCAATTCCACATTAGTGTCATAGGGGCACACAGCCATCCCATATAATTCCGACCCTGATACCCCAGAACCTCATGTCATTAGCACAGAGCAAAACACAATCATACCTTTTCTAAAAGTTTCCAAAAGTCTTAACTCATTCCGAATGTAAACATGTCCAAGTCTCATCTGAGACAAGGCTACAGGCCCTTCTGGCTATGAGTCCCTGAATTTAAAAGGGATTTCTTTTCTTTCAAGGTACGATGATGGGACGGGCGTCGGGTAAGGTTTCACAATCCACAGGGAAGAAATTCCCCAGAAAAATAACACAAATGTGAGTGCAAAACCCAGCAGGTCCTGGCTAACACGGTGAAACCCCGTCTCTACTAAAAAATACAAAAAACTAGCCGGGCGAGGTGGCGGGCGCCTGTAGCCCCAGCTACTCGGGAGGCTGAGGAAGGAGAGTTGTGTAAACCCGGGAGGCGGAGCTTGCAGTGAGCTGAGATCCGGCCACTGCACTCTAGCCTGGGCGACAGAGCGAGACTCCGTCTCCAAGAAAAAACAAAACCAAAAACAAAAACCAGCAGGACACTATGCACTCAATCTTTCAGTTCAATAATCACCAAGAGAACTCACTATCATGCAGACAGCATTAAGGAGAGAGCGTTTAACCATTTGTGAAGATTCCGCCGCCCATCCTAGTCTTTCACGCCCACAAAATAACCTCCCCCATCCTCTCCATGCCCCTACCTCCACCCCCCCACTCTTCTCCATGATTATATCACCTCCTACCAGGCCCCTCTTTAACATTCCCCATTACAATTCCACAAGAGTATTGGTAGAGACACAGGGCCAAATCATATTATTCTGACCCGGGTGCCCCCAAATCTCATATCCTTGTCACACTGAAAAATACAGTGATGCCTGCTCTACAGTCCCCTAAAGTCTTAACTCATTCCAGAATTTACTGAAATGTCCAAAGCCCAAAGTCTCATCTGAGACAAGGCTGCAGTCCCTTCTGCCTCTGAGTTTCTGAAATACAAAGCAAGTTAACAACTTCCAAGGTATAATGATTGTACAGGCACTGGAGAAGCATTCCCAGGCAAAAGGAAAAACGATTGCCAGAAAACAACACAAAACACAGATGGGACTTACAGATCCCATGCAAGTCAAAAACCCAGCAGGCCAGTCATTGAATCCTACAGCTCCAAACCATCTTTTCTGAATTTACATGCCACATCTAGAGCACAGGGGTGTGATGGCTGGGCTCCCAAGGCCTTGGGCAGCTCAGCATCTGTGGCTGTGCAGGGTCTGTCTCCTACAGCTGCCCTCATGGGTGGGGCTGGTGTTGAGTGCCTGTGGCTTTTCCACACTGAGGGTGCAAGCAGTTGGTGGGACTATGAATCTGGGGTCTGGAAAGTGGTGCATATAGGCTGCAGGTTGTGAGGCGTTTGATTGGGTTTAATAGGGTAGGAATGTTTTCATTGATGTTAATTAGTGTGGGGAAGTGGGGTTGTGGGGGCTTCAACCCCATATGTTCCTTCTGTACTGCCCTAGTAAAGGTTTCCCATGAGGCTCTGCCTCTTGGAAAAGCTTCTGCCTGGACACCCAAGTTTTTCCGTACATACTCTGGAGTCTATTAGAAGCCTCCCAAGCCTCTAGTCTTGTGCTCTGTGCACCTGCAGGCTTAACACTATGTGGAAGCCATCAAGGCTTGGAGCCTGCACCCCTAAACAGTGACCCAAGCTGTACCTGTGCATCTTTCAACCATGGCTGGAGCTGGAGCTGCAGGGATGCAGGCAGCAGTGTCCTGAGGATGGATACAACCGCGTGACCATGGGACTGACCCGGGAAAGCATTCTTCGGTCATAGAACTCAAGGTCTGTGAGAGCAAGCTCTGCTGCAAAGCTCTCTGAAATATCTTCAAGGCCTTTTTAACATTGCCTTCGCTATCAGCACTTGGTTCCATTTTATGCAGATTTCTGAAGCCTTCTTGAACGTTCCCACTGAAAATCAGCTTTTCTTTTTGACCCCTTGGCCAGGCTGCAAATTTTCCAAACTTTAAAACTCTGCTTCTCATTTAAAAAATGTTTCGATTTGAGGGCATTTATTCAGTCACACAGAAGACCACAGGCTGTGCGATACAGACAGGACACGTCTTGAGATTTGCTGCCTAAAATTTCATTTCACCAGACATATCCTAAATCACCACCCTCAAGTTCAAAGTTTCACAGGTCTCCAGGGCAGAGGCACTATCCCGCCAAGTTCTTTGCTAAGGCAAAACAAAAGTAACCTTGGCTCCTGTTCCCAGTAAGTTGCTCATTTTCATCTGAGACCTTCTAAGCCTGGCCTTCCCTTGTCCATCCTTCAGTCACCCTTTGAATTGCGACTATTTTAAAAGTCTCTATGGTCACCCTTTTAATTATAACTATTTAACATGTGTCTACAATAGTCTGAACTTTCCCTCATCTTTCTGTCTTCTTCCCAGCCCTCCAAACTGTGCAGTGTCTGGTAGTTACCCACCTCTGAACCTCCTTCTACCTTTTCAGCTATCTTTGTCACAGCCTGGCAATGTGGTAAAAGAAGAAAAGTCCATTTTCAGGGGGAAAATTCAAGAAGGCTTCAGATATATACATATAAAAGAAGTCAAATTATAATAGTAAAAAAAAAAAAAGAAAAGAAAAGAAAGAGGAAAAAAACCTAGAGGACATTTCATAGATCCACTCTGCAGTACAAATTTTCTGTAAAATTATTTTAAAAAGAGGTTTAATTGGCTCATGGCTCTGCAGGCTGTAAAGGGAGCATAGTGGCTTCTGCTTCTGGGAGGACTCAGGAAGCCTCACAATCGTACCAGAAAGCCAAGCGACAATGAGATGTTCCATATGGCAGGAGTAGGAGGAGGATAGAGAGGAAAGAGGTGCCATACCCTGTTATACAACCAGATCTCATGAGAACTCACTATCAGGAGATCAGCATCAAGAAGACTAACCATTGGTGAAGGTTCTACCCACACCACCGCCCCCTGTTTCCAGGCAGAAGCCTCCTGCAGAGGCAGAGCCTCTTGGAGAACCTCTACTAGAGCAGGGCAGAAGGAAAAGACAGGCTTGGAACCCCAGTTCAGGAGGCCACCAACCTCCAGACTGCAAGATTCATAGACCCACCAAGAGCTTGCACTCTCAGTTGGAAAAGCTACAGGCACTCAACACTAGCCCAGCCCATGAGAGCAGCCATGGGGCTACACCCTGCAAAGCCACAGGTGCACTGCCCTAGTAGAGGCTTTCCATGAGCCTCTGCCTCTACAGCAGACTACTCCCCCTTCCTACTACCCACCACCCTCTCACCCACCCTAAACAACCTACTCCTCACCCTCCCCACTCCCCCACTTTTCCTTCCACTCCTGCCCCTCTCCCATCCATGATTAAATCACCTCCCGCCAGGCCACACTTCCAAAATTAAGGATTACAATTCATATGAGTTCTGGTAAAGAAACACAGCCAAATCATATTATTTGGACCCTGATCCCCTGCAGTCTCACATCCTTCTCACAGAGCAAAACATATTCATGCCTTTTCAAAAGCTTCCAAAATCTTAACGCATTCCAAAATTAACTCAAACGTAAAAAAATTCAACATCTCATCTGAGACAAGTCTACAGTCCCTTTTGCCTGAATTTAAAAGGATGTTCTTTTCTTTCAAGGTACAATAATGGTGCAGGCATTGGGTAAGCTTTTTCAATCCCAAGGGAAGAAGTTTCCCAGGAAAATAACACAAATCGGAACACAGGTGCAAAACAAGTCCAAAACCCAGGAGGCCACTATTCGTTCAATCTCAGAGCTCTAAAATCATGAAGAGAATTCACTGTTACAAGCACAGCAGTAAGGAGATGGTGTTTAACTATTTGTGAAGGATCTGCTCCCCACTCCCAATTTTCACCCCTCACCCCAACCACAATTCCCCCATTCTCCCTACCCCCTAACCTTCCAACTCCCACTCTCCACCACGATTAAATCACCTTCCACCAGGCCCCACCTTTAACATTCTGATGACAATTCCACATGAGTTTTGGTAGGGACACAGAGCTAAATTGTATTATTCTGTCCCTGGCTCCCCGAATCTCCTGTCCTTCTCACATTGCAAAATATGATGCCTTCCCTACAGCCCCCTAAAATCTTCTATCATTGAAGCATTTATAAAAATGTTGAAAGCTTAAAATCTCATCTGACACAAGGCTACAGTCCCTTAGGCCCGTGAGCCTCTGTAATATAAAGCAAGTTAACTACTTCCAAGGTACAAGGCTTGTACAGGCATTAAGTAACCATTCCCAGCCAGAAGGAAGAATTTTGCCAGAAAAAAACAAAACACAGATAGGACTTACGGGCCCCATGAAACTCCAAACAGAGAAGGCCAGTCATTCAATTCTATAGCTCCAAAATCACCCTTTTTAAAACCTTGTCCCACATGCAGAGCACAGGGGTATGAGGGCTGGGTTCCCAAGGCCTTGTGCAGCTCTGCACCTGTGCCATTGCAGGGTTTATGCCCCACAGCTGCCATCATGGGCTGGGCTGCTGTGGAGTGCCTGTAACTTTTCCCCACTGAGGATACAAGTTGTCAGGGGGGTCTGCCAATCTGGGGTCTGCGTGATGGTGGCCTCCAGCTTGGGGGTTCCAACTCCAAGTTTTCCTTCTGCATTGCCCTAGTAGAGGTTTCTTATGAAGGGATGCCTTTCTGAGATGCTTTTGCCTGGACACCCAGGCATTTCCACACATCTTCCAAAATCTCCAGAGAGGCTCCCAAGCCTCTACTCTCATGCTCCACCCACCCAGTGGCTTAACACTATGAGGAAAATACCAATGCTTCTAGCCTGCACCCTCTGAAGCAGTGACCCAAGCTGTACTTGTGCATCGTTCAGCCATGGCCAGAGCTGGAGCTGGAGCTGCAGGGATTGCAGGCAGCAGTGTCCTGAGGCTACTCATAGATGGGGGTTGGGAGGTCATGGAACTAGCCCAGGAAATCCTTCTCCTCTCCTAGGCTCCAGGTCCTGTGACAGCAAGGGCTACTGCAAAGGTCTCTGAAATGTCTTCAAGGCCTTTTCCCTATTGTCTTGGCTCTTATCACTGGGCTCCTTTTTATGCAAATTTCTGAAGCCTTCCTCAGTTTCCCACTGAAAATCAGCTTTTCCTTTTGTGGAGTCACATTCTTTGCTACATCAAAACAAAAGGAACCTTGGTTCCTGCTCCCAGCAAATTTTTCATTTTCATCTGACACCTTGTAAGTCTGATCTTTACTGTCTATTTTCCTGTGAGCCTTCTGAACACAAGTGTTTAACAATTCTTTACAAAGATCCAAACTTCCCTCATCTTCCTGTCTTCAAAGCCCTCCAAACTCTCCCGACCTCTGTCTGCTACCCTCTTCTGAAACTGCTTCTACATTATCAGCTATCTTTGCTGCAGCCTGGCAACGTGGTAAAGGAAAACAAGTCCATTTTCAGGGGGAAAATTCAAGAAGGCTTCAGATACTTCAACGAAAAGAAGCTGAGTGCTGATTGCCAAGACAATAGAGAAGGCCTTGAAGACATTTAATGGTTCAACTTTGCACTACTTATTTTCCCTATAATCATAAAGAAAAGAGGTTGACTTGGCTCATGATTCTGTGGGCTGTAAGGAAGCATAGTGGCTTCTGCATCTGAGAGGACTCAGGAAGCCTCCCGATCACACGAGATTGTCGTGGGGCAATGAGATGATTCTTGTGGCAGGAGTAGGAGCAAGATAGAGAGAAAAAAAAACCTGCCATGCCCCATTGTGCAAGCAGATCTCATGAGAACTCACTATCACAAGGACAGCATCAAGAAGATGGTGCTTAACCATTGGTGAAGGATTCACCCCCACCCCCAACTCCCACTGTTTCCAGACAGAAGCCTGCTGCAGAGACATAGCCTCTTGGAAAACCTCTACTAGGGAAGTGTGGAAGGAAAATATGGGCTTGGAGCCCCCATGCAGATGGCCACCAGCCTCCAGACCCCAGAGTCACAGACGCACCAACAGCTCACATCCTCAGTGTGGAAAAGCTATAGGCACTCAACATCAGCCCAACCCATGAGAGCAGCTGCCGGGGCTAAACACTGGAAAGCCACAGGTGCACTGCCCTACTAGAGGTTTTCCATGAGGCTTTGCCTCTGCAGCAGTCTATTCCCCCTTCCTACTACTCCCCACCTTCCCACTACCATACTGCCAACCCACTCCTCCCAATTCTACCCATCCCTTTCACTTTCCACCACCCCCAACCTCCTACCCATAATGAAGTCACCTGCTACAACATTAGGGATTACAATTCCACATGAGATTCATAGGGACACACAGCCAAACCATATCATTCTGACACTGACATCCCAGAATCTCAAGTCCTTATCGCAGAGCAAAATGCAATCATGACTTTTCAAAAGTTTCCAAAAGTCTCAAGTCATTCTAAATGTAAAAAACTCAGTCTCACCTGAGACGAGGCTACAGTCCCTTCTGCCAATGAGTCCCTGAATTTAAAATGGAGTTCTTTTCTTTCATGGTACAATGATGGTACGGGAACTGGGTAAGCTTTCTCATTCCAAAGGGAAGGAATTTCCCAGAAAAATAACACAAATGGGCCCATAGGCCCAATGTACATCCAAAACCCAGCAGGACAGTATTCACTGTATCTCACAGCTCCAGAATCATCAACAGAACTCAGTATCATGTGGATAGCATTAAGGAGATAATGTTTAACCATTTGTGAAGGATCCAACCCCCACCCTCATCTTTCACCCCCACCCACAAAATAAATTACCTCCTTCCCCCCACACCCCTGCCTCCAACCCACACTCTTCTCCAGGATTCAATCACCTCCCATTAGGCTCCAACTTTAACATTCGCCATTACAATTGCATATGAGTTTGGCAGGGATGCAGAGACAAATCATATTATTCTGACCCTAAGCCCCATATCTCATGTACTTCCCACACTGCAAAATACAATGATGACTTCTCTACAGTCGCCTAATATCTTAACTCATTCCAGGATTTACCAAAATGTCCAAAGCCCAAAGTCTATTCTGAGACAAGGCTGCTGTCTCTTCTGGCCCTGAGCCTCGGAAATACAAAGCAAGCTAACTACTTCCAAGGTACAATGATTGTACAGGTATTGGGTAAGCATTCCCAGCCAAAAGGAAGAAATTTGCCAGAAAGAAGCACAAAACACAGATAGGACTTACAGACCGCATGCAAGTCAAAAACTCAGCAGACCAGTCATAGAACCCAACAGCTCCAAATCATCTTTTGTGAATCCAGATCCCACATCCAGAGCACAAGGGTGTGAGGCCTGGGCTCCCAAGTACTTGGGCGGGTCTGCACCTGTGGCTTTGCAGGGTCTAACCCCCACAGTTGCCCTCATGGGCTGGGCTGGTGTTGAGTACCTGTAGCTTTTCCACACTGAGGGTGCAAGCTGTTAGTGAGTCTATGAATCTGGTGTTTGTAGAATGGTGCCTCCCTGTGTGGGGGTAACAACCCTGTATATTCCTTCTGTATTGCCCTAGTAAAGGATTCCCATGAGGCTCTTCCTCTTGGAAAAGTTTCAACCTGGACACCCAGGTTTTTCCATACATACTCTGGAGTCTAGATGAAGGATCTCCAGCCTCCAGTCTTGTGCTCTGTACACCTGCTGGCTTAACACAATGTGGAAGCCACCAAGGCTTGCAGCTTGTACCCTCTGAAGCAGTGACCCAATCTGTACCTGTGCATCTTTCAGTCATGGCTGGAGCTGGAGCTGGAGCTGCAGGGATGCAGGCAGCAGTGTCCTGAGGATGGACACAGCAGCAGGGCCATGGAGCTGGAGAAGGAAACCATTCTTTTCTCCCAGGCCTCATGGCCTGTGACCTGAGAGCAAGGGTTGCTGCAAAAGTCTCTGAAATGCCTTCAAGGCCTTTTTAACACTGTATTGGCTACTAGCACTGAACTCCATTTTACGCAAACTTCTGAAGCCTTCTTGAATTTTCCCACTGATAATCAGCTTTTCTTTTTGACCACTTGGCCAGCCTGCAAATTTTCCAAACTTTTAAGCCCTCATTCTCATTTAGATAGGTTTTACTTTTAGGTCATTTCTTGGGTCACATATAAGACCACAGGCTGGTCGACACAGACAGGAAACCTCTTGAGCTTTGCTGCCTAAAAGTTCACTCCACCAGATACACTCTAAATTATCACCCTCAAGTTCAAAGTTTCACAGGTCTCCAGGTTACGGGCATCGTGCAGTCTCTACACTGGTCCAAACTTTTCCACATCTTCCTGTCTTCTTTGAAGACCTCCAAATTCTCCAACCTCTGGCCATTACACACTTCTCAACCTGCTTCTGCATTTTCAGCTATGTTCGTTGCAGCCTGGCAATGTGGTAAAACAAGAAAAGTCCATTTCAAGAGAAAAATTAATGCAGGCTTCAGATATTTGCCTGAAAAGATGCTGAGTGCTGATTGCTAAGACAACAGGGAAAAGGACTTGAAGGCATTTCATAGCTCCACTTTCCAGGAATAATTTTCTGTATAATCAGGAAGAAAAAGAGGTTGAACTGGCTCATGGTTCTGCAAGCTTTAAATAAATCATAGAGGCTCCCACTTCTAGGAGGACTCAGGAAGCCTCCCAGTCATACCAGAAGACCAAGCTGCAATGGGATGTTGTATATGGCAGAAGTGGGAACAAGACAGAGAGGAAAAAGGTGCCACACCCTGTTATACAACCAGATTTCCTGAGAACTCCTTATCATAAGGTCAGCATCAAGAAGATGTGGCTTAACCATTGGTGAAAGATCTGCCCCTACCACCCCCACCCCTCACTGATTCCAAGCAGAAGCCTGAGGCAGAGGCAGAGTCTCTTGGAAAGCCTCTACTAGGGCAGTGGAAAAGAAAAAAATATATATATATATGTATATAATACAAATATATATGTATATAATACAAATATATATATATATTTGTGCTTGGATGCTCCACGCAGGAGGTTACTATCCTCCAGACCACAGATTCACAGACCCATCAAAACCTTGCACTCTCAGTATGGAAGAGCTACAGACACTCAACAGCAGCAAAGCCCATGAAAGCAGCCATGGGGCTAAAGCCTGCAAAGCCGCAGGTGCACCGCCCTAGTAGAGGTTTCCCATGTGACTCTGCCTCTGCAGCAGGCTCCTCCCTCTTTCTGCTACCCACCACCCTCTCACCACCCTACTGCCAGCCTGCTCCTCCCCACCCTACCCACTGGTTTTTCCTTCCACCCCTTCTAACCTGTTTATGATTAAATCACCTCCCACCAGACCCCAGCTCCAACATTCAAGATTACACTTCCTCATGAATTTTTTAGGGAAACTCAGCCAAACTATGTAATTCTGACCCTGACACCCCCAAATCTCATGACCTCACAGAGAAAAATACAAACATGCATTTTCAAAAGTTTCCCAAAGTCTTAAATCAATCCAGCAGTAACTTAAATGTAGTAAGTTCAAGTCTCATCCAAGACAAGGCTGCAATCCCTCCTGCCTATAAGTCCCGGAATGTGAAAGAGAAGTCTCTTCTTTCAGGTTACAATGACAGTGCAGGAACTGGGTAAGCTTTCGCAACCCAAAGGGAAGATTTTCCCAGAAAAATGACACAACTGGGACACGGGCCCAATGCGAGTCCAAAACCCAGCAGGACTGCATTCATTTATCATGAATATCACACAGACTGCATTAAGGAGATAGAATTTAACCATTTGTGAAGGATCTGCCACCCACAGTGTCCATCATGATTAAATCACCTTCTACTGAGCCCCACATTTAACATTCCCCGTTACAATTCCACATGAGTTTTGGTAGGGACACAGAGCCAAATCATATTATTCTTCCCTTGGCCCCACAGTCTCATGTTCTTCTCATACTGCAAAATACAATGATGCCTTCTCTACAGTTCCCCAATGTCTTAACTCATTCCAGCATTTACTCAAATGTCCAAAGCCCAAAGTCTCTTCTGAGACAAGGCTGCAGTCCCTTCTGCACCTCAGCCTCTGAAATACAAAGCAAGTTAATTACTTCCAAGGTACAATGATTGTACAGGGATTGGGTAAGCATTCCAAGTCAGAAAGAAGAAATTGGCCAGAAAGAAGGACAAAACACAGATGGAACTTACAGATCCCATGATGCAAGTCAAAAACCCAGAAGGCCAGTCATTCCATCCTACAGTTCCAAATCATCTTTTCAGAATCTATGTCCACATCCAGAGCACATGGTGGTGTGATGGCTGGGATCCCAAGGTCTTGGGCAGCTCTGCAGCGGTGCCACCGCAGAATCTTTTCCCTATAGCTGCCCTCATGGGCTGGGCTGGTGTTGAATTCCTGTAGATTTTCAACACTAAGGGTGCAAGCAGTTGGTGGGTCTATGCAACTGGGGTCTGGAAAATGGTGCCTCCCTCTGCATTGACTCCAACCCTATACTCTCTTTCCATTCTGCCCAAGTAGAGGTTTACCATGAGGCTCTGCCTCTTGGAAAAGCTTCTCGCTGGACACCCAGGCTTTCTGATACATCCTCTGTAGTGTAGATGAAGGCTCTGAAGCCTCTAGTCTTGTGCTCTGTGCACCTTCTGGCTTAACACTATGTGGAAGCCACCAAGGCTTGGAGCTTGCACCCCTGAAGCAGTGAACCAGGCTGTACCTGTGCATCTTTCAGCCATGGCTGGAGCTGGAGCTGCAGGGATGCAGGCAGCAGTGTCCTGAGGCTGCACACAGCAGTGGGGCCATGGGGCTGGCCCAGGAACCCATTCTTTTCACCTAAGCCCCAGGGCCAGTGACAGCAAGGGCTGCTTCAAAGGTCTTTGAAATGCCTTCAAGGCCTTTTTCCCATTGTCTTGAATTATTAGCACTGGGTCCCTTTTTATGCAAATATGTGAAGCCCTCTTGATTTTCCCCCTGAAAATCAGCTTTACTTTTGGACCACTTGTCCAGTTGGCAAATTTTCCAAAAGTTTAAGCTCTGTTTCTCATTTAAATATAATTTCCAACTTATGGTCATTTCTTTGATCACACATAAGAGCATGGGCTGTTCAACGTAGGCAGGACAACTCTTGAGCTTTGCTGCTTAGAAGATCATTCCACCAGATACATCACCCTCAAGTTCAAAGTTTCACAGATCTCCCAGGCAGGGTCACTGTGTGGCCAATTACTTTGCTAAGGCAAAACATAAAAAATCTTGGCTCCTGTTCCCAGTAAGTTCTTCCTTTTCATCTGAGATCTTCTAAGCCTGGCCTTCACTGTGTATGCTTCTCTCAGTCTTTTAATCACAACTATTGAACAAGTCTCTGCAATGATCCAAACTTTCCCTCATCTTCCTGTCTTCTGCCAAGCGCTCCAAACTCTCTAAGCTCTGGATATTACCCTATTCGGAACCTGCTTCTACATTGTCAGCTATCTTTGTCACAGGCTGGCAATGTGGTAAAAGAAGAAATGTCCATTATCAGGGAGGAACATCTAGAAGGTCTCCAATATTTGCATTAAATGAGGCCCAGTGCAAATAACCAAGAGATTGGGGGAAAGGTCTAGAAGCCATTTCATAGCTTCACTTCTCAGCATTAATTTTCTGTATGTACATAAGGAAAAGAAGTTTAATTGACTCACAGTTCTTCAGGCTGTAAAGAAAGCATAATGGTTTCTGCTACCAGGAGGACTCAGGAAGCCTCCCAATCATATCAGAAGACCAAGGAGCAATGAAATGTTTCATATGGCAGGAGTAGAAGCAAGATAGAGAGAAGAAAGAGGTGTTATATCCTGTTATACCACTAGATCTCACGAGAACCCACTATCAGGAGATCAGCCTCAAGAAGATGGCACTTAACTACTGGTGAAGGATCCACCCACCACCCCATATCCACCCCCCACTGTTTGCAAGCAGAAGCCTGAGGCAGAGGCAGAGCCTCTTGGAAAACCTCTACTAGTGCAATACAGAAGGAAAACATGGTCTTGGGGCCTCCACGCAGGACACCACCATCCCCCAGACACCAGAGTCATATACCCACCAATAGGTGTGGTATTATGCAGATAAACAAGTATCCACAATGGTCCAAATTTTCCCTCATCTTCCTTTCTTCTTTCAAGCTCTCCAAACTCTCCAACCTCTGGCTGTCACCCACTTCTTAACCTGCTTTACATGTTCAGCTTTCTTTGTTGCAGCGTGGCAATGTAGAAGAAAAGAAGTTCCATTTCAGGGGAAACTTCAAGAAGGCTGCAGATGTTTGCGTTAAAAAGAATTCCAGTGCTAATAGCCAAAACGATGGGGAAAAGTCATTGAAGATATTTCATAGATCCACTTGGCAGTACTTGTTTACTGTGTGATCGTAATGAAAAGGGGTTCAATTGGCTCATGGTTCTGCAGGCTGTAAAGAAAGCATAGTGGCTTCTGCTTCTGGGAGGGCTCAGGAAGCCTCCCAATCATACCAGAAGGAAAGCAGCAATTAAATGTTTCATACAGCAGGAGTAGGAGCAAGCCTGAGAGAGGATACAGGTGCCACACCCTGTTATAAAACCAGATCTCATGAGAACGCACTATCAGGACATTTGCATCAAGAAGATGGTGCTGTTTGGCACCATAAGATGGTGAAGGATCTGCCCTGCGACACACCTCCATCCCCTACTGCTTCCAGACAGAAACTGGCTGCAGAGGCAGAGCCTCTCGGAAATCCTGTAATATGGCAGTGCAGAAGGAAAATAAGGGCTTTCAGTTGCCATGCAGGAGGCCACCATCCTCTAGACCCCAGATCCATAGACCTACCAACAATTCCCACCCTCAGTATGGAGACGCTACAGGCACTCAACACCAGCCCAGCCCATGAGAGCAGCCATGGGGGCTAACGCTGAAAAACCACAGGTGCACTGCCCTGGTAGAGCTTTCCCATCAGCCTCTGCCTCCGCAGCAGGCTACTTCCCCTTCCTACCACCCACCACCCTTGCACCACCCTACAGCCAGGCTCCACCTTACCCACCTCTTTTTCCTTCCACCCCACCCCTCCCATCCATGATTATATAATCTCCCACCAGGCCCCACTTCCAACATTTGGGATTACAATTCCACATGAGTATTTCTGGGGGCACACAGCCAAATCATATTATGCTGAACTTGAGCCCCCCAAATCTCATGTCCTTCTCACAGAGTAAAACACAATCATGCCTTTTCAAAAGTTTCCAAAAGCCTTAACTCATTCCCACATTAACTCAAATGTAAAAAGTTCAAAGTCTCATCTGAGACAAGGCTACAATCTCTTCTGCCTATGAGTCACTGAAGTTAAAAGTGCATTCGTTTCTTTCAAGGTACAATGACGGTACAGGTATTGGGTAAGTTTCCTCAATCCAAAGGGAAGACATTTCCAAAAAAAATAACACAAATGGGACCACAGGCACAATGGACACCCAAAACCCAGCAGGCCAGTGTTCATTCAATCTCACAGCCCCAAAATCGTGAAGAGGACTCACTGTCAGAAGGACAGCATCAAGGACATGGTGTTTAACCATCTGTGAAGGATCCACCCCACCCCTGCCTTTCACCCGTAACCCCACCACCTTCCCCTCAACACTCCCCACCCCAATACCCCCCAATTCTCCCCACCCTTCCCCATCCAAGCTCCACTCTCCACCACGATTATATCACCTTCCACCAGTCCCCACCTTTAATATTTTCCATTATAATTCCACGTGAGTTTTGGGAGAGACAAAGAGATGAATCATATTTTTCTGCACCTGGTTCCCCGAATCTCATGTCTTTCTCACATTGCAAAATACAATGATGCCTTCTGTATAGTCCCCCAAATCTTAACTCATTCCAGCATTTACTCAAATGTCCAAAGCCCAAAGTCTTATCTGAGACAAGTCTGCAGTACCTTCTGCCCATGAGCCACTGAATTATAAAGCAAGTTAACTACTTCCAAGGTACAATGATTACACAGGCAATGGGTAAGCATTCCCAGCCGATAGAAAACAAAATTTCTCGAAAGAAGCACAAAACACAGATGGGACTCATAGGATAAATAAATGTCCAAAATCCAGCAGGCCAGTCACTCAATCCTACAGCTCCTAAATCATCCATTTAGAATCCCTGTCCCACATCCATTGCACAGGGGTGTGAGGGCTGTGCTCCCAAGGCCTTGGGCAGATCTGCACCTGTGGCTTTGCAGTGTTCAGCCTCTGTGGCTGCTCTCATGGATAGGGCTGGTGTTGAGTGCCTGTAGCTTTTCCACACTGAGGGTGCAAGCTGTTTGTGGGTCTATGAATCTGGGGTTGGGAGAATGATGCTTCCCTGTGTGGGGTCTTCAACCTTATATGTCCCTTCTTGGCTCCCCTAGTAGAGGTTTCCCATGAGGCTCTGCCTCATGGAAAAGCTTCTTCCTGGACATCCAGGATTTTCTGTACATCTTCTAGAGTCTAGATGGGGGCTCCCAAGCCTCTATTCTTGCTGTAAGCACCTGCTGGCTTCACATTATATGGAAACCATCAAGGCTTGAAGCCACCTCTGCAGCAGTGACCCAAGCTGTACCTGTGCATCTTTCAGCCATGGCTGGAGCTGGGGCTGCAGGGATGCAGCCAGCAGTGTCCTGAGGGTGCACACAGCAGCAAGGCCATGGAGCTTTTCCAGGAAACCATTCTTCTCTCCTAGGCCCCAGGGCCTGTGACGGCAAGGGCTGCTGCAGAGGTCTCTGAGATGCCTTCAAGGCCTTTTTCCCCTTGTCTTGGCTATTTGCACTGGGCTCCTTTTTATGCACATACCCTGAGGCTTCTTGAATTTTCCCACTCAAAATCAACTTTTCTTTTTGAACACTTGGCCAGGCTGAAAATTTTCCAAACTTTAGGTCTCCACTTCTCATTTAAATAGAAGTTCCATCTTGAAGTCATTTCTTAGGTAACACATAAGAACACAGGCTGTTCAATGCAGACAGGACACCTCTTATGCTATGCTCCCTAGATGTTCATTCCACCAGCTACATCCTGAATCACCACCCCCCCCACCCCCAAGTTCATAGTTCACAGATCTCCAGGGCAGGGTCACCGCGCAGCCACGTTCTTTGCTAAGGCCAGTCAAATGTAACCTTGACTCCTGTTAACAGGAAATTCCTCATTTTCCTCTGAGACCTTTTAAGTCTGGACTTCAGTGTTTATCCTTTTGTCAGCCTTCTGGTCACAAGTATTTAACAATTCTCTACAGTTGTCCAAACTTTTCCTCATCTTGCTGTCTTCTTAGCTTTCCCAACTCCCCCGACCTCTGTCTTTTACCTACTTCTGAACCTGCTTCTACATTGTCAGCTCTCTTTGTCACAGCCTGGCAATGTAATAAAAGAAGAAAAGTCCATTTTTGGGGGGAATATTCACAAAGGCTTCAAATATTTGCATGAAAAGAAGCTGAGTGCTGGTTGCCAAGACAAAGAGGAAAGGGTCTTGAAGGCATTTCATGGCTCCACTTTACAGCACTAATTTTCCATATGATCATAAAGAAAAGAGGTTTAACTGGCTCATGGTTCAGCAGGCTGTAAAGGAAGCATAGTGGCTTCTGCTTCTGGGGGGACTCAGTAAACTTCCCAATCATACCAGAAGGCCTAGGGGCAAGGAGATGCTACATAGGGCAGGAGTAGAAGCAAGACTGAGAGAGGAAAGAGGTGCCATACCCTGTTATATAACCAGATCTGATGAGAACACACTAACACGAGGACAGCATCAAGAAGATGGTGCTTAACCATTGGTGAAGGATATGCCTGCCACCCCCACCCCCTGCTGTTTCCAGGCAGAAGCCTGCTGCAGAGGCATGGTTCTTGGTAAACTTCTACTAGGGCAGTGCTGAAGGAAAATATGGACTTGGAGCCCCCACGCAGGTGGCTACCACCCTCCAACCCCCAGAATCATAGTCCCACCAACAGCTTGCACCCTCCGCGTGGAAAAGCGACAGGCACTGAACACTAGTCGAGTCCTTGACAGTGGCAATGGGGGATCAAACCTGCAAAGCCACAGGTGCACTGCCCTAGTAGGGGTTTTCCATGAGGCTCTGCCTCTGCAGCAGGCTACTACCCCTGCCTACTACCCACCACCCTCGAAACCACCCTACAGCCAGCCTATTCCTTCCCACCCTATCCACCCCTATTTGCTTCCACACCCCCCGCCCATCCATAATTCAATCACTCCCTCCCAGTCCCTCATCTTTCTGTCATGCTCCAATCCCTCCAAACCCTTCCAATCTTTGTTTGCTAGCCACTACTGAGCCTGCTTCTACTTTTTCAGGTATCTGTATAGCAGGTTGGCTATGTAGTAATAACGCAAAACCCAATTTAAGGGGAAAAATTGAAGAAGACTTCAGAAATTTGCATATAAAAAAGCCCTGTGCTAATAGCCAAGACAAAGGGAAAAAGGCCTTGAAGACATCTCACAGCTCCTCTTGGCAGTTTTACTTTTCTGTATTATTGTAAATAAAAGAGGATTAATTGACTTATGATTCTGCAGGCTGTGAAGGAAGCTTAGTGTCTTCTGTTTCTGGAAGGAATCAGGAAGCCTCCTAATTATATCATAAAGCCAAGGGAAGATGAGATGTCTCCTAAGGCAGGAGTAGGAGGAACACAGAATGAGGACAGAGGTTCCACAGCCTGGTAAACAACCAGATCACATGAGCACTCACTCACTCTCAGGACAGCATCAAGGGGATGGTGCTTCATCATTCATGAATGATCCACCCCCACACTTTTATGACTAAATCTT
This sequence comes from Chlorocebus sabaeus, assembly GCF_047675955.1. Lineage (NCBI taxonomy): Eukaryota > Metazoa > Chordata > Mammalia > Primates > Cercopithecidae > Chlorocebus > Chlorocebus sabaeus. The sequence continues at coordinate 34,355,697 of NC_132905.1, read as the reverse complement.
TTGCCACCTAGGCCCCACCTCTAACATTAGGGAATAGAATTCTGCATGAGTTTTGGTAGGGACACATGGACAGAATAGCCCCTGACCCCACGAATCTCATGTCCTTCTCACATTGCAAAATACAATCATGGCTTTCCAGCATGGGGCATAACTCATTTCAGCATTAATTCATTTCAGCATTAACTCAAAGTTACAAAGTCCAAAGTCTCATCTGAGTCAAGGCAACAGTCACTTTTGCCTATGAGCCTCGGAAATAGAAAGGGAATTCACTGCTTCTAAGGCACAATGATGGTACAGGCATTGTATAAGCTTTCCATATCCAAAAGGAAGACATTTTCCAGAAATCTTCTTATTTCTGAGACCTCCTCAGCCTGGCCTTCACTGTCCATGTTTCCGTCAGGATTTCTGTCACAACCACTTAACCAGTCTCTATGATGGTCCAAAAGTTTTCTCATCTATCTGTCTTCTTTTGAGCCCTCCAAACTCTTCCAACCTCTGCCCATTACATGGTTCCAAAGCTGCTTCCACGTTCTTGGGTATCTTTATAGCAATGCTCCAATCCTCATTTGCCATTTTCTATATGATTTGTTTTGAAAAAGAGGTTTAATTGACTCATGGTTCTGCAGGGTGGACAGGAAGCACAGTGGCTTCTGCTTCTGGGAGGCCTCAGACATCTATGAATCACTGTGGAAGGCAAAGAAAGAGTGAGTAAGTTGTCTCACATGGCAAGAGGAAAACACGGAGAGTAGGGAGGCGACGTAGAGTTTTCAGTGACTAGATCTCATGAGAAGTCACTCATGATTGTGAGGATGCTACAAGGGGATGGTGCTGAACCATTCATGAGAAATTTGCCTTCATAATTCAATCACCTTATACCAGGATCCACCTTCCACAATAGGAAATATAATTCAACAGGAGATTTGGTGGGAACAAACATGCAAATTACATCATCAATCTTTGAGTATAAAGACATCCACAGCAGGCTTTATCCAGTCAGCTTCTTGGAAAATCTTTACAGGATTTGAGGCCTATAGCACATACACTAAAATATTCATACTTCAAAAAGCAGTAAAGTGGCATTATCATTCTTCCAAAAGTTACAGTGGTAGTTTAGGCATTCATAGCATGATTTAATTCATGTTTGCTACTGTTTCTATTGTATCATCATATTAACTGTTTCCTACACAATTCTGTATTCAGCTGGATTTCAGTTGATCACAAAACCATCCTTGTGCTACCACCAATAGCGGGCACTAGCTCTTCCCTCTAGTGTTATTCTTCTCTGTAGAATGAATCCTTGAACTGGAAACAGTCCACGATCGAATATCTAGTCATTCAACACTATCAATTCCTGGGTGACTTTTTGAAAAAACAGTATCTTTCGCTGCAAGAAACGCAGCATCTGTGAGTCCATGTCTCTCACTCGAATTGGATGAAAGTGGTGAATTTCAGCCAAAGTAGCCAAAGAAATTCTGTTCCTGTGATTCTGACGTCAACAGCCTCTGCACCTCTGTCTTCACTTCTGTCACAGATTGCCGGCTCTCCGTGACTTTGGTAAGAGCGTCCTTGTGCATGTGGATGATGTCCAGGATGTTGGTCTGGTGTCCCTGAGACAGCACTAACAGGTCCATGACTGGGTCCAGGTCCTGCCTGGGTTGACTGGCAAAGAGCTCACTGATAGTGTGGAAGGCCTCTATGGTGAAGTGGATGGCCTGGTCCGACTCCAATGCCTGGCTGAGCCTGAAGTACTGGCTGCCTGCCATCTGATGCTCTTTCTTAAAGCCTGTTACCATCATCTGCTTGCATGTCAACTCACTGGCTGTGAAGTTGAGCTGAGTGCCCTGTTGTCTATCTTCTTGGTGAAGTACTTGAAGCTGTCAGTCTTGCTCTTCCATTCCTAAAGGTTGAGGGTCACTCGGGGTGGGCTCAGGGACAGGAAGAATCTGGGACTCACCATCTCATCCTTCTCAGCCTTCCTCTTGCCCTGTCTCCAGGCTGTCTCTTCAGTGCTGGTGGGGCACATCAGGAAGTGACAAAGGATGTGGCACCGTGCCCACACCCAGAAGCTGGCCATGTGGTTCATCCACCAGACTGGGCCCTTTCTGCACTTGAACATAGATGCCACTTCACCACCGATGCCTTCAATGCTGCCAGGGAGATCTTCGCCAATCAGCCCAGGCAGGACCTGGACCCAGTCATGGACCTGTTAGTGCTGCCTCAGGGACACCAGGCCAACATCCTGGACATCATCCACATACACAAGGAAGCTCTTACCAGAGTCCTCCTCAGGATGGCCTGTGGTCTGCCTCATGGCACCCAAGAAGCCCACAGTGCTGTAGGAGCCCTGATGCATGGGCTGGAGCCCCAAAGGCAGCGCACAGCCTGCTCCTGAGCCTGCTGCTCATATCCTCTATGTGGCTCCATTTGCAGCACAGTTGTTGCACTGAGGCCTGTGCATGTCAGGCAAGGCCAAGCTGGCTCAAAGAGCAGCCAGCCACCTCTGCAAGGGTGTGCCAGGAGCAGGTGGACCAGTCCCCAACTCACTGCCAGTCAGGGTCAATCAGTTACTCTGCCCTGGAAGCAGGGCCCCAGTGCCATCTGCTTTTCCTCAGGCCTCCACTTCATCAGTTGTCAGGTGGTGGTCACTCAGGGTGTGGGAACCTGGCCATCCCTGTTTTCTTGAGTGGGTGAGGTTGGTGGCTGGTCCACCTGCTCCTGGCACACCCTTGCAGAGGTGGCTGGTTGCTCTTTGAGCCAGTTTGGCCATGCCTGGCATACATAGGCCCTGGGTACTGACAAGCTGCTCTGACTGAGCTTGTCCTGTCTTGGGCCAAATTCTAAGTCTGGCCAGGGCCACAGAAGGATGAGTCCCCTGGGTGGTAATCCTGGCTGCTGCAGGGGCGTGCATGGTGCCTCTCCCATCCCAGGGCTCAGGATGAGGCCCGACTGAGATAGGACCCTTTACGCATGGGACTTGTGCCCCAGAAGGTGGCCTCTGTCACAAAGGTCGAGTGAGAAGATGTATGGCATGCTGCTGGCTGCCAGGGCTGTTAGGATGACACATTCACCCTTCCTTCCAGGGACCTCAAAGTGACCAGCTTCGCCTTTAAGAATGACTTCTCAAGGCCCAGGAGTCATCTGGGGCTGCAGAGCAGCTGGCCGCATGCTGTCCTGGCTTCTTCCATGGTGTGCTGGTCACTACCCACCAAGGGGAGTCACAGGCAGGCACCATGCAGGGCGCTTGTCTCTGGACCTGCGTCTTGGTTATCATGGAGCCAGACTGGGCCTGGTGATAGGGCCCCGATGGGGTTATCCTGGTGGTCCTGGGGGTGTCCAGAGGAGACTCAGAATGGAATTGCTGTGAGGATGAATGAGATGACTGTCAGCACAGAACAGGCACGCGGTGAGTTTTTAGGGTTTATCCTCAGTAGCTGCCCAGAGGCCAAAACCACCCACCTGATAGCAACTGTCCCCAAGCCAGGAGGAAGAGAAGAGAGCAGGTCCCACTCACCTGAGTCTGATGAGTCAGCTGTGCTGAGATGTGCTTCTCATGTAGAAAACAGTCCTTCACGCAGAGCCACTCACGGACTCTGCTGTGTGCCTCTAACTGCTCCACAACACAGAGGCGATGGGGGCTCAGCAACAGTGACATCGTGGGGTGACACAACCCAGCACAACTGGAGCCTGCTTGGGTCAAGAGGGCCCAGAGTCAGTGTCCTCTATCCCCTGAACTGACACGTGTGCATGCAGTGTGTTTGTGCATGTGTGTGTGCCTGTGTGTGTGTGCGTATGTGTGTGTTTATCTTGTTTCTCTGGCCAGGCTTAGCTTCTACACTCAGGGGAGCACCCAGGTCTCACCACTGTCACCACCAAGGACCGTGGCCAGCATTAGAGCCTCTACAGGTGCTCTCCAATCTCTGCCTTCCCCACCCATAGGGGTCCTGGGGATGCAGACAAAGGAGGGGCACCGGGTAGAGCAGAGAGGGCTGGCACCCTCTCTAGGTGGAACACAGGTCCTGTGTAAAGTTGTAGGTCTGCCAAGCAGTGCTGGATTCAACACATCTTCTCATCTTCTTCTACCAGCCGCCCACCAGGGTGCCCTGACTCACCTTCCCTGCAGATGGAAGCAAGGAGACTCCACAGACAAACCCACTGCCTGAGGTCACACAGTGGCCAGCTGGCCGGGTTCCTACTGACCAGCCGCCCCTGACCAGATCCCTACTGACGAGGCCCCTAATGACCACTTCTCCATTGACCAGGTCCCACTGACCAAGTCCCAACTGACCATGTCTTCCTAACCAGGCTCACACTTAATAGGCCTCATGGGCCAGACCCCACTGACCAATTTCCCACTGACATGGTCCCCACTGCCCAGGTTCCCATTGACAAGACTACAATTTCCCAGATGGCCGCCCCCTCCGTCCCTCATTGAACAAATCTCCATGGATCAGTCCCCAGCTGACCGAGTCCCCTCTGACCAGGCCCTCACTGACCAGGCTCCAAGCCACTAAGGCCCCACACTGACCAGGCCCCTGGTGTACTGCATAGGCCCCACCAACCAGTTTTTCACTGTTTATGTTCCAAGCGATCAGGCCCCACTAATAAGACCCCCACTGACCAGGTCCCCACTGATCAGGGTTCCAATGACTAGGTCGCCAGGTCCCCACTGATGAGAACTTTACTGAGGAGGACACCACTAACCAGGCCCCTGCTGATCAGGTACCAACTGACTAGGTCCTAATGACCAGGTCATTTCTGACCACGGTCTACCCACCTGGCCCCTGAGCAGCGCTGCTTAAAGTCTCATTACCATGCCCCTGCTTAGCCCACAGACCCTCCCTCCCTGCATGCATGCCCGGAGGTCGGGCCCTGGGGGTTTTCTTGGGACAAAGCCTCTCCTCCAAGACACAGGGAGAGACGGTCAGCCTCAGCCTCCAGATAGCCAGCTTCACACTCATTCCCCAAGGCCCTCAGGGTTCATCTCAAAGGAGACAGTGAGGTGGCCCTGGCACAGCCTGGAAACCCCATCTACCCTATTCCTGAGTGTCAGAGTGGGAGGAAGGGAGGGACATTTGGCAGACAAGACACCCTGTGCTGCTGGGTCTCCCGGGGCCCTTCCCGCAGAGCCCGATCTAGAGACACAGCACAGAGGCTGCAGGAAGACTAACCCAGAACCCTTGAGGCTGAGCCAGGGACCACATGAGGACTGTCCCCAGACAGCCAGAAGGCCCTGTACTAGTTTCTTGGTACCTCAGTGGATGCAGCAGCTGTTCTTCTGTTGGGGACCAGTGAGTACATTCTGGGGAGGGCTCGCCTGTGCTTCCTCAGTGGCTCCACCTCTGCTTCTAAGAAAAATCACTCATTTCGGGGCTGGGGCAGAGAAAACACAAGATTATCTTAGTACACCCTGTGCCAGAAAGTAAAAAAGTGCTGAAGGAGTAACGGGCGCAAATCAAAAAGACATAAAGTCAGCTTGGAATATCTACCACTGGCCTAATCTTGGGGAATTGGAGCACCAGAATCATGAGCTTTCCCTTCTCCCTTATTTATTGGTTTTATTTCTCCATGTAGAACAAAGAAAAGAATCAGAAAATAATCACCTGGCAACCATTGCAGTAATAATTGTTCAAACACAAGTCATCCATGAAATGCCAAATCTAGTGTGTTTTGAGGAGTAACCAGATATTTACAGAGCCTCAGATCATCTCCACACAAAATACGGTTCAACTACAAAAAGAAAATCGTAACATTAGCATGGACAAGCCTGGCAGGTACTCCTTAGGTCTCCTAAGTAATAAAAACCGTGACATGCAAATAAGTCTTTGATGACCTTTACTAAAGAATCAATGATGACTTGGTTGTCTGGCTGTTTAAACAGCTGGCATCGGGGCAATTTGAGTATGTCAAACTCAATACTACTGGTTTTCATCTACAAGATCCACTTAAAACTGAAGGAGACTGAAAAACATCACTTAAAATACCCTACACATTATCTTCATCCATATGATACAAAAATATCCTACTTCAGTAAAGATTGTGATGTTGTATATTTTATGAGAAACTGAAAATAGATTTAGAAACTTAGAAACCTTTAGAAACTTAGAGACCTATAGATTTAGAAACTTAGAAACCTTTAGAAACTTAGAGACCTATAGACTTAGAAACTTAGAAACCTTTAGACTTTTAGACTCAGAAACTTAGAGACTTAGAAACTTAGAGACTTAGAGACTTAGAAACTTAGAAGCTTAGAAACTTATAGACTTAGAAACTTAGAGACTTAGAGACTTAGAAACTTAGAAGCTTAGAAAAGCCACACCAGGTGGCCATCTAAAAGCACCCACCCAATGACCAGGTGGCCATCTAAAGCACCCGCCCAATGACCAGGTGGCCATCTAAAGCACCCGCCCGATGTCCGTGTGGCTATCTAAAACACCCACCCAAATTCCTGGAACTCAAACAGAAGAACAAGTCCGGGAAATACCCCGCGCGGGTTCAAACCAGGTCCAAACCAACCAATCAGAGTAAGACACCTTGCTCAGGCCATAACCTGCTCCAATCATCTTGCGCCTCAAGCTTTGTGAATTTTTGTGGTTTTTTGCCTTTATAAACTGTCTGTACTAGGCATTCGGGGTCCTGTGGCCAACTTCGGACATAGGACCCTAGCGCGCTAGCAATAAATCTCTCCGCTGTGACTTCCGTGTCGAGTGGTCTCTCGCGACGACCCCTGCCCAGGAAGGAATCTAAAAACTAGGTTCCTACAAAACAATTAAAATGTTGTGTAAATAGCCCAGTAATAAAGTTTTATAATCTTTTAAATCATAAAATTTGTCCTTAAGATTTTATGGTTAAATATTCTCTTGATTAGATGTGGCTTACCAGTGGATTCTATAGAAGAAAGTAGACGGGTGAAAGTGTCCAACACAGCAACAGCTGGAAAGAAAAACAAATAATTATGTTCTTTACCTAAAACACTTCGGTTAACTCAGTGTGATTTTAAAAACTAAAGAGTTGAGAACTTTATCAGAGTTAATAAGAATGAGAAATATGTATGTACATTTACAATACAAAATCACTATTAAATAATTTACACATGGCATTAACTCTAATTGTGTTTAAATATCAGAGCTTTTTTATTCTTCATTCATCTACTCAACAGACATGTGCTAAGATTCTAGAACCAGCACTAGAATTTCAAGATGAAGATGGTATGGTCCACCTCCCAACAGTCATATGCTATACCCTAAAAAAACAGACAAGACAATGTCCATATAGAGTCATGGATACATGAGAGGTATACAGCAGGGCACTACTGGAACACACAGAAGGGTCATCTATCACACTTTTATGCCAAAATCATGGGCTTTCTGGTGGAGGAGATACTATAGGTTGATACCTGAAGGACAAGGAAAAGCTCATCAGAGAGAGGCAAGAGGTGCAGGCAAAGAGCCTGAGGTGAGGAAGAGCCCTGCAGAGTTCCGCTCCCTCCAGTTTCGCACTAGAGCAAAGGGCAGAGCGCAGTAAGTGGTGAGAGACAAGGTTGAGTAACTTGACAGGAATCACATTGATGTGGGTGTTTTTATTTCATGGTGAAAAAGTTGGAACTTTTCCTGAGAACAGACGTAAGCCAATGACACAGTAAATGACAGGAGATTTAAAATGTCACTGTCAAGTGACTGCCTATGAAGGGTTATTGCTCAGCTAAGTATTTCTGAATGAGACTGAGGTCCGTTGGCCTTCAGTCCCTACCAAAACCCTGAGAACTTGATGATGCCTTTGTTTTCTGAGAATCGTTTCAGGGTGCTGGCTGACAGTTCCATGAGGATGGCAAAACTTAAGAAAGTGTAGAGCCAGTGAAAAAGAGATGCATAGACTTCTTGGGAATTTTTTAAGTTACGGGATGTGATGAATTTATGGTGCACAAGGACAGTCTTCTCTGTGGAAGTTTTTGTTTTCACATCTTTCATTGGATGTGTGTAAGAAGAGAAAAATACTTAACGTGGTATCTACTAACCCAGCAATGAGAAGGAATACCATTTTTTATTAAATTTTATTTCTAAAATAAACCTAAATTTAAGGAATAAATTTTGGCAACATACTTCTCTCTGTTTCTCTAATTATTTGTTCTACACGTTCTGGCTCCATCTAAAATAAGTGAAAATAATAATAATGTTTAAGTTAAACAAGAAACATTATCACGAAAATAATATATCACTTACAAATTGTGGCCTTTAGTATTTTTAGTGACTAGACATAACTTGAAGTTTGCTTCAAAAGAAAAATAATCACATACATAAAGTAAATTTTCTACTTATTTTAATTTAGATAACAGAGGATGTATCTGTGTAATGCTGCTTAGAGTAATCAGACAAAAATACAGTTAATACTGGTCTATTGCATAGACATAATTTTAGAAAGGTGGTGTTTATTAGTACAAAGGTTAAACAATGGCCAGGTGTGGTGGCTCATGCCTAGAATCCCAGCACTTGGAGAGGCCAAGGCGGGAAGATCACGAGGTCAGGTGATCGAGACCATCATGGCCAACATGAGGAAACCTGGTCTCTACTAAAAATACAAAAATTAGCTGGGTGTGGTGGCACACACATGTAGTCCCAGCTACTTGGGAGGCTAAGGCAGGAAAATTGCTTAAAGCCAGGGGTTGGAGGTTGCAGTGAGCCAATATTGCACCACTGCACTCCAGACTGGCAACAGAGTGAGACCCTGTCTCAAAAAAGAAAAAAAAAAAATTAAAGTCATCTTTTACAATGAATGCATTACTTTGAAATTTTTAGCAGAACTCTCCCCTTTATAAAAGTTTAATCCATTTTTTTACTTCAATAAATTTTATCTTAAAAAGAAATTTCTATTCTCTACTTATACTAAACTTTTTTATGATACATTTTTCTTTTTCTTTTTCTTTTTTTTTTTTTTTCTAGTTTGTATTCTCAATTAAGGTGGTACCTGTGGAGGTTTTTTCCAAAGGTATATTGAGGCATGCCAAGATTTGGAGTACAATTGAACCCATCACACAGGTCATATGAGCATACAACCCAATAAGTAGTTTTTCAACCCTGGGCCACTCTGTCTCTCCCCGTTCTTATTTCTCAGTGTCTATTATTCCCATGTTTATGATAAATGTGCACCCAATGTGTAGCTCCCACATGAGTGAAAGCAGGAGATATCTGGTTTCTGTTTCTGTGTTAGTTTGATTAGGGTAGTAGATTCCAGCCGTATCCACGTTGCTGCAAAGGACCTGATTTTGTTCTTTTCATGGCTGCAGAGTATTCCATTGTATATCCATTGTATATGTAGATGGAATTCTCCAATCTAGCTTGGATTTTCAATCTACCTTGGATGCACCTGGATTGACTCCATGTCTTTGCTATTTTGAATAGTGCTGCAATGAACACACATGTTCATGCATCTTTATGTTACAATGATTTATTGTCCTTTAGGTATACCCCTAGTGTAGTAATGGGGTTGCTTCATCCAACGGTCATTCTTAGTACTTAATTTCCAAACTGCTCTCCATATAAGCTGAACTAATTTATATTGCCACCAACAGTGTGTGTTTCCTTTCCTCCACAGCCTCCCCAACATATATATATGTGTGTGTGTGTGTGTGTGTGTGTGTATATGTTTTTACTTTTTAACAAAAGTCATTCTGACTGGTGTGAGATGGTATCTCACTGATGTTTTGTTTGGCATTTCTCTGATGATTACCAATGGTAAGCATTTGTTAATGTGTTTGTTGGCCACTTACATGTGCTATTTTGAGAAGTGTCTGTTCATGTCCTTTGCCCAGTTTCAACAGTGTTACTTATTTTTCATTTGTTGATTTGCTTAGGTCTCATGGATTCTGGATAATAAGCATTTGCTGTATCCATAGTTTGTGAATATTTTCTTCCATTATTTAGGCTGTCTGTTTAATCCAGTGATAGTTTCTCATGCTGTGCAGAAGCCCTTTAGCTTAATTAGATCCCACTTGTCAATTTTGTTATTCTTTCAGTTGCTTTTGAGGAGTTAGCCATAAATTAATTGACAAGCATGATATCCAGGAGAGCATTTCCTAGGGTTTCTTCCAGGATTTTTCTAGTCAGAGGATGTACTCTTATGTAAGAAAGGCACAAACTTTTTTTGTTTTGTTTTGTTTTGTTTTTTGAGATAGTCTCCATCACCCAGACTATAGTGCAGTGGTATGATCTTGGCTTACTGCAACCTCTGTCTCCTGGGTTCAAGTGATTCTCCTGCCTCAGTCTCCCGAGTATCTGAGATTACACATGCCTGCCAACATGCCTTGCTAATTTTTGTATTTTTAGTAGAGACGGGTTTCATCATGTTGGCCAGGCTGGTCTCAATCACCTGACCTCAGGTGTTCCACCTGTCTCAGCCTCCCAAACTTGTAGACCTTGGGACTACAAGTCTGAGCCACCGTGCCTGGCCAAGCACAAAGCTTTTAACATGGAAAAGGAAATTAACATTTTAGGATTTTGTTTAATTCATAAAATGCAATTAAATTGGATTCTACTAAATAATAAACATCCATATGTGGTAAAGTGTTTGGATGCCAATCATTCAGTTGTCATTATGGGTGGGAAGAGTTGAGATGGTGCAAATAAACTTTTTTTTAAAAGTTTTTCTTTTCTTTTTGTTTTTTTTTTTTTGAGACAGAGTCTCACTCTGTTGCCCAGGCTGGAGTGCAGTGGCCGGATGTCAGCTCACTGCAAGCTCCGCCTCCTGGGTTTACACCATTGTCCTGCCTCAGCCTCCCGAGTAGCTGGGACTACAGGCGCCCACCACTTCGCCCCGCTAGTTTTTTTTTTTTTTTTTTTGTATTTTTAGTAGAGACGGGGTTTCACCGTGTTAGCCAGGATGCTCTCGATCTCCTGACCTCGTGATCCACCCGTCTCAACCTCCCAAAGTGCTGGGATTACAGGCTTGAGCCACCGCACCCGGCCCTAAAAGTTTTCATTTTCAAAATGGAGTCTTGCCCTGTCACCCAGGCTGGAGTGCAGTGGTGTGATCTCGACTCACTGCAACCTCTGCCTCCTGGGTTTAAGCAAGTCTCTGCCTCAGACTCCCTAGTAGCTGGGAATACAGGGGCCCACCCCCCACCCGGCTAATTTTTTTTTGTACTTTAATAGAGATGGGGTTTCATCATCTTGGCCAGGCTGGTCTTGAACTCCTGACCTCGTGATACACCTGCCTCAGCCTCCAAAAGTGCTGGGATTACAGGCATGAGTCACCGTGGTGTCTGCTGCAAACAAACTTTAAAAGTGACATGGGCTGGGTGCAGTAGCTCATGCCTGTAATCCCAGCATTTTGGGAGGCTGAGGCAGGTAGATGACAAGGTCAGGAGTTTGAGAACAGCCTGGCCAATAGGGTGAAACCCTTTCTCTACTAAAAATACGACCATTAGCTGGGTGTAATGGTGGGCGCCTGTAGTCTCAGCTACTTGGGAGGCTGAGGCAGGAAAATGGCTTGAACCTGGGAGGTGGAGGTTGTAGTGAGCCAAGATGGTGCCACGACACTCCAGCCTGGACAACAGAGTGAGACACTGTATTAAAAAAAAGAAAAAAAAAAAAAAGGCGGTAGTATGCACCACAACTAAACTAGAATTAATTAGAGAGTAAGCCAAAGCATCTCAAAGTATATCATCAGTTATCAGGCAATAACAAGCAATTTCTAAAACCTAACTTAAATGCAGCTTTTAAAGACATTTTAAATGTGTCAGTTTAGTCACATGTATTGAATAAAGTTAGCAAATGGGTATCTCTTGAAAATGAGAGCTCCAGGGAATTAAAAAATGTGAAGTTCCCGTTTCCTTTTTGTGTTAACATAGCTAATTATGATCTTCACTTAACATGCATAAGTCAACAGAATAACTCAGTATTTCGCCAAATTACAAAGAAGAATTATATTAGAGAAATGAAAGCCAAAAGAGAAATGATCATATAACTAACCTCAGTCAAGTAGTTCTCGCAGTTATTTGAAGTCTGTGGGTTTGAAGTAGGAATTCTGACGGGCATTTGGGGAATATATTTTCTGTTGAGTCCTCCACTAGTAAGATTTCCAACACAAGGTGACTCTGGGTCTCGCCTTGTAGGAAGAGTGCTGAGAAAATATTTCATCCGCTCTTTCTCCATAACGAGCTTGGTGCTGATCATTGCTATTTTCTTATTCGATCTGTAAAGACAGCAAAGACAAATGCTTAGTATTTTGTTTTTCCTTAAATAATTCTTAATGACTTGTAGTTTTTAAAACGTTGCCCTGAGAGTAATCCAAAGTACCCACTAAACGGTGTTTTCACACCAAAGATGTGTGAGAGCATACCTGTTGTAAGTAATTGTAATTTTAAAACCATTCTAAAGAAGCACCTGTGTTTCTAAGGTAATTTATACTGAACAAGCAGTTCAAACAAAGTAGACAGGGGAGAGAAACGGCTGTCAGTGATGCACGGTTCACCAGGTGAAACTTGCTGCTTTCTAAAATGGCTCCACTTGTGAGATTCTAAAGATTCCATTAGAAATACTTGTATTTAAAGGGTAACTATGCGGGAAAATGAATATGTTGATTTGCTTGAGTATAAGAACCACTTCACAGGAAATAATTATATCAAAACATCATGTTGTACTCCTTGATGTAGGTTAAGAAAACTAAAATGAACAAAAAAAAAACTAGGAATAGTTGTGTTTAGTAAAGAAATTTTAGGTTTCACCCTTGCACATTTCACCCATTATCTGGGAACAATTAAACATTTGGCACTGAGGAAGAACTCAGAGCAACAGCTCCTTGGGGAGAACTAGATGGTGTGGTTGGGGATAAAAAGAGCTAAAGCAGCGCTGAAGGCAATTAGCCCCCAGCACTGTGACCAAGGCACTGGAGTGGGGGGCTTGTTCTTTCTGCCTTCCACACCAATCTTCAGGCTGAACAAGGTGTTATTTTTTAACCACTTTGTGAATTACACTTCTTTAAATTCCTTGATAATTATTCCCTATTTCACAAGGATGCCTTTCTGTAACACCTTGAAAATGTTACACAAATAGTCTTTCTTGAGACACCCTCTATTGATAATACTAAAAATCACAATTAAAAACGATTGTGCCCAGAGTAGCAGTACCACTCGACGCTTTGGGTGTAGGTTGTGATCTACTGAAAAATAAATTAAACTCATTAATCTTTCTATTTAGGGAAACTCTGACAAGTAATTTTATAACAAGATCGTTTTATGAATTATAAAGCTTCAAAAATACTTAGTGACAAAAACTAACAGATCAGATTAACTACATGAGATTTTTCAGAGGAAAAAAGTCATACAAAATCAAAAAAAAAAAGTAAAAAAGAAATGGGACAGACATTATCCTTGACTAATATTTTAAAGGGAAGATTATTTACTAACATTATTTTCCATAATTACATTATCAAACTAGCATTCACTTCATACTAATCTCCTGAAGCCATCTCACTAAAAATTATGTTTTCAAAACAAATTAATGAGCTTAATTCATTTCCTACGAGTGTATGTTTTGACTTACTTCGTTAGTTTTTTTGACATGGAATTGTTAGCTTTCAATGCTGCTGCAAAGGCTTCCTTATATTCTTCCAATTCGGTTGTAACCTCTTCATAAGCAGTTTTCATTTCGGAGAATTTACGTTCCACATCTTGAAGTGTGAGTTCCTTCTTATTTAGTGAAGCCATGTTATCCTTGCTTAACTGCTCCAATTGTTTTTCATGTTGTGCTTGTGTCTAAAACGAATGAAAAGAATAGATTTTTAAAACAATTATAACCTAATTACCATATGCTTTTTGCCTTTCATTTTGAGTCAGTGATTCAAAGAGCAATTTTGAATATGTTAAAAAAAAAGAGGCTGGAGCTTAACATATTTATCAGCAATATCAAAAAAACTAATAACTGAATTCAGAATTAAGTCTGATTTATACAAATTTGAAATCATAATTATGTTACTGTTAATGTAATCTGGTCATACAAGAAGTAATAGAATCCATTCATAATTTTAAAAAGTGATCAAAGAACAATGTAGCTTAAGACCAATTCAAAAGTATCACATAATTTCTGAATCACAATTTTTTCTTATGCCAACTGGTCTTAATCATCAAATGACTCCATAGTGAGAATCATTACTCTGAAAGATTGATCTTATTATAATAATAATGGAAATTTAAATATTTAAAAGAAAAAGTAGATGCCATTTTTTTCTAGAACTCTACAAAGCAAATTGCTACAAGAGAGGCAGAAGACACACAATATATACATATCCTAAATACAGTTTGCAGTGAAATAAATGAAAGCATATTACAGATAAACTTACCTGATTTACAAAACTAACCTGTAAATGGATTTCTTCTGATTTTTCTATTGTCTGCCTTGCCTTTTTATCTAGCTCTGATTTATATTCTTGTACTTTGCCAAGTTCTACCATATTGTTTTCCATATGGGTCTTAAGATTTAATATTTGTTCTCTTAACATCTTTTTATCCTCCTCAAGTTTTTCACATTCCTGTTGTACTTTTCTCATAGATAATAACTCCTGTTGAAGCACTTGATTGTCTTTCACCAAATTGACACATTTTGATGATACAGCTTCCTTCTCTGCCGTAAGATCATCAAACTGCATGAATAAAATAATATAGTTTGATATAGGCTAACAATAATCTAATACAAAACCAATAGCAAAATTTGAAAAGTATTTACTTGCAATAAAATGTTATCTGTAACACAGTAGATTCTTCAAATGTAAAGCCTTAAATTACTCTGAATTTTAAGAGCAAAGTTAAAGCTACCATGAGTCACAAAAATATATGCTTTACTGTCATCATCTTTCCAGAGAACTTTTGCACTTCATCTGACTTTTATTTTCCTGATAATACATTTCTGTTCCTCCTTCAATGGCACTAAGTGATCTCTCAGTGAAAAGTGTCTAACCCCCTCCCTCATCCTCACTCCCCATAATATGTCAAAACAGTGTCAGACATATCATAGTGGGTGATTTAGGCCAAAGTCAATAAATGGCTCTGGGAATAAGACTTTGAAAATAATTTAATACGCTATACTAGGGATGGTGCCTCATGCCAGTAATCCCAGCACTTTAGGAGGCTGTGGCAGAAAGATCACTGGAGGCCAGGAATTTGAGATCAGCAAGAGCAACATAGTGATACTGCCGTGTCTCTATACATATATATATGTGTGTGTGTCTGTGCATGTGTGTATGTGTTTGTGTGTGTGTGTGTAGAGATAGATATATATATAAAATATATATTTTTAAAATTATCTGGGTGTGGTGGCTCATGCATGTAGAGCCAGCTACTTGGGAGACTGAGGCAAAAGGATGGCTTGTACCCAGAGTTCAGGGCTGCAGTGAATTATGACCACACCACTGCACTTCTGCCTGGATGACAGACAAAGACCATATTTCAAAAAGACACAAAATAATGAATCCTGTAAATAAGGATTCTGATGCCATAAGCCTTTCCTTTGACTGCAAATGTTTCATGACAATTTGAATTGCATTTTAAGAAGTCATGATTCTTGGGGTAAAGGCCATAGAATGCAGCACCCAGAAATAAATCCACATATTTAAATCCAACTGATTTTAGACTAAGGTGCCAAGAACATACATTGGGGAAAGGACAGTCTCTTCAAATGAATGGCACTGGGAAAACTAAATATCCATATGGGGAAGAATGATACTAGCTTCCTCTGTAACACCATACAAAAAAGAAACTCATAATCAATTGAAGACTGAAATGTAAGGCCCCAAATTATCAAACTACTGTAAGTAAATATAGGGAAAATGCTTGAGGACATTAGTCTGCACAAAGATTTTTACGGGTAAGACATCAGAAGCATAGGAAAAAACAAATGATAGGCCAATGGTACTGCATTGAGCTAAAGAGCTTCTGGCCAGCAAACAACTGAGTGAAGAGAAAACCTGTAGAGTGGGAGAAAATATTGTCAACTATTCATCTGATAAGGGACTAATATGTAAAATGTGCAAGAAACTCAAACAACTTGACCGTTAAAAAAAAAATCTGAGTTCAAAATTGAACAAAATATCTAACTATACTTGTTTTTAGAAAAAAGAAATACAAATAGCCAATAAATAGATTTTAAAATGTTCAGTATCACTAATCCTCAGGGAAATATAAATCAAATCTACAATGTGATATAATCTTGCTTCAATTTGAATACATTGCTATCATTTAAAAGATATAAAAATAACCAATGCTGGTGAGGCTCCAGAGAACAGGAAACTCTTACATGCTGTTGGTGGGAAGGTAAATTAGTGCAGCCACTACAGAAAACAACACGAGTTTTTCTCAAAAATCTAATAATGGGACTGCCCAGGGACCCAGCAACCCCACTACTGGGTATTCAGAAAAACAGAAAAGAAAACAATAGATCACAAGGATACCTGTCCTCACATGTTTATTGTAGCACTATTCACAACAGCTAATGTATCAAATCAACCTATATGTCCATCACCAAATGAATGGACAAAATACTGTGGTACACATACACATTGGAATACTATTCACCATATAAAGGAATTAAACCCTGTTATTTGTGGCCATGTGGATCAGTCTGAGGGATGTTATGCTAAGTGCAGATAAATACTGCACATTCTCACTCATGTGTGGGAGCTGAAGAAAACCTGAGGGCTGGGTAACATGGCTGATGCCTGTTATTTCTTAGCACTTTAAAAGACCAAGACAGGAGAATCACTTGAGGCCAAAAGTTCCAGAGCACCCTGGACAACATAGGGAGACATCTCTACAAAGTCAAAAATCAGACAGGTGCAGTGCTGCATGCCCATAATCCCAGCTGCTCAGGAGGCTGAGGTGTGAGGATCATGTGAGCCCAAGAGTTTGAGGCTAGAGTGAACTATGATCAAACCACTGTCTCCAATCTGGATGACTACAGTTGCCCAGAGCCCAGACTACACTAGCAAGGTCCTGTCTCTTAACAACAACAAAAAAGCTCACAGAAGTAGGAGAGGGGAGGCTGGTTAATGGATAGAGAATTACAGTTAGATAAGAGGAATGAGTTCCGGTGTTTTGTGGTATTGTGGGGTGAATATGGCTATGATTTATAGTATGTTTTTTAAAAGTCAGAAGATTTTGAATGTTCATAAATCAAAGAAATGAAAAATGACTGAAGTAGTAAATGTGCTAGTTAGCTTGATCATTACACACTATGTACATGTATCAAAATGTCACTCTATGGCCCATAATTATGTGTGTGTATATATATATACACACACGTCAATTAAAACAAAAGCGAGGCTATATTCATCCCATTTAAAAACAGAATATGGGCCAACCTTATTGACTTCCTTCTAATGAATAGAATGCAGTAAAAAGGATGCCAGGTGGCTTCCCTATCTCAGACTGCGTTCCCTTCGAACGCAGCCCCCAGATTGTGAGAGAGATCAGGCCACAAAGACAGCCTGGCAGTGCCAGTGTCAGTGTTCATGCAGCCTGCCCCAACCAAGGTTCCAGCCAATAGCCAGTATCAACCATCAAACACGTGGGTGAGCAAAGCTTCAGACGATTCCGTTTCCCCAAATGATCAGCTGTTCCTAGAGAAGCTGAGGGGAGCAGAGACAAGCTCTCCTGGCCAAGCTTTTTCCAAACCACAGGTTCATGAAAAAACGAAATGTTTTTCTTGTAAGTCACAAAACTCTGGGTAATTGTTAGAAAAATAAAGGTTAAAAGAGAAAACAGGAAACATAACTTGTGTAGCAGAAAAGAGTCTCCTTTAAAGTAGGATCTAAGAAATGTTGAGATTTATTCACTGATGGCAAACATTCCTGAGAAGCAGCAGATAACCAGCAGAGAGACATAAGCTGCTGAGGAGGAAGTTTTCCTAAAACCCCCTTCAATTATGAGCTCTGATAACAAGGCCAGGGTGTCTCCTTACAATTTCCCCTCAAGTTAGGAGACCAGACTGGGAAGCAAGAAGACATATGATTTGAGAAACAACTAGAAATACTTGGTTACATAACCAAAATCAGACATTTACCTGATTTCAATGAACTAAAATTCTAAAAGAAGAAGCTTTGAGTATTTATTAATGGATCTAGTGTTCAATTTTCATTTTCCTTTTCTCAGTGAGGAAATAAGGAGAACATTATGGAATGATTTTTAGTCTTCAAAGAAGTAAAATAAACAGCGCGCTTTGAGTGCTAAGACATCAAATGTAATTTCTCCTTCACCTTACTTCAAGCTTGTCTGTATGGAGAAGTTAAGACCATCCCATCTCTCTGTTATGCCACAATGTGTCTCTATAGCACAAAACCTGGCTCTGAAATTTCTGAAAGTCAAAATACTAATCTACTATGTGTCTCTGATAAATTGCCTGAACATTACCTGATTTTGAAGTGCTGCACTCCTAAGACTTTTTCTTGGAATGAATTAAACTTTATATTCCAAGAATCATCTACTGAGCTAGAAAGCAGAGCTGTGCATCTCTGTTTCAGCAAAAGGAGGTCAATACAGGGAACTGTGGTTTCTGAGAATGCAAGATTGGCACCAAGAAAAGTATTAGCCACAGTGTTACCCAAGAGAACCAGCTACTAGGTGGAAGGAGGATCTGCGAACTGAAAGATGATGACTTCACTTGATTTCCATTGAGGAAAGCTGGCGACTCAGACTTAAACTTCTCCTTCCTGGATGGTAGACATCTATGGAAGATTCTATGAAGTACAATGAATTAGCAAAACATAATGCACTAAATATTAGACTATGTCAGCCGATCCTGTGATCAAAACTTTCCGCAAATATAACTATAGAGTGAGGCAATGGAAAAGAGACTAAAGGTTGGAAGGGAGAAAAAAAGAAATCGAGTGTGTCTTGTAAGCCTGACTTCCCATCATGTCTTAGAGTAAGTAAGGTATAAGCTGGCCAGAGACGTCTTTGAGACACAAAAAGTGAAGTTAAAGATATTCCACTAAATTTAATTTTTATTATGACATAAGACATCTGGTAATATGCAATAGGATGGAAAAAAACTCCTCATTAAATTCGATTTTACCTTGGCATAAGAATAGAAATAAACAAGCTAAGAGTTGATAATCTAAAAATAAACCCGCACATTTACAGTCAATTGATCTTATACAAGGTTAACAAAAGAACAGAATGGGAAAAGAATAGTCTTTTCAACAAATGGTGCTGGGAAAACTGGGTATCCATATGCAAAAAATAAATAAAGCTGGATCAAATATCTTATTTAAAAATTAACTCAAAACAGTCAACTGTAACAGCTAAAACTATAAAACCCTCAGAAGAAAACCCTGGCATAAATCTTTGTGACTGCATTTCGCAGTGTTTTCTTAGCTATGACTCCTAAGGAAAAATGGATTCAATGGACTTCAAAATTGAAAACTGCTGTGCCTGAGAAGACAGTATCAAGAAGTGAAAAGGTAAGACACTGCGTAGAAGAAAGTATTTGAGAAGCATATATCTGATAAGGGACTTACATATATAGGACATATAAAGAATGTCTGCAATTTATAAATAACAAGATAACCCAATTTAAAAAATGGGCAAAGATTTTGAATAGATATTTCTGCAAAGAAGATATAAAGATGGATAACAAGCACATTAATAGATGCTTAATGTAATTAGTCATTAGGAAAATGTAAATCAAAACCACATGTGGTATCACTTCACACGACAGGATGAAATCTTTGTTCAATAAAAAAGAGGAAGTAAGTGTTAGGAAAAAAATGCAAAGAAATTTAAACCCTTTTCCAATGCTGCTGGGAATGTAAAGTGGTGCAACCACTTTGGAAAACAAACTGGCAGCTCCTCAAAAGGTTAAGCATGAAGTCACCATATGACCCAGAAATTCCAGTCATAAGTATATACTCCAGAAAAATAAAAACATATGCAAGCACAAAAACTCATACATAAATGTTTACAGCAGCATTATTAGTAGGAGTCAAAAAGTGGAAACAACCAAAGCATCCATCACGTTTGGGTGGGAAAGAACCCAAAGGTTCATCACCTGGCGAATGGATAAATAAAATGTTTGATGTATCCATACAGTGGAGTATTACTCAGCAATAAGAAGAAATTAAGTACTGATACTGTATTAGGAGGAGACAGCAGAATGCCTAGGCAGTTACGGAAGGGTCCCCGGAGAATCTTCAAGCAGTCCCACAAGTGTTTACACCAGATGTTATGTGCAGATAAGGGAACCTGGACTTGTCTTGCCTGGACATGCCGGCAGAGGACTGGAGGCCTACAAGCACCGGGGGGATGGGGAGGAGTCACCAGGAATTCCCGCCTTATACAGGGGAGGAGCCTGACCACTGCAGCTCATGTGCTCCTGGTATTCAATTGTGAGGTGGAAACCTGTTTGCAGGACCCCTCTCTTTGCTGAGCACTTTCCTTTCACTTAATAAATTCTGTCCTCCTCACCCTTCAATGTGTCTTCATGCTTAATTTTTCCTGGTCATGACAGAAGAACCCAGATTTAGCTAAACTAAGGAGCAAAAACCCTGCATCAATACCTGCTACAGCACAGATGCAGCATGAAAAATTATGCTAAGTGAAATAAGCCAGTCACTGTAGACCACTTGCTTTTTATTTCAGAGGCTTATAGGCAAATCTATACAAAGAAGGTGGGTGGTTCCCTAGGGCTGAGGGAGGAAGGGGAAACTAGTGAAGATGGCTAAATAATGTGGGGTTTGTTTTTAGGGTGATGAAAATCTTCTAAAATTGATTGTAACGAGGACTGCATAACTCTCTCAAAAGATGAAAGTCAACGAATTGTATATTATAATTAGTGAATTGCATGGTGTGCTCATTATTTCTCAACAAACCTGTTATCCTCCACCCCAAATTAATTTAGTACTAGTGATTTTGGTACTAGTGATCTGGAGACAGATGTTGCTTGGTTTCAGATCACTGGCCAGAGGTCAAGGCCTAAGAGAATCAACCGCATGTCCTTTTTATAGAAAAAAAGATTGTTTTTTGTTTTTTTTTTGTTTTTTTTTGAGACGGAGTCTCGCTCTGTCGCCCAGGCTGGAGTGCAGTGGCGCAATCTCGGCTCACTGCAAGCTCCGCCTCCCAGGTTCACGCCATTCTCCTACCTCAGCCTCCCGAGTAGCTGGGACTACAGGCGCCCGCCACTGCGCCCGGCTATTTTTTTTCTATGTTTTAGTAGAGACGGTGTTTCACCATGGTCTCGATCTCCTGACCTTGTGGTCCGCCCGCCTCGGCCTCCCAAAGTGCTGGGATTACAGGCGTGAGCCACCGCGCCCGGCCAAGATTGTTTTAAAAACTATTCTTTTCATTAGTATCAAGTCAGTAAAATTAAATGAAAAATCTTTCTTTCACTGCTTAAAGCACTGAGAGATTTCTATTGAGGAATAAGACCTTGTTTTCTTTGGCCCCAATTTCTATCCAAAGGGGCTGGGAATCACACGCTTCAAACTATAAAATCTCATCAGATGGGTTTTATTAACTCTTATAATGTGGCTCACTTTCTAACCCGATTCTGGTCCAGCATCACAGAGCGAAGAAGCTGAAGGAAATCAAAATATTTAACCCCTAAATATATTTTTTGACATATTTTGAAATGGCTGCTGCAGGGCCAAGAGATTGAAATGGCCCTCATTAATGTAGCCCAATCTCTACCCTTCTAGGTCTTCCCAGTTCTGGGGAAGATTAACTAAGAACCTGACGCATTTAAAATCTGAAAAGATATATTTATTCTCTATTTCCTCAACATATTTTGGCAGAATTTGGGTTTTTCCATTATTAATATTTTCCCAAATTATGTGATTTTTAATCCCAAATCCGATTTAAAATTACCATATGTTGGAATATAAATTACTCTATTATAAAGATACATGCATTTGTATGTTCACTGCAGCACCATTCACAACAGTAAAGACATGGAATCAACCCAGATGTCCATCAGTGATAGACGGGATAAAGAAAATGTGGTATATATACACCATGGAATACTATGGAGCCATACAAACGAATGAAGTCATGCTCTTTGCAGGGACATGGATGAACTTGAAGCTGTTATCATCTGCAAACTAATGCAGGAACAAAAAACCAAACACTGCATCTTCTCACTTTTAAGTGGGAGCTGAACAATGAGAACACACGGACTTGGGGAGGGAAACAACAAACACTGGGGCCTGTTGGGGTCAGGAGGGAGAGCATCAAGATCAATAGCTAATGCCTGCGGGGCTTAATATCTAGGTGATGGATTGATAGGTGCAGCAAACCACCATGGCACGGTACACGTTTACGTATGTAACAAACCTGCATGCCTTGCTCAGGTAATCTAGACCTTAAGATAAAATAATTTTTTTAAAAAAAATTACCTTATGGTTTAGCTTCTTAATCAGCATATCCATTTTCAGTTTGTCTGTTTTTAAGTCTCCATGGAAACCAAAGTCTTCATTTCCAAATACATGTAACATATTTATTGTCCTTTCCAGGAGTTTCTTATATCTGCAAAAATGTACATAGTTAGAAAGTCAAGTATTTTTAAGAGTAATTATTTAATAATTGTTTGAAAAGATGTTATGTTATGGCATATCAGAGAAACAAACCTATAAACTATGATCCTTTCAGTTTCAACTGAACATAGTTTGAAAGCATTCTATATGAAATTACAATCTTAGATAAATAATATGAAGAACAATGTATGGCATACATGGCAGGTAAAGTGATATTATAACCAAACATTTTGTTTTGTTTTGTTTTGAGATGGAATTTCACTCTTGTCGCCCAGGGCGACGTGCAATGGTGTGATCTCGGCTCACTGCAACCTCTGCCTCCTAGATTCAAGTGATTCACCTGTCTCAGCCTCCCAAGTAACTGGGATCACAGCCGTGTACTACCACACCTGATTCATTTTGTATTTTTAGCAGAGATGGGGTTTCACTGGTCAGACTGGTCTTGAACTCCTGACCTCTAATGATCTACCCACCTTGGCCTCCCAAAGTGCTGGGATTACAAGTGTGAGCCACCACACCTGGCCTAACTACACTTCTTGTAAATAAACTATTCATATGCATATCCATTCTTGTAAATAAACTATCCATGTTGGTATGCTAAGTAAAATAACCTATTACTAAATATAAGCCATAACCCAGAGGTGAGTAACCAAGATAAAAAAGTAAAACACATATGTTTGAAAAAGACACAAAAATACATTTTGATACCCATTGACTGCAGTCTATAAGAAGAAAAAAAAGTACACACAAAAAGCATCAAGGAGATCATTCAATGTAGAAAAAGAGAAGAAAATATCTTTAGTATCTGTGTTGAGGAGAAAAAGGAAACAGGCAGTTTTAGAAAAAGGGAAAGGGGCAGAGAGATGTGGGATGATTTAAAGACTTTGAAGAAGAGATCTAGAGATCTTTGCTGACATAATGTCAACAAAATGAAAGAGATACAAAACCATGTAGAGAAAGGCAATGTCAGAAAAATGTCGATTAGATTCAAAAACAAACTTAAGTGCTCAGTAAATAAATAGAGAAGTAGCTGTGTTCAGGGCTTCAAAGACATATTCCATTAAAAAAAAAAAAAACAAGTGATCAAAACGTGAATGCTCATTTTACTTTTTCTTTAAGTTTTACATATATTTTTATATATATAGGAAATTTATTTATGTAAAATAGAAGTTTTATAACATGTATACTTCATATATACAACGGAGGTACCGTGTAAAATAAGTAAACTTCCACGATATGTTTTATATCTAAAAGAAAAAGAAAGAAGCAGAAACAAAATATAAGCTACATATCAAGATAAATTTTGATGTTAAAAAATGACACAAATAGGTCTTTAAAGAATTTGAATGCAGCAGAGGATACTACAAAGGGAAGAAAAAATGACCACACACAGCAAAAATATCTTCAGAAATCAAAATTCAAGCTAGATAATGAAGAGTGTAGTTGACATTATATGTCCAAGGCTTTGTCATTGTTTTCAAAATCATTAAAGAGTAAGTGGCCAGGGGCGGTGGCTCACGTCACTTTGGGAGGCTGCGGTGGGGAGGTCAGGAGTTCGAGACCAGCCTGTCCAACTTGGAAAAACCCTGTCTCTACTAAAAATACAAAAATCAGCCAGGCATGGTGGCACACACCTGTAATCCCAGCAACTCAGGAGACTGAGGCAGGAGAATTGCTTGGAGGCATAGGTTACAGTGAGCCGAGATCGGGCCTTTGCACTCCAACCTGGGAGACAGAGCCAGACTCTGTCCCCCATCAAAAAAATAATAATAATAATAAAATAAAATAAGTATAATATTTTGGCATCCAAAAAACTTTCACCTTGCCCCAGCAGCTCAGCTGACTCCTGCCCCCACGACGCAGATGCTTATAAAGTTGTGTTGTGAGCTTGTAAAATAGATTTCAAAATAGAATTCGTTTAATTATGAAAATACAGACATAACGTGAATTTGTATCTAGGTTTTAGTCAAGTAAAATTAGAGTTAAATCAATTAATAAATGGTTAACATGTTCTACAATATGAAAAACTTACCCAGTTGCCTCTTGTTCTAATTCATGATTTTTCTCTCTTTCTCGATTCGCATGACATTTCAGTGATGATAGTAACTCATAAAGTTTTCTTAATTCTTCATTTTCTTCTTCAGTCTTAAAAAAAAGTGTTTAAAATTATTTTTGTAAAATCTAGAGACCCTCTTTTATCTCAAATATATTTCTCATAAGTGGATGAGTAATACTTATTTAGGCAGGTGTATAAAGTGCATTTTATAAACCTGATGCCAGGAAGGGCAGATTTCAAAAATAGTCACTTTTCTTAATACTGCTAAAAATGATTCATACTTTCATCGTTATCTTTTCCGAAATTTAAACTGCCAACAGTCTTTGTTACAAATGAGGGTTTTTACACATAAAATACTAAGGGTTAGTAAAAAAAAAAAAAAAAAAAGAGTAGTTATATATTTACATTTAGTTTTTAAAGATACTCTAGAAATATTGTCATTAATATTTAAGATATTCCAAGTTTTCTTAAATTACGTCTTACTAACACGATTTTTAGAAAACTCTTATCTAGTTCCTGTTACATTTTTGATCCTCATCTGTCTTCAGGCTGAGCTAAATACTGTCATTCTAAGTATTCACCCATAGATTTCAGTTTTTCTCTTTCTCTTAACCACTTCTCTTTAAATAAAGTTTATTTTTTCTATAATGAACAAAAGCACAACCTTTGTCTACTTTTTGTGGCTTTTCTATTACCCTGTTTCTCCCCTTCCATTGGACTCTATGACACATGGTTTCATCCAGAAATCTATTTTTCATCACTTATTGTGTTTTTTATACTGAAATCTGATTTTTAATAATTCCAATAAAACTCCAAGGGTCGTCAAGGACTTTACTCCGCTTTACTCAGCAGCAACTGCGAGCGGTGACCAAACGCTCCCTGTGCTCCTCTGACCCCAATTCATTTCTAAATGCAGCAACCTGTGTTGTTCAGCTCTACTCCTTTCTGGTTTTTGTTTTGTTTAGTTTTTGTTTTTTGTTTTGAGATGGACTCTCCCACTGTCACCCAGGCTGGAGTGCAGTGGCATGATCTCGGCTCACTGCAGCCTCCACCTCCTGGGTTCAAGTGATTCTCCTGCCTCAGCCTCCCTAGTAGCTAGGATTACAGGCATGTGCTACCATACCTGGCTAATTTTTTGTATTTTTAGTAGAGAGGAGATTTCACTATGTTGGCTAGACTGGTCTTGAACTCCTGACCTCATGATCTGCCTGCCTTGGCCTCCCAAAGTGCTGCGATTACAGGCATGAGACACCACACCCGGAGGCTATTTCACTTTTTAAATTCTCTTGGGACTCTGAAAAACCTCAAAACTTTGACCTAGATTCCCTAATCTACATTTCCAGCTCTGACCTTTCTCTTGAGACCTCTTCCTTCTAGTACACATATTATAGACCATATTCTCAACCACACACTCATACGTTGCTACTTGGTGGAGATGACTTTTGTAGATAGTGAATCTTGTCTATTTTACATTGGTTCTTATTGATGCTACTTTGAGTATACTGTTATTTTCTAATCTGAAAGAGGGACTATCTCACTGTTACGATACTGACCAGTACACTTTGTCCTTTTTTTCTTCCTTTCTTCTTTTTTGGACCACTATACACTGTTTTTCTTTGTTTTTCATTTTTTGTTGACATGAAGTCACGCTGTGTCATCCAGGCTGGAGTGCAGTGGTGCCATCTTGGCTTTCTGCAACTTCCACCTCCTGAGTCCAAGTGATTCTCCTGCCTCAGCCTCCCAAGCAGCTGGGACTACAGGTGCACACCACCACACCTGGCTGATTTTTGTATTTTCAGTAGAGACAGGGTTTCACCATGTTGGCCAGGCTGTTTTTGAACTCTTGACCTCAGGTAACCCACCCACCTTAGCCTCCCAAAGTGTTGGGATTACAGACATGAACCATGGCACCCAGTCCTCGTTTTCTTTTATAATGAAAACTTTCCCATGAGAATCAGATTATCAATTGTTTGCCTTTGTTTTCTTTTAAAGAATTTCCTTTTCCATAGAGATGTGGCATGATGAAAGTCTTGTTCTAAAGTTTCTTTCAGGGGGACACTCAACTATATCATTGGCAGCTCCAGTCAAGTAGAGGTCTTCCTGCTTCCCAATTGAGATTCCTCATCTCAAAATGGTATCCACCAAATGTCTTAATCCAGGTAGCCTCTCACTTAGAAATTCATGAAATATGAACCTTCTTGAGAAGTTAGAGGGTACTGATGGAGATGGTTTAAAGCTGCCCCTTATTACATGTTTTACACTCAAGGCAGACATCAAGTGGCTAATAATTCTATGCCTGATGTCTAACTCAATTCTATGGGAATCTATACAGAACGTTTTACTTATGAGACAGAGTCTCGCTCTGTTACCCAGGCTGGAGTGCAGAGGCTTGATCACCACTCACTGCAGTCCCAATATTCCAAGTTCAAGTGACCCTCCTACCACAGCCTCCCATTGTAGCTGGGACTACAGGCATGCACCACCATGCCTCAGTAAGTGTTTAAATTTTTTTTTTTTTTGAGACAGGGTCTCACTATATTGCTCTGGCTGGTCTCAAACTCCTGGGCTCAAGCGATCCTCCTGCCTCAGCCTTCTAAAATGCTAGGATTATTGGCATGAGTCACCTCCCCCAACCAGGTGTTTAAGTGGGGACTAACTTGAAGCCCTTAGAAGAGTACGTGGAACATAGTGAGCTACATAAAATATTTGCTATTGGTATAATAATTCTATCTGTATATCTTAACAAAATTGTGTATGTTAGGCAGGCGGCATGCCAATGGAACTAGTCTCCTATAGCTGCGCTCAATCATTCTTCTCACCACTGAGAGCTGCAGCAAATGGGGGGCATAAAATTTATAACTGACTTTTCTATCTGTATGACTCAGTAGGCAATGACTATGTATGTACTACCATGTAAATAGCGCCTCCTGGAATGAATAGTACGTAACTGACATGACCAGCAGAGACAGGCTAAAGACACTGAGCTGGAAAACCCTAGGCTCTATTGCTAAATCGAGGTTCCTGAATCAGTTCCCTCTGAGCAACTGTTGCTGTGGTGCTGCCTTCACAAGCCGTCTGCTGAGCACTCAGATTGAGGGGCTGTGCTATCGTTCCTCAGACAAGCTGCAGCCAGAACTGGTCAGCTGACAAACTGGTAGCAGTCCAGAAATACAGTTCTGGCTGCGGAGTGAAAAAAGGCCAATTTAGATTCCTTTTCATAGTGAGAAAAACATAAACATGGATTTCAACGATTCTCCTCTATTAGACTCATTGGTTTAGATTTGATATTTAATTGCTAAAAATACATTTAGAATATAAACCTTACTGTGTCAAAGTCTCAAAGAAGAAATAATTGGTATGGTATAAAGTACTTCATTGTATGCTAAAATCTTCTAAGCTAAAATGTTTTCAATTTATGCAAGGATAGGTGGCATACATATTATATATTATTCCCCCATTAAGCACATTTATAATGAGACAAAATTATCTACCATAAAAAAGCCATGTAAAATTAAGGACTAAGTTTTTCTGCACAGACTAGACAACAATTGCTAACACATAAGGTCAATGAGAGTCAGAACAGTCATAGAAAGCTTCATGAAACAAAAAATCGTCTGCCAGGTCTGATGAATGAGGCTAGATGAACAGAAACTGAAAAGGCAGAAAGGATAGCATGAGCAAGACAAGTGCTGAAATCTGCCCAATTAACTCTGAGGATAAAGTTCAATGGCAGGAAAATAAAAACACATGTCCACATAATAACCTGTAAGTGAATGTTCGCAGCAGCATTTTTCATAATCGCTAAAAAGTGGAAACGAACCTAAAGATCCATCAACTGACGAATGAATGGAAAACCAGTATAGTCATGCAATAGAATATCATTTAACTATAAGAAGAAATAAACTACCAATGTGTGCCAAAACGTGCATGACTTCTGAAAATATTATGCTAAGTGAAAAAGCCAGTCACAAAGGACTACAGATTGTATAACTCTATATATATGAAATACACAGAACAGGCCAACCTGTGGAGACAAAAGTAGATGGTGGTTGCCTATAACAGGGGTAGGTGAAGAGACATGGAGGAAGGTTGCAGTCATGCTTGGGAGATGTGGGGTTGCTTTTCAGGGTGATGAAAATGCTGTGAATATACTAATAATACTGAGTTGCACATTTTAAATGGTTGAACCGTCTGATATGTGAATTATATCAGTGAAACTGTTTTTAAAATCCAATGGCAGGACCAAGATAATTTTATCTCAATTTTTGATGTACATACTATATCAAATCTAAATATTTCTACAGTTTTATAGTATATTTTAAATAAAAGATAAAGAAAATGCCTAACTTTTCAAATAGTTTGTAAATTAACCTAAAATAGTACATTTCAAAGAATAGTATAGTGGCCTTTCTGTACAAGTTAACCTAGAATCTGTGAAATAAATAGACACAGATTCTGTGTTCATTCACAAAAGTGAAGAAATAAGATAATTTTCTGGAACATTCCATTAAACATTCTCCTCTGATTTAATCTGGCGTGCCTCATCAGAGCAACACAAAAATTACTTACAAATACTGTTTAACAGGAGAAAAGTCAATTTTCTGTGAGGAATGATGTATAATTCTCAACCTTTCCAAGGGCATGTGTTGCAAGAGAAAAGGTATATAATGGTTTTTCAAAATGGTAGAATGAAAGTCACAATATAAAAGAAAAGTACATTATAAACATAGTAAAACGGAAATAATTAATTATAATTAAAACACAAAAGCTTCTGCCAAAATTAGTATCCTAAAACATGTTATATAATTCAATCAGCTGCAGAATAACTGTCGACATGTTAAATTTCATACATACTTGACTTTCCACTTGAAATAATTTCTTCTTTGAGGCCTGTGTCTCATCCAAATTAATGTGACAACGTGATGTACCTTCCAGTGGAGACTCTAACATAGTTAATTTTTTAAGGGAATCAGCTACTTCTCGTTGAAGTTGTCTCACAACCACCTGATAAAATATTTTTGTTACTGATTTTATTAATTGCCTTATTATTAAATTATGTTAATACTATTGAACTCTAACGTACCTACTTTGAAAATTATCACCACACACATTAATTCACCTTCTTTTCATCACATGTACACACTTTTATTTATTACTGAATTCAGTGAGGAATGCAGAATGTGTTATCTTCCTGCCTAATTCGTATTCTTACTTACGCAACAGACTCATCCCACCATTCAATCATCTTAGAAGCTCAACTCAACCTCAAAGTTCCTAACATATTCAATCACCTGTTCAAATCCTTCTAACAGATTCCTATCTCAGAATAAAAGTAAAATTCCAATGACCTTTGAGGCCCTACGTAAACAGGCCTCTACCTCCCTCTCTGACTTCAAGCTCCTACAACTCCCTCTGTAATTACTCCATTCCCACTGTATGTGAAGCCTGCCACCCCTCTTTCGTTTGAAAATGGGGATCTAATGCCTAACTCATAAATCACAGGCAGCTATAGTATCTTTGTACTGGACAAAGTTATATTCAAATGATAGTCATTGAGCTTTGAAATAAAAATTATGAGATAATTATTAATAAAAATATTCAAAGTAAACTCTAAATACCAGTGGGAAGACTAAACCAAATACGGTTTTGCTAAAATTTACCACATATCCTAAATTATAATTTTATAACAAGTAGGTGCCCTTAAAACATTTTGTGGTCATAAAAATATGTAATTTGATGTATTTTCAGATTTGTTAATATGAATAATAACAAAGCTATACCAACTAAAATATATTAAAAGCTACTTAAAGCAAGGTATGACAAGACACAGCAATGTACTGCAGTTCATCTGGGAAATCTAGAATTAAGTGTCAAAGAAAATCACTTAATTAAATTGTAATTTGAAAAGACTCATTTCAGGTGTAAACATTTCCATTTATACCTTCATCATGGTCTTAACATGTGGCAACATAAAGACATTAAAATTATTATTTAACCAGTACAGGACTATCTACCTGAAAATATAACTCTGTGCCTAATACAATTTTGCAGGTGACACAATGTCTTTTCTCAAAGTAAATCATCTCTCACCTCTACCTTTTATTTCCTAGAAACAAGGTATATTTCTAAGCTGATGGAGTAAACACATTTTGCCTTTTTTGTTTTCTTATTAAAACAGCTTTGTTGAAATATCATTTACATACTATATCTGTTTTAACTTAAGTTAAACGAGTTTTAGTACATTTACTAAGTTGTGCAGCCATCTCTACAATCCAACTTTAGAGCATTTCCACCACTACAAGATCCCTCACGCCCTTTAGCGGTCATTACCAGCTTCCAGCCCCAGCCCTTCGCAAACATTAATCTACTTTATGTCCCTATACGTTTCTCTTTTTTGGATGCTTCACGTAAATGGAATTATACAATATGGTAAACACACTTTTCATCTATTGATTTTTATATTCAACTAGGTTCAACATGTATCCAGAACCAAATGTTTAAATTTTCTTTCTAGAAGTTTGAAAATATTTCTCTTCCTTGATACTTACTACTCTTTCTGCTTTCTCTCTCTCATATCGAAAGAGACTTTCTTTTAAATGATCACAGTCATTCATTAGCTTCTTATTTTTCTCTTCGAGCAGGAGGTCTTTCTTTCCACTCTCAATAGAACCTCTTTGGATCTTAATTACTATCTCTTTATGATCCTCTTTCTGATGAACATCATCTAGTAGCTGTTCAAGCCCCAGATTTTCACGCTGGAGTTGACATCTCCTTTCTTCCACACAGTTCCACTCTCCAGTGGAATTACTCACTTTAGCTTCTGCATTTTGATACCTCTCTTTCATTTCCTTTATTTGCTGCTGGGCTTGGCTTAGGTCGTTTTGTAGAGTTTCGAAAGCCAATGACTTTGTTCTGAGAGTATCTCTTGTCTTACGGAACTTATCTTTTAAGGTATTGAATTTAATTCGCATTTGAGAAAGTTGTTCAGTGAGACACTCATTCTTATCTTCAACTTCGGAGATATCAGAACTCATTTTTTCTTGCACAGAAATGTCTTGTGTGTTCTGTAAAGCAAGTTTTAGGTTTCTTTCTGTTTTCACACTTTCACTATGCTTACTTTTAACAGCAGCCAGTCCAGACTGATAAGATTCAATTTCAGCTTCCAGTCTTGCCTTGCTTTCTTTTTCCTTCAGCAGTTCGGAATTGAGCCTTTTATTCTCAGCTTTGAGATCATTCAACTCTTGTGGATCCTGGAATGCTGTTTTTGCTCTTTCCTCTGTGAGTTTTATAAGCTTTTCAAGGGCAGCACATCTTTCTTCAACAATTTCAATCTCCTTAAGATATTCATTTTCTTTTTCCAAGTCGTCATTTTTCATTGTGAGTATTTCCTGCCTGAGTATAGCAATATCTCTCTTCAAAATGCATTTTTCATCCATCAGATCTTCCGTTTCTTCATGAGTATGAAAATCCTAAATAAAATAAAAGACAGTTTTAGCTAGTACTCCATATAATAACATATCATGATTACCTCTGAAGCTAAAGAATAACCTGCACAACCGTACACTAAAAAGTTTACTGTCAGTGGATATCCAACAGGAGAAAAAGTTGAAGCAAAACTTTGAACCTTGTAGAGCATAAATTCCAAAAAGTTCAGAAATGTATTTAAAGTCAATGAATTTATAAAAGTAAACACACACACACGCACACATGCACACCAGAGAATTTGTAAGAATATCAGAATTGGAAAAGGCTTTGCCTGAATTACAACAAACCCAAAAGCATAAATTAAAGCATTAACAAATTTGACTAAATTAAAATATATCAAAAAATGCATTTACACTTTGATATCTAACCCTTACACCACCCTATAGTAAGAACCTTAGTTCACACGTATTTGGACAGATAAAATTTCCCAAAGTTATTACAGTTCTGTTTCCCAGATAATATTCTATTGCAATTTGACTCTTTTAACACTTCTATAGTCAGTTCTAAGAATTACATTTACTAAATCATAAATCTAGACATTATA
This sequence comes from Chlorocebus sabaeus, assembly GCF_047675955.1. Lineage (NCBI taxonomy): Eukaryota > Metazoa > Chordata > Mammalia > Primates > Cercopithecidae > Chlorocebus > Chlorocebus sabaeus. The sequence continues at coordinate 34,323,106 of NC_132905.1, read as the reverse complement.
CTAGTCACTCCTATATACATTCATTGATGAACTCCTCTAGTTACTGTAATTTTGAAAAAGAAAGGTTAAAAATATAAGCAAGCTACAGGATTTTCCCCAGGACTTCTGAGTCTATTTCTAGTTCTCCAACAGATCACAGTTACTTCTGTGGTATAATTATATCAATACAAAATAAAATTTGTATTTTAAAACACCAACGGTAAATAAGATAAAATTTATAGAGCTCTTCTTAGAATATCATGAGATTATTTGTGATTGCAATAATTTCTGTTTCTTCTTTATTTTATTTTAGGTACAGTAATCAATATGAAATAGGGAAGTACAAGGAACAATTTTACTGGGAACAACATTTTTATCAATAGGTTATCACTAAGTATACATTATGGCATGTTATTGTTTGCAAAAGCACTTGGTAATAAAATAATATCCTATGTGGATGCCAAGACTTATAATAAATATTAATAATTGTACCTGTAAGTGTCACCATTCATTTTTAAAAGTGAGATAACACTTCTGATTTGTTTTAGACCTATTATAGTATATATTAAATCAAGTGGATATTAAATCAAGTAAAATTGATACATAATGTTTAAAATATAGAATTTTTACCAAAGATTGATTTACCTGATTTGGAGTATTTCTTGCAGTTTTTGGTTTCATCTCTAGTGACTGAACAGTCGGTTCATGTTGTTTTGCTTCAACTTCTTTCTTTTGTTGTTTCTCTTTCCTTTCTAATTCTTCTCTATTTTTTTTGTACAGCATATTAACATTTATTTTTTCTTCATTTTCCTGTTTTAAGGTGCATCTGCAGATAAAGACATTTCTCTTAAAATGCATTTTGTTAAAAAATAAAGAGCTCATCTTGTTATCTACCTCTGCAGACGTTGTTTATCATCCTAATAAAACTTCCATGTTCTGGATTATTTTTCCTTTGCAGCTCTCAGATATTTAATTTCTCACTTCAACATCTTCAAAAGAATGCATATACTTGAAAAGTAGTAAGGAAAGGATATTCCGCTAAAGTTTCTGTTACTAGTCACTCTAGTATATATTATAAAAAAGGATACTGGAGATTATTCAGTAAAGTTACAAGTTCAAAGTTACCTTTTTAAATCACACGATCATAATTACTCCCTTATCAGAAAAGATTGTTTATGATCAACTACATTTTTAAAGTTACTATTTATTGACAAGTGTATAAGTTCACTAGAAATAAATTTTCATCTTTATGAAATATTGCAGGTACCTCTCCAAATGATTGACAGAGTAAGATGGCACCTTCAGCTGTCCCTCATACAAACTATATCTGCAGATGACTGTCAGCCAAAACTAGGCTAAAGAGTCTAACATCTGTTACCCCATATTTTTTATATTACTTTCTAAATACTTTCAATTCAGCTTGTTATTACATAGATTTTATATATTTATTAACCTATTGTTCATTATGTGTAATATATAATTAATGTCCTTAATAAGTGTGTGTATGTTTACACAAGTTATGTTTTCCTGTGAAATCTAGTCCCAGAAATGGAGTTGTTGAGTTAAAGGGATGTCAGGTTATTTGAATTTTTGATACAAAGCACTAAGTTGCCCTTCGGAAATAATTTACCAATTTCATATACCAACGATGTACGAGAATGCGTTTTTCCTCACATACGCCAACACTGGTAATTACTTTTTAAATATCAGCATGACTTTTAAAAATATATCTTATTTTATGTTAATTTGCATTTTTCTGATTACCAGGGAGGACTAAATATCTCTGGTAAAAATATAAAACTTGTTAATCATAAGGAATATTAGTCCAAGTTTGCATTAGTTTATAGCACAATGACAATTACCTCCTGTTAAATACTGCTATAGGCAGCCAGGCACGGTGGCTCACTCCTGTAAACCCAGCATTCTGGGAGGCCGAGGTGGGCAGAATATCTGAGGTCAGGAGTTCGAGACCAGCCTGGCTAACAGGGTGAAACCCCAGTTCTACTAAAAATATAAAAAATTAGCCAGGCATGGAGGCACATGCCTGTAATCCCAGCTACTAGGGAGGCTGAGGCAGCAGAGTTGCTTGAACTTGGGAGGCAGAGGTTGCAGTGAGCCGAGATCACACCATTGTACTCCAGCTTGGGAAAGAAGAGAGAAACTCCATCAAAAAAAGAAAAAGAGAAAGAAAAAAAAATCCGTGTCCTAGGCTTACCTATCACGCTCTTCCTTCAGCTTCTTGGGAAACTGCTGAGGATCCATTTCCCCAGTCTTTCTTTGTTGGGGTAATCTGTCAGCAGCAGCTGTGCGATCACATAGATTTTCTGATACTGGTATTTTTTCACTTTTGTTTGTATTATTTCCTTCTTTGACCTTTAATAAAAGTAATATGAATAATAATTATTATTTTATTCAATAAAAATAACTTTTTTCCTGATTTTTTCACTTGATTCAGGTTAAATGTCACCATTTTTATCATAAAAGTATTTTGTGTTTACTTTAATCTTATCATTGTACATAATGATTATAACTATAAGGTACTCATCATTTTATCATTGAAATTTTTGCCAAGTCTGCTTATTTCTGTTTGAGTGAACAGAAAAATTTTACAAAATTTCAAAAAGGCTCTTCTCCATTTTGTGCTTTTATTCCCATCCACTCTTTGCTGCCTGATATAAATTTTTATACTATCTGACTGGCAGAAACAGAGAAATAAAAAGACACAGGCGTAACATATGTCTTCTGTCTTTACCACCTGGATTTTACATGAAATAGCCAGATGAAGAGGATGTGACCTTGTGGGGCTTCAGGAACAGTAAAGAAGTTTCCCTTTTCTGCACTAAGCTATTCTTTTCCCCACTGCCTTTTATCTCTCTCTTTTTTTTTTTTTTTTTCCATTTGAATCCTGGGATATCAAAAAAGTAAACGTGCTCCCTGAAGGATGGGAACCAAAGTTTGCCACAACACAAGAAGCAGAGTGAAACTGCTGAGTTTCTAGTGCAGAATTCTGGAAAATGCGATGCTTCCCAGATTTCACATTCGATTACCACAAAAGTTGATAGGTGGAAAGCATATGGTCCAGTTACCAACTTTAGCCCCATTATCTACTGATAATGGGAGTCAAACCAACCAAGACATATTAAATGTTTCATCCACATCTCCTAAGGTGGCATTCACTAGCATTTCATGGCACCAAATAACATGATACAATTCCATATTGCTGAATTACATAAAAAATCAATTTATCAAATTAGTCAGATATATTAAAAGTCTAACTTGAACAAAGCAATTTAATGCCTCAGAGGGTGCAAAAAGCCTCATGGGCTTTTACTTTGAAAGAATAAAATCTCTATCTTTAGAACACAATGTACAGAACTCAACTTCCTACTTAAGAGTCAAAGGTTAAATTTTTGGCTGATAAATTATGCTTCTTATATGATCAAAATCATACATGCCAAAACTTACTATACTTTATTAAACAACATAAGGTCTGATTCAGCAGAAAAATTGGAAAGTGGTGATTTTTAAAAATATGTGGAAGTATATATCTGTTTTCAAAAGTATTTGAAATAACCATGATGGGACTATAAGTTCAAACAGTTTGAGCTAAGCAGATAAACTTGCATGCATGAAAACACATTAAACAGACTCATTTGGCTGGGAATATTCATTGCAACTCTCAAGGTGAGATGTGTTTTTGTGGCTCATCTCAGTCATTGCTTCCCTCCCATTGTATTTCCATTCTATTAATAAATAAACGTAGTTCATCTCTAAATGAATACAGAAAAAAGAATCTAGAATCTAGAGCTTATTTCTTTACCAATTTCTTTATGTTTATCTGGTTCAGAAGGTCTCTTGGTATATGGATGAATTAGTTTCCCAGCCCATATGCCACTTGGAAGACTGAGAGTGAGACTTAGGTTGATTAATGAACAAACATTATGAGAACATTCTCCAGAACCATTATTTAGATAGCAGAACTAATCTACTTAGACACATAATTACATATTTAGATAACCCCACTGTAACTGTACGCATGAGATTTTCTTGAATAGAAAATTTGACTAAATCAAATAATTGATAAAGAGAAAAAAGAGAAGCAGCAAGTGAACCTCTGTCTTTTGGAAGTTGGACTTTCTCTTTCTCTAAAGCCAGGAACTCTACTTGTAACATGCCTATCTCATTCTTAAACCTTGGAATATCTTGCTGTAAGTCTCCTAGCTATATTTTTGGTGTTTTTTTCACTATGTGGCAGAGAATAACTCACATTTTATAATTCAAGATTCCTGCTTTTGTAGTTGTTAGCACTGGGATTGTCATATGGTGGCTTCTGGAACAAGCACTGTATTGGTTTTCTGTTTTTAGAAGTATCTGTAGCAGCAGAAATACTATAGCTTTCTATCTGAATCATAAGCTTCATTTCTTTGGGGTGGGTAAACCACAAATCAAAAAGACTCTCAGGATCTCTAGATTGAGGCCAATACCTAATGTCTAATTTCCAAATAGTGGTATTCGGGTTTATATTTTTTGCTATTTGCATGTCAAACTCTTAATCATCTTTCATTTCAATCATAATTACTAGGTTCCTTAATTTTTTGGTTTCTGTATCATTAAATATTTTTTCTTCATCTTTTTTAGAAGCAAGCTATGTGTCTGGTTTGTTATCATTTTTATAGTCTGATTTATTTTCATTTAAATGAAACTTAGAAGATGACTGGCAAGTATATTTCAGGGACCTGGTGTGGGAATGGAATGAAAGACATTTTTCATGGGCTTCCTCTGTTCAGGCGCCGCCTGGAATGTCACAGAGTTAGACCCTCCAGATGTATCTTCCTCCTCACAATCATGGACATGACTCATCAGATCAGAGGGCACTCCTTTTTTGTTCATCCCTCTTTAGAGTTACTATGTAGAAGCTCTGCCTCAGGGCAAGCAATACTTTTGGAGTTTTCAAAACTTTCACCAATATTCAGCTTGAACTTGTTTGCAATGAATATTAAAGAAAGTCCTGAATATACAGATAGATTCCCGTTATCACAATTCTCACCCAGTTCTGGTTCTTGAGACCTTTTTTTTGGCAAGTGCAAAATGGAAAACAAATTTGCTTGTTTTGTTTCTCAGTTACTGTCTTTTCTGTTGGAGTGCATGTTTTAAAATTGGCTTTAATCAAGTACAAACAAAGAAATGTTCGAAAATAATTAAAATTTAACTGATACTTAATCTATGTGTCACTACTTTTATATGATGGGATTGTAACTAAAATATGAAAAATAATGTGCCTTGGCTTAACATAGGAGAGAAACATGAACTGGCAAGCTGAACTCTCTGTGTTTGTTTGGACTCAACTTAATTCATTATGTGTTAAATCTACCAGAAATGAATTCAAAGATATGTAGTATTATAAAAGATTCCTCTCTTACAAAGATTTTACCTCAGCATACCAGAAAGAGTGAGCCCCTACAGTGCATGTATATTTCTGAAGATTAACTAGAGACTAGGCAAACACTCAATTATTAAGAGCCAAACTGAACACCACTAACAAAGAGAAGCAAAATTTTAAATTCCAATTCAAATGATATACTATGATAGTGTTATGTATCTAGATAGATTTTCTGCTTATATCCACTTCTAATATATCTTAAGTTCCACTAGTGATAGTGGATGGATTTTTTAAATTGTAGGAATATTTTCTATGTATTTATGTTGAAATAAAGTTATTGTTTGTACCCTGACACCAAAGGTCCCATTCTGCAAGGTAGGATTCTCTTAATAGGCAACTGGGTTGACTTTTATGACCCGAACACAGACACTGAAGTCAACTGGTGACCACAAAACAGAATAAATCTTTAAACTGGACACTGGTGACCAGCAATATAAAACTGCAACGTTTGAACCACTGGCAATGATGACTCCTTTAGCGCTAGTTTAGCTCAGTGGCCATCATGGTTAAATTGTTCATAATTTCGATTTCTTAGTAATGAGACTCAATATTTCATGTTACCTTCTGAATCAAGAGTAAGGTTATAAAAATAAAAGAGCAAGAGAATTCTGAAGATTTCTTGCCTCAATTCCCAGAGTAAAGACAGCTATGAGTTACTAGAGATAGTAAGAATATCTTAAGTTTTGTAACAGGTTAAAATGTTTTAAAAATTGAATATAAAATTATGATCCATTGGATTCTAAAGGTATAGTCTAAAAGGTCATGTCATTTGGTCTATGCTTTGTTACTAAAGCAAAAAAAAAAAAAAAAAAAGAAAACAATGTTAAACAAGAAACTTAAATTTTTATATACCTGTGGTTGCTTCTTTTCGCTTCTTTCACGCCTTTCTTGCTCTTCCTCTGAAGCCACTAGTAAGGCTTGTTCTGTTGACAAATTCATTGGTTTAGTTCAAATGAACTAAGAACAGTTAGATAAAGACTATAATCTTTATAAAAATAGAGAATAAAATTTCTTTGTATTATATATTTTGAGAGTTGAAATGAAGCTTAATGTTGACTGAAATATTTACTTCTTTAAGAAATACTTCTCATTATCCAAAACTTCAACAAACCCCTTGGGGAGACACTAGGTATCACCAGGTTCAAGCCATACAAAATCTCAGGGTCACTTACAAATTTTTCCACCCAATATAAATAAACAAAGCTGTTGCAAACAAAACAAATTTTGAAATACAGTCAAAATATACAATGTAACACTTTACTATAATTCATAACAGTATCTTTTTAACAACACACTGAGTTGGCAGTTATTAATAATTTGCAAAATTATCATTGTTTACACCTTAATTAGTGTGCACCCCATTTTTTACATCACAAATGTTTTCCCTTGCTATTCTGAAAAATTTATTTTCATCTTCTAAGACTCAGAATGTAGGCTGGCCATAATAGCTCACATCTGTAATCCCAGCACTTTGGAAGGCCACAATGGGAGAACTGCTCAAGGCCAAGAGTTTTAAGGCCAGCCTGGGAACCATAGATAACCTTGACTCTACAAAAAATTAGACAGGTATGTTGATATGTGCCTGCAGTCCCAGCTACTCAAGAAGTTCAGGTGAGAAGATCCCTTGAGCCCGGGAGTTTGAGGTTGCAGTGAGTCTCGATCACGTCATTGCACTCCACCCTGGGGCATAGAGTAAGAACTTGTCTCCAACAACAGAAAACGAAAAAGAAAAAAGGCTCAGAATCCTGTGTGAAGTCTTCCTTCATTCTAGCTGTCTTTCTCCACACACATGTGTCTGCTTCATGGGCCTCCCTTAGTACTTTGGCAATTTTTCCAGTGTCACTTTACCACCTAAACTGCACGTCATGTCTTTACATATTGATCCCCTTTGCTGCTAGGTTGTAGAGGACAATCTTTTGAATCATCTTTGTATAAACAGTCTTAACTTTGCTAAATAATTATTGAGTTCCTGCTATGTGTTAAGCACTGGGGTATAAGGAAGGAAAATAAAAGCTGTCAGCGATGGCTTTCCTAAAGATCATGCATGAGCTGCGACTTAGAGAGTGAGGTTAGCCAGATTAAGTGAGGCAGAGGGCGGGAAAGGGTGAGCACATGACAGGAAGCAACGAGAAAGGGAGAGAAGCCTCCAAGAGTGTATGTATTTCTCTGCAAAAGAGGAATGGTGAGGGGGCCATTGCCAGCAGCTCAGTAATTCCAGAGAAAAAGGCAGATGGGGAACGGGCTATGGATGAAGATTTGGGCAGAAATCAGTTTTCTTGTCTTTTCTTTTTTTGAGACAAGGTCTTACTCTGTCTCCCAGACTGGAGTGCAGTGGAATGATCCTGGCTCACTGCAACCCGGCTTCCCAGGTTCAAGCAGTTCTCCTGCCTTAGGCTCCCAAGTAGCTGAGATTGCAGGTGCATGCCACTACCGCCTGCTAATTTTTGTATTTTTATTAGAGATGGGGTTTTACCTGTTTGACCAGGATCATCTTGAACTCCTGACCTCAAATGATCTACCTGCTTCAGCCTCCCAAAGTGCTGGGATTACAGACATGAGCCACCATGCCCAACCCAGAAGTCAGTTTCTGAAATCCTTATATATCTTTAAGATGCTTGGACATTAGGTATTCAGGAGTGGTTCATGGATCTATTTGCATTAGAGATAATTAACTCTAAATACTGTGAGGAGCATAAAATTTTGAGACACATAAACAAATGAACAAAAATAAAACATAAGGCAATGTTGCAAAGATGATGCAGGCCTGAGATGTTTTCAGAAATATTTAGGATATAAGTATCAGTGGTCATTATAAGAATGGATTTTTACTGCATGAATAAATGTATATATCTGGGTCCCTGGAGCAATACACTCTGCTCATTACTTTACAAACTTTATCAAATGAGAAGTAAATTAATCTACATAAACTGTTTCAGTTACTTCTATTTACTTTACACTTTTTCTGTTTCAGTTTTACCATGTGCAGGAAATGCATTTGGGTTTTGTGGTGGTTGTTGTTGTTGTGTGAAATGGAGTTTTGCTCTTGCTGTCCAGGCTGGAGTGCAGTGGTGCTATCTCAGCTCACTGCAACCTCTGCCTCCCAGGTTCAAGAGATTCTCCTGCCTCAGCCTCCCAAGTTGCTGGAATTACAGGCATGTGCCATCATGCCCAGCTAATTTTGTGTTTTTAGTAGAGATGGGTTTCTCTATGTTGGTCAGGCTGGTCTCAAACTCCCAACCTCAGGTTATCTGCCTGCCTCAGACTCTGAAAATGCTGGAATTACACCCACGAGCCACGGCACCCAGCCACATTTGGGAATTTTCTTTTAAAAGTTCTGCTTCCTGGATTTACCAAGCTCATGAGAAAATAGAAGCAAATAAGTCATTTGCATAGTTCAGAAACTTTGGATTTATAACTTGTCGTCACTACTCTAGAAGACTATCATCATGTTTTGTAAAACAAAATGTTAATTCTAGACATAAGGGGAAAAAGAAATTAAAACTATAAGGGTGAAAATATATTGCATAATTTATTACTCTTGACATGACCATATGACTGATTAAGAGCACTGAATTTCACTTGCATGTAAAGTAGACCCCATATTAGCCGCAGTTAGTCAATAGACTTGGTGTTCTAGCAGAATTAAATTGGATGCTCCTGTGTTATCTTTAAACGATACAGCTCTTCTGAACACCCATACTCCTAGTGCATGACTATCCATTAAGACAAGGTGAAGGAATGTGTAAGTACAGCTGAGGAGACACCATAAGGCAAATGCTCAATGGTTCCCATTAATATTGGGGAAATCAACACTATAATACAGAAAGCTATAGGCATTATTTAATATTTGGCTTGGGAAGGTATTTTTAGTGACATTGCATACAGTTGTAACTAATAATTGCACAATTAGAGATGTAAAAATAAATCAAAGCCACATTGTCTTTGAGTAGGAAATCTGTAGACGTCTGCAGCAGCCCCCAATTTTTCCAATCCAGCCCCAAAATTCTAAATATAATCATGGTACCACTCTCAAATGTATGTTAAATACTAAACTCAATGAAATTACACTTTCTCCTTATTCTCTTTGTTATTTGTATGTTGCTTTCCTTAAAGGAAGAATACAAATGCCTTGCTAAGAAGCATTCTGTTTGGGTGTAGCCTGCACAAGGGGAGGAAACACAAAGGACTTTTGGCCACAAAATGACTTCTGAAAAGTCAGAACTGTGGGAGCATGAAGCCAGCCAAGGGAATCGAGAATAACATGTTCTATGCTTCCTTCCCTTCTTTGTTCTCTTCCTACTCTAATAGCTGCGACTCACACAGGTAATGAAGAATATAATTCCCTGATAGTAACACAGCTCCAAGATTAATCCTTTCTTTAACTATGAAGTTTGTGTGTCCAAAGTCTGTAGTTGCTGTCTGATTTTTCATCACTGATGGTGATACACATTTATCATCAACTCACAACTTCCCAAATCTTTGAAAAGTCTTACTATTGATGATTCAACTAGTAGAAACATAATCTAAAATATCTGAAAATTATGTTTTTATTTATTAGAATGTAAATAGTAATACAAATTGTAATAAAGTGTAAAGATTCTTTCTTCCCTGAAGCAGTACCATGTTGTCATTTACCCCACAAACACACTACTCCCTCGTGGTCTAATGTATTTTACAAGTCCTGTAATTGCTATTAACTCAAACAAGTTTATTTAACTTGTTTTAAGCTTCTATGATTTACTACAATTTACTTTGAATCACTCAACGATCTCTCTTATATATGTTGTTTTCCATGAGGAATTTGTTTATTAATAATTAAGATTCTTCAGTGATAAGAAAATATTTGAATAAATAAGTTTGAGAATAAACACATGATATTATTGTGTGTTTTTGTGTTCTAGAGACAAAAACTTCAAAAAAATTATAATGAATATACATTAAATTAAAAACTGCCTTCATTTAACCAAGATGATCTTCCCTCAATGCATGAATACCTTCAGAATTCACATGTGAAGCCTTAAATATAGACCAAAGATTTATATAAAATACAATAGCCTTAACAATCTTATCTGTAGCCAACACAGTGGATCCCGCCTATAATCCCAGCACATTGGAAAGCTGAGGTGGGCAGATCACCTGAGGTCAGGAGTTCGAGAGCAGCCTGGCCAACATGGAGAAACACCATCGCTGCTAAAATAGAAAAATTAGCAGGATGTGGTAGCACGTGGATGTAATATCAGCTAATTGAGGGGCTGAGGCAGGAGAATTGCTTGAACCCAAGAGGCAGAGGTTGTAATGAGCCAACACTTAGCCACTGCACTCCAGCCTTGGTGATAGAGCAAGACTTTGTCTCAAAAACACCAACAGGACCGAATATTTCCATTATAAAAATAAGTCTATGTTCACACGAGATCTGAAGAGTATACAACGCTGTGAGATAGGACAGAAATATATTTTAAAAGTTATATTCCCGGTTTCTGTATCAACAAAACTGTTGAATTTTAGCTTTTAAGACAAGTCAAGGAAAAGAGCAAAAAATGCAGAAGTGAAACTTGAAAGGTCACTTGGCCATCAAGGGTTCATGATCACTGAACTTACACAAACTACATATATTTTTCAAAACATTATTTCTGAATTTTGATCTGAGCATCCCTGGAGTTTCAGATTCATTCAAGGATGTCCACGAGGTCAAATAAGACAATGTCACTTGCTATTTTCAATTTTCTTTTCTGAGAACAGTGCAGCATTCTTCCTCAGAGAAATGAATTGTCCTAACTTCATAGGCTGAAGGCTCACGAGTCATAGTTCTAAGAGTATGTATAAAATATGGTGGTGCATGCTTGTATTCTGAACCTTTCAGCTTTAAACTTTCATATAGCAAATATTAATAGACACAAACTGATTTTAAAAAGCCCTTTTAATCTGACATTATTTCTATTTTTCTTTCTTTCTTCATTTCTCAGCAATAGGAGAGTCTAACTGAAACTGGTAAAGTGGTAAAAGGGAATACAATGAAAAGTGTAAAATGAGTTAAACCAGAGATAATCATATCAATGTGGATGCATCTGGAAAATACGATACACCAAAGAAAGTGGCAGAAAAGTATGTAAAGTGTAGAACCACTCATATACCATTTTAGGACACAAATAAAACATTCTGCATATTACTTCGGAGCATCACTATATAGTCAAAGATTTCAAAAGGGCATTGAAATGAAAACTAATTTACGATGTCGGTAGCCTCTATGCAATCATGTTTTAAAAACCTTAACACCAAAAAGTCTCAAAATAACCCTTTTAAAAGACTGTCTACCAGTTATAAATGAATCGTTACTTTCCTCATTTTTAATAATCAAAGACACCAAAACTCACACATACACACACCTGTGCATACACCTATACGCACAGTCTGCTCATTGGAACATCTGATTGGTTTCAGATCATCAGTGTAATAACACTAGCAGCAAGTATCTAGAGTTAACACAGAAACTGACACGTTAATAAGTAAAGCCTTCCTCTAGGTAAAGATCAGAACTCCAACTAGCACATAACTCACTGGAAATAGCTTAGAGTCTCAAAATTCACTGCTTTGAATCCCTGACAAGAACAAAAATGTTATATTGAAAACTTTATGCTATTCAAAATATTAAAAGAGAAACATCTGAGTCAAACTTTACATTTTAAAAATATTTTTATGGCTTCTAAATTTGTTTTTATTCAAATATGAATACCAACAATGACATTTATGTCAATGCCTTCCATTCAATTATGAACAAATAGGATTAGCAGTAAGAATAATGTGAGAACTTCCATCATTTAATGTACTTATTTCCAGCATTCCATTTGTATTGATAACATACCTGCTCTCAAGGTCTGTACTTTCTTTCTTTGTGCTGCCCCTTTCACAGCAGGATCTTCCATTTTAGTGCTAGGCTGAATGGGTTTTAAAAGAAAATGATTCACAAATCATATATATTTTATACAATATGGAGTTAGTGCTTCAAAAAATATGCATAATTAATTACCTTCAAGGAAGGATGTTGTGCAGGAGGCCCTACAAAGCAAAGGGGATATGTCATCAATTATATGTAAGTATGACAGGGCCAACCAAACATTCAGGCAGTGTTACTATCAAGCTGAATTCTCATGCCTGGCCAGAAAAATAATTACTTAAGGTTTTGAGGGTAATGCTTGGCTGCTTCTTTTCCTTGCCTAGGACAGCAACATGACAGAAATATAGTGAGGAAAATAGGAATATAGGATTCCTAAAACTCACAGTTTACATTTCAACAGTGAGATTATGTTTCAAATGCCTATACCTAAAACAGAAAAGCAAGGATATCACTGTAAACACGTGGGCTGATGAGGAGAAAAGAGACCATTAAACAGATGAGGAAATCAAACCTGAGGGTATCAATGTCAAGGCTGAGGGTGAAGGTACAGAGTATTTTCACTCAACACATCAGAGGCATTGCTGCCAGCACACCACAGATAAATTCCCCATGTCCTGTCGCTGAGGAAATACACAGTTGAGATGACAGTTCAGGTGAGCGTGCAATTCACCTCTCATCAAAGACAGTGTTCTAAATTGATCAGCTGTTATACACACTTATGAAATCACAGCTAAATAAAATATTCATTTTTCCCATGACCACATGGGCTACTGTAGCACCTACATTTCTCCTATCCCCTCGTTTGGCCTTAAATTACAGCTCTTTGATCCGCTCATAAGGCGGTCCATAAAACACATCAAATAAACCATGTAGAATCAGTTTCCAATATCAAAATATTTATCAAAAAAGAAAACACTGAAATACCACAGACTTGCTGGATATGAATGCACTTTTATACTGCAAAATCAGTGCAGTATTTATTGAAAATGAGAAATTTGATATTCACAGAATGAATTTTATAATATGATTGCATCTAAAATTAGCTAAGTTTGGTATATTATCTTACACTGTAAAGGACATTTATAAAACAGCTATCATATCAAATAACTGGCTGTCTCAAAAAAAATTAGTCAAAGCATCTACATGCAACTTAATCACATCTTATTCACTCACGTCAGTGAAACTTCTCTCTCTGAGGCCTGACAGTTATGAAATGAAATGAGCTGCTGCAGTTTACCCCAAGTCTAGCACTCCCTCCTGTCTCCAGTACTCCCCACAGCAATAACCTCTCTTGTGAGACGGGGCATATGCCAAAGCAACTGGAAGTGCCTCATCTCAAGTTTACTTGGCTTTAACTCCCAAGAACCCAGCGAATATCTTTCTTTCCTCCCTCCTTGTCGTTTCACAATCCCTCTTCCTTTGAAAAAGTGATTTTTAGATCTGTCATCCTGATGCTTCCCTTCCTAGCTGCTCTTTGCGGATCATTGTGACCACTCTTGTCATCTGTGTTCAGGAGTAGCATACACCTCTAATCTCTCTTCTCATCTCATTCTCCTTCCCCTGTGGCTAGAATCATGCTCAGAAATAAAAGGAAATTAATGCTCTCCCTGGATTCTGTTATTTTTTAAATTGCTCTCCAATAGTTCTTTTTCCAGATTTCTCTAAAGGAAGGCTATTCCCTTGTTATTCAGGGCAGTGCCAGGGACCAGCACCAACATCACCTGAGTACTCATGAGAAATACAGAATCCCATACCTGCTGAATCACAATGTGCACTTTCCAGAAGCTCCTCAACTAATTCATGACCATTTGAATGCCCTTTTCTACACTGATGTGCTTGCATATTGGTTTACCCTAATTGCCCTGTTTGGCCTAGTGTCAATTTCTTCCCTACTATGTCCCTGAATTTAATACTACATTATAAGCCATAATGTTTCTAATGAACTTTTAGTCAGGCAATACCATCTCTACTTAATTTACTATCCCATGAATTTACACCATTTTCTATACAACTAAATTTTATCCATACATGGCTGACCATTTACGGTGATATTCATCTATGGTAGATAAAACACAGGTCTGTGTGGTAAAGTACCTCAATCCTTAATGCCTCCCCAGTAGTGAGGATGACAGCAAGAGTAGGAAAATGTTACTCTAATTCACTGACACATTTTGGTACTGGAAGCTCACTTTATCTTGTTTCCTATTTCTAACACCCTGTTCTTCCTTCTTCTACAGATCAATTTGACTTTACCACCTTCCATTACATATACCCGCATATGCTTTTTAAAATTTATTCCATGTACACTCTGCCCTCTTCATTCTTTCTTTCTCTTTTATTCATTTCCTCCTCCTTCTCTCCTGACTTACCTCAGTTTTTAGAGTATCTTAAAATGGAACTCATAGCTCAGCTCCTTCAGTGGTGCTCCCAATAGAATCAACTACTGACCCTTGGTTAGAGATACAACTTATCACCATTTTAATTCTCCTTTACTTATTATAGTTAATAGGACATTTTCTTTAGCTAGGAGACTATATTAGTGTTCATATTCTAAAAGAAACATTCCATTAAATGACTTTTAAAACAAAATCCAGTTCTCACCTTCTCCTTCTCCTTTTCCTTTTCCATTGACTATTCCATTGCCTTTTTCATGGGAAGGTCCAGGTAAAGGCTGTGACAATGTCTCGGGGACACACTGCTAAGGAAATATCAAGAATTAGTTTCCATTTAAAAAATTATAATGAGTTGCATCAAGAGTTTCTTATCATTCTCTTTTTATGAAACCGGATCTCATTCTGTCAACCCAGGGCTAGAATGCAGTGGCATCATTATGGCTCACTGTGGTCTCAACCTCCCGACCTCAGGCAGTCTTCCCACCTCAACTTCCTGAATAGCTGGAACTACAGGTGCATACCATCATGACAGGCTAATGTATTTATTGGTAGTTTTGTAGAGACAAGGCCTCATTATACTGCCCAGGCTGGTCTCAACCTCCTAGGCTCAAGTAAACCTTCCACTTCTGCCTCCCAAACTGTTGAGATAACCAGTGTGCACCAGCACACACAGCCCTAACCAGTTCCTTTAAATAAACCTCAATGTTGCCCAGATATGGTGGCTCACACCTGTAATCCCAGCCCTTTGCAAGGCCAAGGTGGGTGGATTGCTTGAGTTCAGGAGTTTGAGACCAGCCTGGGCAACATAATGGGAATACATCTCTACACAGAAATACAAAAAGGAGTCAGGCATGATGGTGTGTGCCTGTATCCCAGCTGCTCAGGAGGCTGATGTGGGAGGATCACTTGAGCCTGAGAGGTGGAGACTGTAGTGAGCCAAGATCATGCCACTGCAGTCCAGTCTGGGGAACAGAGCAAGACCCTGACTCCCCAAAAGTTTCTATTTAAAATGTGAGAACAAAGAGAGATACAAATGAAAAACAAGCCTAATTGGTCAATGAAATATGAGCTTAAGTCAAGAAAGAAAAGAAACAACATGAAGTACAATAAAATACATGGAGAAATAGATCTATTAAAGAGTCTTTTGGTCTTTCATATTCTGAATAATACTAATTAATATTTATGCTACAATTAGTTTCTGTAAGTATTTCTGTGATATAGTTTATTACTCTAAGACATTCAAGTAGCTAAATATGGTCATCTACCACTACCTGAAAGAACATTATTACAACAGAGGGAAACCTGGAACTTTTCATCAAATTTCCACCCAGGAAAAGATTTCGTCACCAGAATACTAAAGAGTAATGTATGGCTTGAAATGGTATATTTAATAGAACATGAGTTGAGGCTAATAAAACATTTAAGAAATGTTAATGTAATATCACGATGTTAACATTCCAGTTGAATGATACTAGAAAATATATTGTAACCCTCTTTGCTGCTGACGACCTATTTCTAATTTATTTCCTTTTTATTTATGGCATAATTTCTCAACATAACACATCAAAACTTATACACCTTTATATAGTAAGAAATAATACAAATGTAAGCAATATTTTCAATACAATATTTAATCATTAGACACATTAGATATATTACTTACAATATTCTGTTATATAAAAATTCACTTGTCTATTTATTCAGACTAAACAACTATTAAGGCTGAATGTCTCCTGTCTGTAACCTCAGCACTATGAGAGGCTGAGGTGGGCAGAACACTTGAGCCCAAAGGTTAAAGACCAGCCTGGGCAACAAGGCAAAACCCTGCCTGTTCAAACCTCAGCCAAGCGTGGTGACACAGTTCTATCGTGACATAGGACAATAATTTCAACTACTTGGATGGCTGAGGTGTGAGGATCACCTGAGTCCAGGAAAGAGAGATCAAAGTGAGCCAACATCTCACCAGTGCCCTCCAGCCTAGGGGACAGAGTGAAACCTCATCTTAAAAAACAACAATGAAAATGCTTCTTACATGGAACACTGTATTCTAGGCACTCCAGGAGAGACACAAATGTGTTTACTGACCTCCAGTAGCTTATGGTATGCAGGAGCTTCCAATGATTATTTAAACAACTAAATATCAAAACTTCAAAATTTGAAATTTCAGAGTGTGATATAAGGACTTTGAGTGGTTATATTATTTTATTTCATTTTTTCAGATGTAGTCTAGCTCTGTCCCCCAGGCTGGAGTGCAATGGTGCGATCTTGGTTCACTGCAACCTCTGCCTGCCGGGTTCAAGTGATTCTCCTGCCTTGGCCTCCTGAGCAGTTGGGAACACAGGTATATTCCCAGTTTACATAAGTATTTCTGTGATAGTATTTCATGCCTGGCTAATTTTTCTGTGTGTGTGGGTTTTTTGTTTTTTGTTTTTTGTTTTTTTTTTTTAAAGACAGGGTTTCACCTCACTGGCCAGGCTGATCTCGAACTCCTGACCTCAGCTGATCTACCGAACTCAGGTGATCTACGCACCTCAGCCTCCCAAAGTGCTGGGATTACAGGCATGAGCCACTGAACCTGGCCAAGTAAATATTTTAAATAAACTACGATGATAAAATTATGATGTTAAAGTCTTATTATATTGGTATTAAGAGTCTCTGCTTCTAGAACTGGTTATTTGCAGCAAAATATGTTATTCAATTAGAGGAAGTGTTTTATATAAACTCTTCATGGACAACTCATAAAACACACAAATATCCCTTTGGGATGCAAATTTTGAGAACATAAATTTAAATGTCTACATTTCCATAATTTATATTTTTAAATCAGATACATTCTTGTTATGCTGCCCAGGCCGTTCTCAAACTCCTGGGCTCAAGCAATCTTCGTGCTTCAAACTCCCAAGCAGCAGGGTCCACCGGTGTATACCACCACACTCAGCCATTTTTCTACAATTTTTAATATTATTTTAGTCTCACTACAGAATAATATAGGTAGAGAAACAATCTCCCCTAGAAACTATATGATATCAAAATAATAAGTTTCCAAGAAAAAGCTCTATGCTATGTCCTGGACATTTTCACCACCAAAAAGTACCAGAGGGGGTCCATGATTACTGCAAATTATTTGAACACTGAAGATTTATAGAGGTATACATAGTATGAAAGTCACACTTGTATGATTAAAAAGTCAAAGTGTTACTATTTATCCAAATAAACCTTAACCAAATTTCATATTTCCGTTATTGGGGAAAGCATTTACTAATGCAACTTTCCTGTCACTACTTATTTTCCAGTTCACAGCTCCCACCCTGTCACAGTACTTGTCAATTTTTGTTAGTTACCAAAGATAAACAAATTTTTTGAATCAACTAGCCATATGTATGTTTTTCTCTGACCAACTTTCCATTATCATCATAAAACAATGACAGGCAAACCACTGCTGAATCTGAAAAGTAAATACTGTGCAAAACTAGATTCAGAGTGAGAAAATTAATTTTACAAGAGGCCACTTTACCTTAGTAGCAACACTCACGTCTTTGTCATCCGATGTAGGCAACGAATCCACACGCAGTTCATGGAAAATGCTTGAGAACAAAAACACACAATGAAAAGAGCAAGTTGATTTCTTTACAATTTTTATAATTGCCAGTTTATATCCAGCTTCCCCCTCAAACAAAAGACATAATCTGGGGAAAGGTCGGTGATCCATATATTAAATAATGATTCTTGATACAATTAAAATATGGCCTCTGTTCTAAAAATAGATTTTAGTTACCTATTTCTGCCTCCATCTGTCTAAATCTATAAAATATTCAATGAAAACTGACCTTGAGTTTTATATAACAAATAGTGACAGTCAATATATTGGCAGAGTCTGACAGTAATTTACACACACAAATTATCTTTCCTGAAGCTGAGCTTAAAATTCAATTAATGGATGACAAAAATGTTGTTACCTAAACTGGAAGAAAGCTTATGACTTCAAACAAGGTAGAAAGATCCACTGTCCCTTTTCCTTGATCTATCTCTCCTTAAAAGACTAATCTGCTTCACCTCAAAATGGCAGTCCTGATTCCTCAGCATGGAACCCACTGAGGAAGGTCCTATTGCTGTCCTTTGCCCTAAATCAGTATAGGGAATCCCCTGCAATATTTGAAATGTATGAAAGCTAAATGGACAAAAGTCAAATAACAAAGGTGTATATTCTTATTGAGAATACTTTTCCCAGAAAGATGAAAACATTAACAATTATAAAATCCCATTATTTTCACTCTATAGGTACTACCTTATTCAGGTCCACATAAGCTAACAAGCCCTTAACAATTTTCGTAGATACTCAGACATCCAAGGAGAGAGACTGCAGGAGAAACAGAGTCCTGGTAGTTGTACCTCTATTTCCCTAAGTATTATCTAAATATCTTTCTTCCTATGGGCTCCCACTTCCAGATTCCACTACTGCAGGGCTCCACAGAAATCTCCAATCTTCAACTCTTCAGTCTATGAAAGCACAGATTCCGGAAAGGATGGCCTCAAATGACCAGGAGTAGATCTCTATATTCCTGATCCTAAAAAACAAACTAACTGGAGTCTCCATCACCTTCCCCCAGCACAGACACACTGCCAACTACCCAACCGAACTCCATGACTGATTTGCCAGACGATCATGCCCCTGACCAGCCTACATGGACATGGGAAGGACATCAGTGAATTGGGAAGAGAGGCAGAGGTGAGGAGGCACCTGTCCTCTACCACAGATCTATGTAGTTCAGCAGTCTCCAGCCTCTTAGTACTCCAGGGTCTCTAAGCTACCCCTCTGTAAGTCAGGATGGAAGTAGATGATACCACATTTCTATCTGCTGTAGACACTCCTCCCAGTGTCTCAAAATGTTTTAGCATGTTTCAGGAAAAAACCTTCAAGTTTGACAGTCCTTGATAAAAAAACAACAACAATAACAACAAAAAAAAAAAAAAACAGCAAGATTGATAGAGCTCCCTTAAACCTTCTATTTTAATGTGCCTTTGTAGATAATTCCCAACATCTTGTGTCTTTCATCTTTATAATTTATCTTTACCAAACTTGTCATGAAAACCAATGTTTTGAGCTCTTATTGAAGAATCTATACTCCTATACAATCCAGTGTTGTTTCTCTTCAAACATGGCTTTCCCCTGCACATTCCATTATTATCTACTTCCGTTGGGTTCATCAGCTAATTCCATTCTCATTCTATCCACCGTGTGCACCAGACTCACTTCCATTTGTATTATTAAAACACACGCCAATAGGATAGAAAAAGAAGGAAGAGTACTGGGCATTAAATGAGTTCAAATCTCATTTCTGCCAATTCCTATGTCTTAAAAAAAGTCTACTAATCTCTTTGAGACTCACATTATCTATCTAGAGAATCACTTGACCAAATATTCAACACAGGTTAAAAAAAAAAAAAAAAAAAAAAAAAAAAACTAGAAATTATTTTAATTCATTCTAAGATTCCTTAACATTCTGTAATTCTATGTCCTCTTGATTCCGTCTATAGGAAAACTGGGAATACAAAACCCGCCGAATTTGAAAAAATATAATAGAACCAAAGAAACACAAAGAAAAGCAGAGAAGAAAGTTTTAAAAATCAAGACAAGATTATAGAAAAGTGGAAAAAGAAACAAGACTAAACAAAGTATTATGGAAGTCAACAGAAATCCTTGCCCAAATGGAAACCCAAACTGGGAAGTCAAATCATTTCTCTCTAATACTTGCCTAAACTTACTTTTGTAAAACTTCCAGTCCTATGGCCAAAGCTAAGTAAGTTCTGCCCTAAAGTCTTTGATGGTAAAAATAAGATACTGGTTACCAGGGAAATTGTCAAATTCATTAGGACAAATTCTTGGACTAACCACATTCTAACAATAACCTTCAATGAGAGTTTAAGGTACTTAAACTCTCATTAATTTAGGCATTAATTAAATTAATAAATCTGATTAAATTGATTCAGACCTATATCTTGATCCAATGGCTGCACAGATGTCTATCAATCTATGCTGAGGAGCAAGGGAAGGGATTTGGAAGGCAGGCAGGCTGACGGTCAAGTTGTGGGCCAGCTACTTTGTTAACTATGGGATCATGAGGCAATGAATCGACTGCACTAATCCATAGTTGTTTATTGAATAAATAGTAGGTTATAGGAACACAGATGTTGTGATGGCTTTATGAGATGATAAATGCACAGAACATAGTAGGATGTCTAGCCCAGAGTACAACGCTCAACAGATATTAGTTTCTTCTGTCTCTATTTCCTTAGTTAACATAAATGTTTACATCTATAAAATCCTACCTGACTGCAGATTCATCAGAACTTCCAACATCTATTAAAGAAAAAGGAAAAATGCATTTTAAATCAATAATATATGTACAGAATATTAAAAGGATAAGAGTGCACAACAACGCACGCCTGAACTCTAAACTATGTGGGAGGATGAGGCAGGAGGATCACTTGAGGAACCTAGAGTTTTGAGACCAGCTAGGGAAACACAGTAAGATCCTACCTTCATGAAAAAATGTGCACACTTATGTGTATGCTTTAGATACTGTTTTCGTTGTTGTTGTATTTGTTTTGGTTTAGTTTGGTTTTTTAAAGCATAAGACTGATGCTTTGTTACAAAGCATTCCTTTGGGAGCATGCCTGGGACCTTAGTAGAATTAACATTAATTACACCTATTGGTAGGTAATTAATGCAGTAAGATCTCCTCCCGTTGTATTTATTAGATGCAAAGAAGAATAAATTTATAAAATTTGGTATCTACATGTAACCTGCAGTATACAAGTCATCCCAGCCACACCTCATGAGAGGGAGTAAAAATGATATTGTTAGCAGAACAGGTGTGATGAGTCAACAGTGTCAGAGAGCATGACTTCTGGACCAAAATATGAGAGGCTGATAAATCAGAGTATACAGTAGTACCCTTTATCCACTATATGAGAGGAAAGACATACTTGACAGAGTTTTCTCTGCCCTCACGCCACAGCAACAATCACCTACAAAGAAGGCTTCTGTGACAAAAAGTGTGGAGAGATTTTCCCCCAACAAGCAAAAATCATTCCTGCTGATGACACCATTCAATTCTCACACCTTATCTGTAGACACAATCAGATTTAATTTAATTTATAAATTAAACTTTATCATCCATATGTATGTATAGGAAAAACAAGTTTGTGATTCAGCACTATTCGCGGTTCCATGCATCCACTGGGGGTCTTGGAATGTATTTCCCACAGTTAAGGGGGAACTACTGCACTTATTTTGTTATAGCACAACACAGCCTCTCTAGCTCTTCAGTTCAAACTGTTCAGTTTAGGATAAAACACCCTATATCACCAGAAGCCAGCAAAACATAGGAATCAGACCAGAAACAGGAATCCTTGCAAAGACCTTCCAGCTGCCAGTGGAGAAGAGCTGAAGAGAGATCGGTGTGTTACTCTGGCTAATACTCTTCTGGGGAAGGTGCTGGGTGGTTTCATTAGTTGTAGCTATTTGCTCTGCCCGATGTATAACAAGGCCCAACTTCACCTGCCATTTTACCTCCCACAGAAAGAACCACTGGAAACATCACTCCTTTAAGAGCTTATCCGTATTCAGAGAGAAGCTTAAGAAACACTGGGGAGGTGTGGCAGGCCGCTGGGCAGTATTATCTGATGTGAAAAATATACAGAAGGAAAACTATCAATGCCCTTTTACTACCAGAATATTCCAATGCTTCCCTTCTCCCAAGTAGGAGAAAAAAATTCTTTTTCACCTCACATCAAGCAAAACTCCCTTACCATCCCTCATGACAGAATCTAGTTGTAGATGAGTCATGTCATCATACTACAGGCTGTTGTCAACCTCATCCCTCAAAGGAAGAGGATCAGTGAGGAACACACGTATTTACCTATAGCATTCACTGCCTGGTCTTATTTCCAACGGAAGGTAAGTATGACCGACTTAGTGATTCCACTTTTGTAAAGTCCAACCCGTTGCGCTTGTCCCCGTCCATTGCTAGAGAGTCTATCTGGACCCACACCATAGAGCAAGATACTCCAGTTTGTGCCGTGTGGCACGGCATGGTGTCCTTTCCCTCAACCCTTTCTATTATGTCCCAAATAGCTATACAAATCATGTTTTCTGAGTATGTAAAGCACATCTCATCAGCATATATCATTCTTTACAGTGATAAAGAAGCAAAAGGAAAACAAAAAGCACAAGGAACATCTTAAATGACTACGTTCAATTACCATGGATCTTTAATTTTTTAACTATTCAAAAAGATATCCACTGTACTCTTCTGAAAATAATAAAACTATGAAGATAGAGTAAAGATCAATGGTTGCCAGGAGTTGCTAGGGAGAAAGTGAGAGATGAACAAGCATAGTGTAGAGAACTTTTAGGGTAGTGAAACTGTTCTGTCGATAATATTACAGTAATAGATACATGTCATATCATTCATTATACAGTTGTCCAAGTTCACAGAATGTACAGCATCAAGAGTGAAGCCTGATGTAAACTATGAACTTTGAGTGATTAGAATGTATCATAATGTGTCAATGTAAGTTCATCAGTCATAACAAATGTACCACTCTGGTGGAAACTACTAATCACGGGGGAGGCTATGCATGTGGGAGGCACAGAATATATGAGAAATCTCTGTACCTTCCTCTCACTTTTGCTGTGAACCTAAAACTGCTCTAAGAAATAAAGTTACTGATTTTAAAAAGATATTCACAACTGGGCTCAGTGGCTCATGCCTATAATCTCAGCACTTTGGGAGGCAAAGGTGGGGGGATCACATGAGGTCATGAGTTCAAGATCAGCCTGAGGAAATGAATTCAAGACCAGTCTGGCCAATATGGCAAAACCTCTTTTCTACTAAAAATACAAAAATTAGCTGGGCATGATGGCGGGCACCTCTAATTTCAGCTACTCGGGAGGCTGAGGCAGGAGGATCGCTTGAGCCTAGAAGGGTTTCCACCATTCCCTAAGGAGAGTGGCTCACTGTGTCTAAAGTGTTTATAGAAACAGTGTGGTTACTCTGAACAGCTGCTTTCCTTCTACGAGTCTGGAATTTGGGTACATGTCACGGAGAGTAACCTCCACAGAAACACTTGGGTACTTAGTCTCTAATGAGACTCTGGTACTGGTAGATATCACTGCACAAATGTTGTCAAAATGTGAGCCTGGGAGAATTAAGCAGATCCTGGGAACTCCACAGGAGAGGACTCCTGGAAGCTTGTGCCTGGTTTCCTCCAGACTTGACACATGCAACTTTTTCCTCTACTAATTCTGCTTGCCCCCTTTCTTGTAATCAAGTAAAGAGCTGAGTATGACTATTTGCTGAGTCCTGTGAGTCTTTCTAGTGAAACACTAAACCTGGGGGTGGTCTTGGGGAACTTTGACACAAATGCATTGTGTAAGATTTTTATGAAGTTGATATGATATATGTAACTGTAATCAGGTGGTTATTTCACAGAATAGCTTTCCCTAATCTGTTTTCCTTTTCTTTTTTTCCCTTGATATTTGATATTTGGAAAGTCTTATATTTCTATATCTATACAATTCAATAAAGCCATAAAAGGAATAAATGAAACGATAATGTGAAATAAGCAGCAATCCTATTTTAACTGAATAAAAAATAGAAAATCTGGGGGATCGACAATATGTTCTACAATATGAACGTTTCTAGAAAAAAACGAAAGGGCGGTCAATTTTCTGCAATGGAAGTGGGCTTACTTCCTTTTTATGATAATTGTGCAGGTCAGGTGCAGTGGCTCACACTTGTAAATCCCAGTATTTTGGGAGGCTGAGGCAGGCGGATCACTTGAGCCCAGAAGTTCCAGACCCGCCCGGGCAATAGAGTGAGACCTCATGTATTAAACAAACAAACAAAGAAACAAACAACAACAACAACAAAACCTTAAAAAGAAAATTAGCCAAGTGTGGTGGTACATGCCTGTAGTCCCAGCTACTTGGGAGGCTAAGGTAAAAGGTGAAAGGACCACTTATGGCCAAGAAGCAGAAGTTGCAGTGAGCCAAGATGGCACCACTGTACCCCAGTACCGGCAACAGAGGGAGACCCTGTATCAAAAATAAATAAATAAATAAATAAATAAATAAATAAATAAATAAATGTGTATCAGGCCAGATGTAACCACACAAAATTGTAGTCCCAGCTACTGTAAGATGACTGCTTGAGCCCAGGAGTTCAAGGCTACAGTGAGCTATGAATGCACCAATAAATAGACACGGTATTCTAGCCAAGGCAACATAGAGAGACCCCATCTCCTATAATAATAATAATAATTGATTAATTGTGCATCATTCAAGTAAATTCTATAACTGGAGAAAAACATAGTACTATTGAGAATGTACTATAATAGTCTACTACTGATCATACAGTTCCTGTTTACTTGCTTCTCATCTTTTTCTGTGCTTCTCCTAAAACCGAAAACATGAATCATCCATTAAAAGCAGTTCATCACAAAACAAGTCAAAAAGTCAAAAGAAATGCATCCAAACTGTAGGATGTGTTATCCACCACTTCCTGTGAACAGATACTCGAGGGATAAGAAAATATTTGAATAACTAAGTTTGTGCATGAACACATTAAGGTCAAATACCCATGACATTTTAGTGTGTTTCTGTGTACTAGAGACAAAATGTTCAAAAAAACAATTTAATGAATATACATTAAATTAAAAACTGCCTTCATTAAACTGAGATGATCTTCCCTCAATGCATGAATACCTTCAGAATTCACATGTGAAGCCTTAAATATAGACCAAAGATTTGTATAAAATATAATAGCCTTAAAATTCTTATTTGTAGCTGGCACAATGGTTCCCGCCTGCAATCCCAGCACATTGGAAAGCTGAGGTGGGCAGATCACCTGAGGTCAGGAGTTCTAGAGCAGCCTGGCCAACATGGTGAAACCCCATCTGTACCAAAAAGAGAAACATTAGCAGTATGTGGTAGCACGTGCCTGTAGTATCAGCTACTCGAGGGACTGAAGCAGGAGAATTGCTTGAACCCAAGAGGCAGAGGTTGTAATGAGTCAAGACCGAGCCACAGCACTCCAGCCTGGGTGATAGAGCAAGACTCTGTCTCAAAAATGCAAACAAACAAACAAACAAACAAACAAACAGAAAAACTAATTGTTCCCATATAAAAATAAGTCTATGTTCACACTAGAACTGAAGAGTACACAACACCATGAGATAGGACAGAAATATATTTAAAAAGTTAAATTCCTGGTTCTGTATAAATAAAACTGTTGAATTTAGCTTTTAAGACAAGTCAAGGAAAAGAGCAAAAAAATGCAAAAGTGAAATTTGAGAGGTCATTTGACCATCAAGGGCTCATGACCACTGAACTTTCACAAACTATATATATTGTTTAAAACATTAGTTCTGAATTTTGATCCGAGTATCCCTGGAGTTTCAGGTTCGTTCAAGGATGTCCAAGAGGTCAAATAAGACAATGCTGTTTGCTATTTTCAGTTTTCTTTTCTGAGAACAGCACAGCAAACTTCTTCAGAGAAATGAATTGTCCTAACTTCATAGGTTAAAGCCTCATGAGTCATAGTTCTAAGAGCATTTATAAAATATGGTGGTGCATGCTTGTATTCTGAACTTTTCAGCTTTAAAATTTCATATAGTAAACATTAATAGACACAAACTGATTTCAAAAAGCCCTTTTAATATGACATTAGTTTTATTTTTCTTTCTTTCTTTCTTCATTTATCAGCAACAGGAGAGTCTAACTGAATGTGGTGAAGTGGTGGTATAAGGGAGTACAATGAAAAGTGTAAAATAAATTAAAGTGGGGATAATCATATCAATGTGGATGCATCTGGAAAATATACCACAAAATACACCAAAGAAAGTGGCAGAGAGGTATGTAAAGTGTAGAATCACTCATATACCATTTTAGGACACAAATAAAACATTCTGCATATTACTTCTGAGCATCACAATACAGTCAAAGATTTCAAAAGGGCATTGAAATGAAAAACAACCAATTTGCGATGTCGGTAGCCTCTATGCAATCATGTTTTAAAAACCTTAACACCAAAAAGTCTCAAAATAACCCTTTTAAAAGACTGTCTACCAGTTATAAATGAATCGTTACTTTCCTCATTTTTAATAATCA
This sequence comes from Chlorocebus sabaeus, assembly GCF_047675955.1. Classification (NCBI taxonomy): domain Eukaryota; kingdom Metazoa; phylum Chordata; class Mammalia; order Primates; family Cercopithecidae; genus Chlorocebus; species Chlorocebus sabaeus. The sequence goes on along the minus strand of NC_132905.1, from coordinate 34,296,227 downwards.
AAGATGCCACAAACTCACACATACACACACCTATGCATACACCTACACGCACAGTCTGCTCATTGGAACATCTGATTGGCTTCAGATCATCATTGTAATAACACTAGCAGCAAGCCTCTAAAGTTAACACAGAAACTGACACGTTAATGAGTAAAGCCTTCCTCTAGGTAAAGATCAGAACTCCAACTAGCACATAACTCACTGGAAATAGCTTAGAGTCTCAAAATTCACTGCTTTGAATCCATGACAAGTACAAAAATTTTATATTGAAAGCTTTATGCTATTCAAAATATTAAAAGAGAAACATCTGAGTCAAAGCTTACATCTTAAAAATATTTTTATGCTTCTAAATTTATTTTTATTCAAATACGGATACCAACAATAACACTTATGTCAATGCCTTCCATTCAATTTTGAGGACATAGAATTAGGGGTAAGAATAATGTGAGTACCTCCAATCATTTAATGTACTTATTTCCAGCATTTCATTTGTATTGATAACGTACCTGCTCTCAAGGTCTGTACTTTCTTTCTTTGTACTGCCCCTTTCACAGCAGGATCTTCCATTTTAGTGCTAGGCTGAATGAGTTTTAAAAGAAAATGATTCACGAATCATATATATTTTATACAATATGGAGTTAGTGCTTCAAAAAATATGCATAATTAATTACCTTCAAGGAAGGATGTTGTGCAGGAGGCCCTACAAAGCAAAGGGGATATGTCATCAATTATATGTAAGTATGACAGGGCCAACCAAACATTCAGGCAGTGTTACTATCAAGCTGAATTCTCATGCCTGGCCAGAAAAATAATTACTTAAGGTTTTGAGGGTAATGCTTGGCTGCTTCTTTTCCTTGCCTAGGACAGCAACATGACAGAAATATAGTGAGGAAAATAGGAATATAGGATTCCTAAAACTCACAGTTTACATTTCAACAGTGAGATTATGTTTCAAATGCCTATACCTAAAACAGAAAAGCAAGGATATCACTGTAAACACGTGGGCTGATGAGGAGAAAAGAGACCATTAAACAGATGAGGAAATCAAACCTGAGGGTATCAATGTCAAGGCTGAGGGTGAAGGTACAGAGTATTTTCACTCAACACATCAGAGGCATTGCTGCCAGCACACCACAGATAAATTCCCCATGTCCTGTCGCTGAGGAAATACACAGTTGAGATGACAGTTCAGGTGAGCGTGCAATTCACCTCTCATCAAAGACAGTGTTCTAAATTGATCAGCTGTTATACACACTTATGAAATCACAGCTAAATAAAATATTCATTTTTCCCATGACCACATGGGCTACTGTAGCACCTACATTTCTCCTATCCCCTCGTTTGGCCTTAAATTACAGCTCTTTGATCCGCTCATAAGGCGGTCCATAAAACACATCAAATAAACCATGTAGAATCAGTTTCCAATATCAAAATATTTATCAAAAAAGAAAACACTGAAATACCACAGACTTGCTGGATATGAATGCACTTTTATACTGCAAAATCAGTGCAGTATTTATTGAAAATGAGAAATTTGATATTCACAGAATGAATTTTATAATATGATTGCATCTAAAATTAGCTAAGTTTGGTATATTATCTTACACTGTAAAGGACATTTATAAAACAGCTATCATATCAAATAACTGGCTGTCTCAAAAAAAATTAGTCAAAGCATCTACATGCAACTTAATCACATCTTATTCACTCACGTCAGTGAAACTTCTCTCTCTGAGGCCTGACAGTTATGAAATGAAATGAGCTGCTGCAGTTTACCCCAAGTCTAGCACTCCCTCCTGTCTCCAGTACTCCCCACAGCAATAACCTCTCTTGTGAGACGGGGCATATGCCAAAGCAACTGGAAGTGCCTCATCTCAAGTTTACTTGGCTTTAACTCCCAAGAACCCAGCGAATATCTTTCTTTCCTCCCTCCTTGTCGTTTCACAATCCCTCTTCCTTTGAAAAAGTGATTTTTAGATCTGTCATCCTGATGCTTCCCTTCCTAGCTGCTCTTTGCGGATCATTGTGACCACTCTTGTCATCTGTGTTCAGGAGTAGCATACACCTCTAATCTCTCTTCTCATCTCATTCTCCTTCCCCTGTGGCTAGAATCATGCTCAGAAATAAAAGGAAATTAATGCTCTCCCTGGATTCTGTTATTTTTTAAATTGCTCTCCAATAGTTCTTTTTCCAGATTTCTCTAAAGGAAGGCTATTCCCTTGTTATTCAGGGCAGTGCCAGGGACCAGCACCAACATCACCTGAGTACTCATGAGAAATACAGAATCCCATACCTGCTGAATCACAATGTGCACTTTCCAGAAGCTCCTCAACTAATTCATGACCATTTGAATGCCCTTTTCTACACTGATGTGCTTGCATATTGGTTTACCCTAATTGCCCTGTTTGGCCTAGTGTCAATTTCTTCCCTACTATGTCCCTGAATTTAATACTACATTATAAGCCATAATGTTTCTAATGAACTTTTAGTCAGGCAATACCATCTCTACTTAATTTACTATCCCATGAATTTACACCATTTTCTATACAACTAAATTTTATCCATACATGGCTGACCATTTACGGTGATATTCATCTATGGTAGATAAAACACAGGTCTGTGTGGTAAAGTACCTCAATCCTTAATGCCTCCCCAGTAGTGAGGATGACAGCAAGAGTAGGAAAATGTTACTCTAATTCACTGACACATTTTGGTACTGGAAGCTCACTTTATCTTGTTTCCTATTTCTAACACCCTGTTCTTCCTTCTTCTACAGATCAATTTGACTTTACCACCTTCCATTACATATACCCGCATATGCTTTTTAAAATTTATTCCATGTACACTCTGCCCTCTTCATTCTTTCTTTCTCTTTTATTCATTTCCTCCTCCTTCTCTCCTGACTTACCTCAGTTTTTAGAGTATCTTAAAATGGAACTCATAGCTCAGCTCCTTCAGTGGTGCTCCCAATAGAATCAACTACTGACCCTTGGTTAGAGATACAACTTATCACCATTTTAATTCTCCTTTACTTATTATAGTTAATAGGACATTTTCTTTAGCTAGGAGACTATATTAGTGTTCATATTCTAAAAGAAACATTCCATTAAATGACTTTTAAAACAAAATCCAGTTCTCACCTTCTCCTTCTCCTTTTCCTTTTCCATTGACTATTCCATTGCCTTTTTCATGGGAAGGTCCAGGTAAAGGCTGTGACAATGTCTCGGGGACACACTGCTAAGGAAATATCAAGAATTAGTTTCCATTTAAAAAATTATAATGAGTTGCATCAAGAGTTTCTTATCATTCTCTTTTTATGAAACCGGATCTCATTCTGTCAACCCAGGGCTAGAATGCAGTGGCATCATTATGGCTCACTGTGGTCTCAACCTCCCGACCTCAGGCAGTCTTCCCACCTCAACTTCCTGAATAGCTGGAACTACAGGTGCATACCATCATGACAGGCTAATGTATTTATTGGTAGTTTTGTAGAGACAAGGCCTCATTATACTGCCCAGGCTGGTCTCAACCTCCTAGGCTCAAGTAAACCTTCCACTTCTGCCTCCCAAACTGTTGAGATAACCAGTGTGCACCAGCACACACAGCCCTAACCAGTTCCTTTAAATAAACCTCAATGTTGCCCAGATATGGTGGCTCACACCTGTAATCCCAGCCCTTTGCAAGGCCAAGGTGGGTGGATTGCTTGAGTTCAGGAGTTTGAGACCAGCCTGGGCAACATAATGGGAATACATCTCTACACAGAAATACAAAAAGGAGTCAGGCATGATGGTGTGTGCCTGTATCCCAGCTGCTCAGGAGGCTGATGTGGGAGGATCACTTGAGCCTGAGAGGTGGAGACTGTAGTGAGCCAAGATCATGCCACTGCAGTCCAGTCTGGGGAACAGAGCAAGACCCTGACTCCCCAAAAGTTTCTATTTAAAATGTGAGAACAAAGAGAGATACAAATGAAAAACAAGCCTAATTGGTCAATGAAATATGAGCTTAAGTCAAGAAAGAAAAGAAACAACATGAAGTACAATAAAATACATGGAGAAATAGATCTATTAAAGAGTCTTTTGGTCTTTCATATTCTGAATAATACTAATTAATATTTATGCTACAATTAGTTTCTGTAAGTATTTCTGTGATATAGTTTATTACTCTAAGACATTCAAGTAGCTAAATATGGTCATCTACCACTACCTGAAAGAACATTATTACAACAGAGGGAAACCTGGAACTTTTCATCAAATTTCCACCCAGGAAAAGATTTCGTCACCAGAATACTAAAGAGTAATGTATGGCTTGAAATGGTATATTTAATAGAACATGAGTTGAGGCTAATAAAACATTTAAGAAATGTTAATGTAATATCACGATGTTAACATTCCAGTTGAATGATACTAGAAAATATATTGTAACCCTCTTTGCTGCTGACGACCTATTTCTAATTTATTTCCTTTTTATTTATGGCATAATTTCTCAACATAACACATCAAAACTTATACACCTTTATATAGTAAGAAATAATACAAATGTAAGCAATATTTTCAATACAATATTTAATCATTAGACACATTAGATATATTACTTACAATATTCTGTTATATAAAAATTCACTTGTCTCTTTATTCAGACTAAACAAATATTGAGGCTGAACGTCTCATATCCGTAACATCAGCACTATGAGAGGCTGAGGTGGGCAGAACACTTGAGCCCAATGGTTAAAGACCAGCCTGGGCAACAAGGCAAAACCCTGTCTTTTGAAAACTCAGCCAAGCATGGTGACACAGGTCTATAATTTCAACTGCTTGGATGTCTGAGGTGTGAGGATCACCTGAGCCCAGGAAAGAGAGATCGAAGTGAGACAAGATCTCACCAGTGCCCTCCAGCCTGGGGGACAGAGTGAAACCCCATCTCAAAAAACAAGAGTTAAAATGCTTCTTACATAGAAGACTGTATTTTAGGCCCTCCAGGATACACACAAGTATGTTTATTGATCTCCAGGAGCTCATGGTATGCAGAAGCTTCCAATGATTATTTATAAGGACTTTGAGTGGTTATTTTATTTTATTTTATCTTATTTTATTTTATTTTTTTAAGATGTAGTCAAGCTCTGTCAGCCAGGCTGGAGTGCAATGGTGTGATCTTGTTTCACTGCAACATCCGTCTCCTGGGTTCAAGTGATTCTCCTGCCTCTGCCTCCTTAGCAGCTGGAAACACAGGCATGTGCCATCATGCCCGGCTAATTTTTCTGTGTGTTTTTATTTAGAGACAAGGTTTCACCACTTTGGCCAGGCTGATCTTAAACTTCTGACCTCAGGTGATCTATCCACCTCAGCCTCCCAAAGTGCTGAGATTGCAGGCATGAGCCACTGAACCCGGCCAAGTAAATATTTTTTTTAAAACTACGACGATAAAATTATGATGTTAAAGTCTTACTATATTGGTATTAAGAGTCTCTGCTTCTAGAACTGGTTATTTGCAGCAAAATACATGTTATTCAATTAGATGAAATTAGATGAAATGTTTTATATAAACTCTTCATGGATATCTCATAAAACACAAAAAAAAAATCCCTTTGCGATACAAATCTTGAGAACATAAATTTAAATTTCTACATTACACAATTTATATTTTTAAATCAGATACATTCTTGTTATGTTGCCCAGGCCGTTCTCAAACTCCTGGGCTCAAGCAATCTTCCTGCCTCAAACTCCCTAGCAGCAGGGACCACAGGTACACACCACCACACTCAGCTATTTTTCTACAATTTTTAATATTATTTTAGTCTCACTACAGAATCAATAATATAGGTATAGAAACAATCTCTCCTAGAAACTATATGGTACCACAATAATAAGTTTCCAAGAAGAAAAAGCTCTATGCTATGTACTGTACATTTTCACAACTAAAAGGTACCAGAGGGGGTCCAGGATTACTTCAAATCATTTGATCGCTGAAGATTTATAGAGGCATAAATAGTATGAAAGTCTGAAAGTCACAATAGTATGATTTAAAAGTCAAAGTGTTACTATTTATCCAAATAAACCTTAACCAAATTTCATATTTCTTCTATTGGGGAAAGCATTTACTAATGCAACTTTCCTGTCACTACTTATTTTCCAGTTCACAGCTCCTACCCGGTCACAGTACATGTCAATTTTTGTTAGTTACCAAAGTTAAACAAATTTTTTGAATCAACTAGCCACATGTATGTTTTTCTCTGACCAACTTTCCATTATCACCATAAAACAATGACAGGTAAACCACTGCTAAACTTGAAAAGTAAATACTGTGCAAAACTAGATTCAGAGTGAGAAAATTAATTTTACAAGAGACCACTTTACCTTAGTAGCAACACTCAAGTCTTTGTCACCAGATGTAGGCAATGAATCCACACACAGTTCATGGAAAATGCTTGAGAACAAAAACACACAATGAAAAGAGCAAGTTGATTTCTTTACAATTTTTATAACTGCCAATTTATATCCAGCTTCCCCCTCAAACAAAAGACATAATCTGGAGAAAGTTCAGTGATCCATATATTAAATGATTTTTGATACAATTAAAATATGGCCTCTGTTCTAAAAATAGATTTTAGTTACCTATTTCTGCCTCCATCTGTCTAAATCTATAAAATATTCAATGAAAACTGACCTTGAGCTTTATATAACAAATAGTGACAGTCAATGTATTGGCAGAGTCTGACAGTAATTTACACACACAAATTATCTTTCCTGAAGCTGAGCTTAAAATTCAATTAATGGATGACAAAAATGTTGTTACCTAAACTGGAAGAAAGCTTATGACTTCAAACAAGGTAGAAAGATCCACTGTCCCTTTTCCTTGATCTATCTCTCCTTAAAAGACTAATCTGCTTCACTTCAAAATGGCAGTCTTGATTCCTCAGCATGGAACCCACTGAGGAAGGTCCTATTGCTGTCCTTTGCCCTAAATCAGTATAGGGAATCCCCTGCAATATTTGAAATGTATGAAAGCTAAATATACAAAAGTCAAATAACAAAGCTGTATGTTCTTATTGAGAATACTTTTCCCAGAAAGATTAAAACACTAATAATTATAAAATCCCATTATTTTCACTCTATAGGTACTATCTTATTCAGGTCCACATAAGCTAATAAGCCATTAAAAATTTTCATAGGCACTCAGACATCCAAGGAGAGAGATTGCAGGAAATACAGAGTCCTGGTAGTTGTACCTCTATTTCTCTAACTACTATCTAAATATCTTTCTTCCTATGGGCACCCACTTTCAGATTCCACTACTGCAGGGCTCCATAGAAGTCTTCAATCTTCAACTCTTTAGTCTATGAAAGCACAGATTCCGGAAAGGATGGCCTCAAATGACCAGGAGTAACAGATCTCTATATCCCTCGTCCTAAAAAGCAAGCCAACTGGAGTCTCCGTCACCTTCCCCCAGCACAGACACATTGCCAACTACCCAACCGAACTCCATGACTGATTTACCAGACGATCATGCCCCTGACCAGCCTACTTGGACATGGGAAGGACATCAGTGAATTGGGAACAGAGGCAGAGGTAAGGAGGCACCTGCCCTGTACCACAGATCTATGTAGTTCAGCAGTCTCCAGCCTCTTAGTACTCCAGGGTCTCTAAGCCACCCCTCTGTAAGTCAGGATGGAAGTAGATAATACCACATTTCTGTCTGCTGCAGACACTCCTGCCAGTGTCTCAAAATGTTTTAGCATATTTCAGTAAAAATTGTCGTTTGTCAGTCCTTGATAAAAAAAAAAAAAGCAAACTTTTTATAGCTCTCTTGAACCTTCTATTGTAATGTGCCTTTGTATATAATTCCCAAATTTCTTGTGTCTTTCATCTTTATAATGTATCTTTATCAAACTTGTCATAAACCCCAATATTTTCATCTCTTAGTGAAGACTTCATACTCTTACACAATCCAGTGTTGTTTGTCTTCAAACGTGGCTTTCCCCTGCTCATTCCATTATTACCTACTTCCATTGGGTTCACCAGCTAATTCCATTCTCATTCTATCCACTGTGTGCACCAGACTCACTCCTGTTTGTACTGGGCTTTAAAATGAGTTCAAATCTCATTTCTGCCAATTGCTATGTCTAAAAAAGCATACTAATCTCTTTGAGCCTCACATTCTCTATCTACAGAATCACTTGACCGGAATATTCAACACAGGTAAAAATACTGGGAGGTATTTTAATTCATTCTAAGATTCCTTAATATTCTGTAATTCTATGTCCTCTTGATTCTGTCTATAGGAAAACTGGGAGTACATAGCCAACAGAATTTGAAAAAATAATAGAACAAAAGAAACACAAAAAAAGGAGAGGGGAAAGCATTAAAAATCAAGACAAGATTATAGAAAAGTCATGGAAAAAGAAACAAGACTTAAAAAAGTATTATGGAAGTCAACAGAACTCCAGGCCTAAATGGAAAACCAAACTTGGAAGTCAAATCATTTCTCTCTAAGACTTGCCTAAACTTATTTTTGTAAAACTTCCAGTCCTATGGCCAAAGCTAAGTAAGTTCTGCCCTAAAGTCTTTGATGGTAAAAATAAGATACCGGTTACCACTGAAATTGTCAAATTTATTAGGAAAAACTCTTGGACTAACCACATGCTAACAATAACTTTCAATGAGAGTTTAAAGTATTTAAACTCTCATTAATTTAGGCATTAATTGAATTAATGAATCTGATTAAACTGATTCAGAACTATACCTTGATCCAATGGCTGCATAGATGTCTATCAATCTATGCTGAGGAGCAAGAGAAGGGATTTGGAAGGCAGGCAGGCTGACGGTCAAGTTGTGGGCCAGCTACTTTGTTAACTATGGGATCATGAGGCAATGAATCGACTGCACTAAACCATAGTTGTTAATTGAATAAATAGTAGGTTATAGGAACACAGATGTTGTGATGGCTTTATGAGATGGTAAATGCATAGAACATAGCAGGATGTCTAGCCCAGAATACAACACTCAACAGATATTAGTTTCTTCCATCTCTATTTCCTTAGTTAACATAAATGTTTACATCTATAAAATCCTACCTGACTGCAGATTCATCAGAACTTCCAGCATCTATTAAAGAAAAAGGAAAAATGCATTTTAAATCAATAATAAATGTACAGAATATTAAAAGCATAAGAATGCACAGGCCTGCAGGCCTGTACTCTAAAGTATTTGGGAGGATGAGGCAGGAGGATCACTTGAGGAACCCAGAAGTTTGAGACCAACTCAGGAAACATAGTAAGACTCTACCATCATAAAAAAATTAGGCACGGGGCCGGGCGCGGTGGCTCAAGCCTGTAATCCCAGCACTTTGGGAGGCCGAGACGGGCGGATCACGAGGTCAGGAGATCGAGACCATCCTGGCTAACATGGTGAAACCCCGTCTCTACTAAAAAATACAAAAAAACCTAGCCGGGCGAGGTGGCGGGCGCCTGTAGTCCCAGCTACTCGGGAGGCTGAGGCAGGAGAATGGCGTAAACCCGGGAGGCGGAGCTTGCAGTGAGCTGAGATCCGGCCACTGCGCTCCAACCCGGGCGACAGAGCGAGACTCCGTCTCAAAAAAAAAAAAAAAAAAAAAAAAAAAAAAAAAAAAAATTAGGCACACTTTTGTGTATGCTTTAGATGCTGTTTTTGTTGTTGTTGTATTTGTTTTGGTTTGGTTTGGTTTTTTTAAAGCATAAGACTGATGCTTTCCTACAAAGCATTCCTTTGGGAGCATGTCTGGGACCTTACTAGAATTAACATTAATTATACCTATTGGTAAGTAATTAATGCAGTAAGAACTCTTCCCTTTGTATTTATTAGATGCAAAGAAGAATAAATTTATAAAAACGTAGTATCTACAAGTGAATTGTAGTATACAAGTCATTTTAGCCAAACGCTATGAGATTGAGCAAAAATGGTATTGTTAACAGAACAGGTGTGATGAGTCAACAGTGTCAAAGGGCGTGATTTCTGGACCAAAATATGAGAGGCCATTAAAACAGAATATATAGTATTACCTTTTATCCACTATATGTGCAAAAAGACATACTCGACAGGGTTTTCTCTGCACTCACACCGCAGCAACAATCATCAACAAAGAAGGCTTCCATGACCAAATGTGTGGAGAGATTTTCCCCCCAATGAGCAAGAATCATTCCTGCTGATGACACCATTCAATTCTCACACCCTATCTGCTGACACAATCAGATTTAATTTAATTTATAAATTAAACTTTATCATAGATAGGTATGCATAGGAAAAAACAGTTGTGATTCAGTACTATTCGCGGTTCCATGCATCCACTGGGAGTCTTGGAATGTATTTCCCACAGTTAAGGGGGAACTACTGCACTTATTTTGTTATAGCACAACACAGCCTCTCTAGCTCTTCAGTTCAAACTGTTCAGTTTAGGATAAAACACCTTATATCACCAGAAGCCAGCAAAACATAGGAATCAGACCAGAAACAGGAATCCTTGCAAAGACCTTCCAGCTGCCAGTGGAGAAGAGCTGAAGAGAGATCGGTGTGTTACTCTGGCTAATACTCTTCTGGGGAAGGTGCTGGGTGGTTTCATTAGTTGTAGCTATTTGCTCTGCCCGATGTATAACAAGGCCCAACTTCACCTGCCATTTTACCTCCCACAGAAAGAACCACTGGAAACATCACTCCTTTAAGAGCTTATCCGTATTCAGAGAGAAGCTTAAGAAACACTGGGGAGGTGTGGCAGGCCGCTGGGCAGTATTATCTGATGTGAAAAATATACAGAAGGAAAACTATCAATGCCCTTTTACTACCAGAATATTCCAATGCTTCCCTTCTCCCAAGTAGGAGAAAAAAATTCTTTTTCACCTCACATCAAGCAAAACTCCCTTACCATCCCTCATGACAGAATCTAGTTGTAGATGAGTCATGTCATCATACTACAGGCTGTTGTCAACCTCATCCCTCAAAGGAAGAGGATCAGTGAGGAACACATGTATTTACCTATAGCATTCACTGCCTGGTCTTATTTCCAACGGAAGGTAAGTATGACCGACTTAGTGATTCCACTTTTGTAAAGTCCAACCCGTTGCGCTTGTCCCCGTCCATTGCTAGAGAGTCTATCTGGACCCACACCATAGAGCAAGATACTCCAGTTTGTGCCGTGTGGCACGGCATGGTGTCCTTTCCCTCAACCCTTTCTATTATGTCCCAAATAGCTATACAAATCATGTTTTCTGAGTATGTAAAGCACATCTCATCAGCATATATCATTCTTTACAGTGATAAAGAAGCAAAAGGAAAACAAAAAGCACAAGGAACATCTTAAATGACTACGTTCAATTACCATGGATCTTTAATTTTTTAACTATTCAAAAAGATATCCACTGTACTCTTCTGAAAATAATAAAACTATGAAGATAGAGTAAAGATCAATGGTTGCCAGGAGTTGCTAGGGAGAAAGTGAGAGATGAACAAGCATAGTGTAGAGAACTTTTAGGGTAGTGAAACTGTTCTGTCGATAATATTACAGTAATAGATACATGTCATATCATTCATTATACAGTTGTCCAAGTTCACAGAATGTACAGCATCAAGAGTGAAGCCTGATGTAAACTATGAACTTTGAGTGATTAGAATGTATCATAATGTGTCAATGTAAGTTCATCAGTCATAACAAATGTACCACTCTGGTGGAAACTACTAATCACGGGGGAGGCTATGCATGTGGGAGGCACAGAATATATGAGAAATCTCTGTACCTTCCTCTCACTTTTGCTGTGAACCTAAAACTGCTCTAAGAAATAAAGTTACTGATTTTAAAAAGATATTCACAACTGGGCTCAGTGGCTCATGCCTATAATCTCAGCACTTTGGGAGGCAAAGGTGGGGGGATCACATGAGGTCATGAGTTCAAGATCAGCCTGAGGAAATGAATTCAAGACCAGTCTGGCCAATATGGCAAAACCTCTTTTCTACTAAAAATACAAAAATTAGCTGGGCATGATGGCGGGCACCTCTAATTTCAGCTACTCGGGAGGCTGAGGCAGGAGGATCGCTTGAGCCTAGAAGGGTTTCCACCATTCCCTAAGGAGAGTGGCTCACTGTGTCTAAAGTGTTTATAGAAACAGTGTGGTTACTCTGAACAGCTGCTTTCCTTCTAGGAGTCTGGAATTTGGGTACATGTCACGGAGAGTAACCTCCACAGAAACACTTGGGTACTTAGTCTCTAATGAGACTCTGGTACTGGTAGATATCACTGCACAAATGTTGTCAAAATGTGAGCCTGGGAGAATTAGGCAGATCCTGGGAACTCCACAGGAGAGGACTCCTGGAAGCTTGTGCCTGGTTTCCTCCAGACTTGACACATGCAACTTTTTCCTCTACTAATTCTGCTTGCCCCCTTTCTTGTAATCAAGTAAAGAGCTGAGTATGACTATTTGCTGAGTCCTGTGAGTCTTTCTAGTGAAACACTAAACCTGGGGGTGGTCTTGGGGAACTTTGACACAAATGCATTGTGTAAGATTTTTATGAAGTTGATATGATATATGTAACTGTAATCAGGTGGTTATTTCACAGAATAGCTTTCCCTAATCTGTTTTCCTTTTCTTTTTTTCCCTTGATATTTGATATTTGGAAAGTCTTATATTTCTATATCTATACAATTCAATAAAGCCATAAAAGGAATAAATGAAACGATAATGTGAAATAAGCAGCAATCCTATTTTAACTGAATAAAAAATAGAAAATCTGGGGGATCGACAATATGTTCTACAATATGAACGTTTCTAGAAAAAAACGAAAGGGCGGTCAATTTTCTGCAATGGAAGTGGGCTTACTTCCTTTTTATGATAATTGTGCAGGTCAGGTGCAGTGGCTCACACTTGTAAATCCCAGTATTTTGGGAGGCTGAGGCAGGCGGATCACTTGAGCCCAGAAGTTCCAGACCCGCCCGGGCAATAGAGTGAGACCTCATGTATTAAACAAACAAACAAAGAAACAAACAACAACAACAACAAAACCTTAAAAAGAAAATTAGCCAAGTGTGGTGGTACATGCCTGTAGTCCCAGCTACTTGGGAGGCTAAGGTAAAAGGTGAAAGGACCACTTATGGCCAAGAAGCAGAAGTTGCAGTGAGCCAAGATGGCACCACTGTACCCCAGTACCGGCAACAGAGGGAGACCCTGTATCAAAAATAAATAAATAAATAAATAAATAAATAAATAAATAAATGTGTATCAGGCCAGATGTAACCACACAAAATTGTAGTCCCAGCTACTGTAAGATGACTGCTTGAGCCCAGGAGTTCAAGGCTACAGTGAGCTATGAATGCACCAATAAATAGACACGGTATTCTAGCCAAGGCAACATAGAGAGACCCCATCTCCTATAATAATAATAATAATTGATTAATTGTGCATCATTCAAGTAAATTCTATAACTGGAGAAAAACATAGTACTATTGAGAATGTACTATAATAGTCTACTACTGATCATACAGTTCCTGTTTACTTGCTTCTCATCTTTTTCTGTGCTTCTCCTAAAACCGAAAACATGAATCATCCATTAAAAGCAGTTCATCACAAAACAAGTCAAAAAGTCAAAAGAAATGCATCCAAACTGTAGGATGTGTTATCCACCACTTCCTGTGAACAGATACTCGAGGGATAAGAAAATATTTGAATAACTAAGTTTGTGCATGAACACATTAAGGTCAAATACCCATGACATTTTAGTGTGTTTCTGTGTACTAGAGACAAAATGTTCAAAAAAACAATTTAATGAATATACATTAAATTAAAAACTGCCTTCATTAAACTGAGATGATCTTCCCTCAATGCATGAATACCTTCAGAATTCACATGTGAAGCCTTAAATATAGACCAAAGATTTGTATAAAATATAATAGCCTTAAAATTCTTATTTGTAGCTGGCACAATGGTTCCCGCCTGCAATCCCAGCACATTGGAAAGCTGAGGTGGGCAGATCACCTGAGGTCAGGAGTTCTAGAGCAGCCTGGCCAACATGGTGAAACCCCATCTGTACCAAAAAGAGAAACATTAGCAGTATGTGGTAGCACGTGCCTGTAGTATCAGCTACTCGAGGGACTGAAGCAGGAGAATTGCTTGAACCCAAGAGGCAGAGGTTGTAATGAGTCAAGACCGAGCCACAGCACTCCAGCCTGGGTGACAGAGCAAGACTCTGTCTCAAAAATGCAAACAAACAAACAAACAAACAAACAAACAAACAAACAAACAGAAAAACTAATTGTTCCCATATAAAAATAAGTCTATGTTCACACTAGAACTGAAGAGTACACAACACCATGAGATAGGACAGAAATATATTTAAAAAGTTAAATTCCTGGTTCTGTATAAATAAAACTGTTGAATTTAGCTTTTAAGACAAGTCAAGGAAAAGAGCAAAAAAATGCAAAAGTGAAATTTGAGAGGTCATTTGACCATCAAGGGCTCATGACCACTGAACTTTCACAAACTATATATATTGTTTAAAACATTAGTTCTGAATTTTGATCCGAGTATCCCTGGAGTTTCAGGTTCGTTCAAGGATGTCCAAGAGGTCAAATAAGACAATGCTGTTTGCTATTTTCAGTTTTCTTTTCTGAGAACAGCACAGCAAACTTCTTCAGAGAAATGAATTGTCCTAACTTCATAGGTTAAAGCCTCATGAGTCATAGTTCTAAGAGCATTTATAAAATATGGTGGTGCATGCTTGTATTCTGAACTTTTCAGCTTTAAAATTTCATATAGTAAACATTAATAGACACAAACTGATTTCAAAAAGCCCTTTTAATATGACATTAGTTTTATTTTTCTTTCTTTCTTTCTTCATTTATCAGCAACAGGAGAGTCTAACTGAATGTGGTGAAGTGGTGGTATAAGGGAGTACAATGAAAAGTGTAAAATAAATTAAAGTGGGGATAATCATATCAATGTGGATGCATCTGGAAAATATACCACAAAATACACCAAAGAAAGTGGCAGAGAGGTATGTAAAGTGTAGAATCACTCATATACCATTTTAGGACACAAATAAAACATTCTGCATATTACTTCTGAGCATCACAATACAGTCAAAGATTTCAAAAGGGCATTGAAATGAAAAACAACCAATTTGCGATGTCGGTAGCCTCTACGCAATCATGTTTTAAAAACCTTAACACCAAAAAGTCTCAAAATAACCCTTTTAAAAGACTGTCTACCAGTTATAAATGAATCGTTACTTTCCTCATTTTTAATAATCAAAGATGCCACAAACTCACACATACACACACCTATGCATACACCTACACGCACAGTCTGCTCATTGGAACATCTGATTGGCTTCAGATCATCATTGTAATAACACTAGCAGCAAGCCTCTAAAGTTAACACAGAAACTGACACGTTAATGAGTAAAGCCTTCCTCTAGGTAAAGATCAGAACTCCAACTAGCACATAACTCACTGGAAATAGCTTAGAGTCTCAAAATTCACTGCTTTGAATCCATGACAAGTACAAAAATTTTATATTGAAAGCTTTATGCTATTCAAAATATTAAAAGAGAAACATCTGAGTCAAAGCTTACATCTTAAAAATATTTTTATGCTTCTAAATTTATTTTTATTCAAATACGGATACCAACAATAACACTTATGTCAATGCCTTCCATTCAATTTTGAGGACATAGAATTAGGGGTAAGAATAATGTGAGTACCTCCAATCATTTAATGTACTTATTTCCAGCATTTCATTTGTATTGATAACGTACCTGCTCTCAAGGTCTGTACTTTCTTTCTTTGTACTGCCCCTTTCACAGCAGGATCTTCCATTTTAGTGCTAGGCTGAATGAGTTTTAAAAGAAAATGATTCACGAATCATATATATTTTATACAATATGGAGTTAGTGCTTCAAAAAATATGCATAATTAATTACCTTCAAGGAAGGATGTTGTGCAGGAGGCCCTACAAAGCAAAGGGGATATGTCATCAATTATATGTAAGTATGACAGGGCCAACCAAACATTCAGGCAGTGTTACTATCAAGCTGAATTCTCATGCCTGGCCAGAAAAATAATTACTTAAGGTTTTGAGGGTAATGCTTGGCTGCTTCTTTTCCTTGCCTAGGACAGCAACATGACAGAAATATAGTGAGGAAAATAGGAATATAGGATTCCTAAAACTCACAGTTTACATTTCAACAGTGAGATTATGTTTCAAATGCCTATACCTAAAACAGAAAAGCAAGGATATCACTGTAAACACGTGGGCTGATGAGGAGAAAAGAGACCATTAAACAGATGAGGAAATCAAACCTGAGGGTATCAATGTCAAGGCTGAGGGTGAAGGTACAGAGTATTTTCACTCAACACATCAGAGGCATTGCTGCCAGCACACCACAGATAAATTCCCCATGTCCTGTCGCTGAGGAAATACACAGTTGAGATGACAGTTCAGGTGAGCGTGCAATTCACCTCTCATCAAAGACAGTGTTCTAAATTGATCAGCTGTTATACACACTTATGAAATCACAGCTAAATAAAATATTCATTTTTCCCATGACCACATGGGCTACTGTAGCACCTACATTTCTCCTATCCCCTCGTTTGGCCTTAAATTACAGCTCTTTGATCCGCTCATAAGGCGGTCCATAAAACACATCAAATAAACCATGTAGAATCAGTTTCCAATATCAAAATATTTATCAAAAAAGAAAACACTGAAATACCACAGACTTGCTGGATATGAATGCACTTTTATACTGCAAAATCAGTGCAGTATTTATTGAAAATGAGAAATTTGATATTCACAGAATGAATTTTATAATATGATTGCATCTAAAATTAGCTAAGTTTGGTATATTATCTTACACTGTAAAGGACATTTATAAAACAGCTATCATATCAAATAACTGGCTGTCTCAAAAAAAATTAGTCAAAGCATCTACATGCAACTTAATCACATCTTATTCACTCACGTCAGTGAAACTTCTCTCTCTGAGGCCTGACAGTTATGAAATGAAATGAGCTGCTGCAGTTTACCCCAAGTCTAGCACTCCCTCCTGTCTCCAGTACTCCCCACAGCAATAACCTCTCTTGTGAGACGGGGCATATGCCAAAGCAACTGGAAGTGCCTCATCTCAAGTTTACTTGGCTTTAACTCCCAAGAACCCAGCGAATATCTTTCTTTCCTCCCTCCTTGTCGTTTCACAATCCCTCTTCCTTTGAAAAAGTGATTTTTAGATCTGTCATCCTGATGCTTCCCTTCCTAGCTGCTCTTTGCGGATCATTGTGACCACTCTTGTCATCTGTGTTCAGGAGTAGCATACACCTCTAATCTCTCTTCTCATCTCATTCTCCTTCCCCTGTGGCTAGAATCATGCTCAGAAATAAAAGGAAATTAATGCTCTCCCTGGATTCTGTTATTTTTTAAATTGCTCTCCAATAGTTCTTTTTCCAGATTTCTCTAAAGGAAGGCTATTCCCTTGTTATTCAGGGCAGTGCCAGGGACCAGCACCAACATCACCTGAGTACTCATGAGAAATACAGAATCCCATACCTGCTGAATCACAATGTGCACTTTCCAGAAGCTCCTCAACTAATTCATGACCATTTGAATGCCCTTTTCTACACTGATGTGCTTGCATATTGGTTTACCCTAATTGCCCTGTTTGGCCTAGTGTCAATTTCTTCCCTACTATGTCCCTGAATTTAATACTACATTATAAGCCATAATGTTTCTAATGAACTTTTAGTCAGGCAATACCATCTCTACTTAATTTACTATCCCATGAATTTACACCATTTTCTATACAACTAAATTTTATCCATACATGGCTGACCATTTACGGTGATATTCATCTATGGTAGATAAAACACAGGTCTGTGTGGTAAAGTACCTCAATCCTTAATGCCTCCCCAGTAGTGAGGATGACAGCAAGAGTAGGAAAATGTTACTCTAATTCACTGACACATTTTGGTACTGGAAGCTCACTTTATCTTGTTTCCTATTTCTAACACCCTGTTCTTCCTTCTTCTACAGATCAATTTGACTTTACCACCTTCCATTACATATACCCGCATATGCTTTTTAAAATTTATTCCATGTACACTCTGCCCTCTTCATTCTTTCTTTCTCTTTTATTCATTTCCTCCTCCTTCTCTCCTGACTTACCTCAGTTTTTAGAGTATCTTAAAATGGAACTCATAGCTCAGCTCCTTCAGTGGTGCTCCCAATAGAATCAACTACTGACCCTTGGTTAGAGATACAACTTATCACCATTTTAATTCTCCTTTACTTATTATAGTTAATAGGACATTTTCTTTAGCTAGGAGACTATATTAGTGTTCATATTCTAAAAGAAACATTCCATTAAATGACTTTTAAAACAAAATCCAGTTCTCACCTTCTCCTTCTCCTTTTCCTTTTCCATTGACTATTCCATTGCCTTTTTCATGGGAAGGTCCAGGTAAAGGCTGTGACAATGTCTCGGGGACACACTGCTAAGGAAATATCAAGAATTAGTTTCCATTTAAAAAATTATAATGAGTTGCATCAAGAGTTTCTTATCATTCTCTTTTTATGAAACCGGATCTCATTCTGTCAACCCAGGGCTAGAATGCAGTGGCATCATTATGGCTCACTGTGGTCTCAACCTCCCGACCTCAGGCAGTCTTCCCACCTCAACTTCCTGAATAGCTGGAACTACAGGTGCATACCATCATGACAGGCTAATGTATTTATTGGTAGTTTTGTAGAGACAAGGCCTCATTATACTGCCCAGGCTGGTCTCAACCTCCTAGGCTCAAGTAAACCTTCCACTTCTGCCTCCCAAACTGTTGAGATAACCAGTGTGCACCAGCACACACAGCCCTAACCAGTTCCTTTAAATAAACCTCAATGTTGCCCAGATATGGTGGCTCACACCTGTAATCCCAGCCCTTTGCAAGGCCAAGGTGGGTGGATTGCTTGAGTTCAGGAGTTTGAGACCAGCCTGGGCAACATAATGGGAATACATCTCTACACAGAAATACAAAAAGGAGTCAGGCATGATGGTGTGTGCCTGTATCCCAGCTGCTCAGGAGGCTGATGTGGGAGGATCACTTGAGCCTGAGAGGTGGAGACTGTAGTGAGCCAAGATCATGCCACTGCAGTCCAGTCTGGGGAACAGAGCAAGACCCTGACTCCCCAAAAGTTTCTATTTAAAATGTGAGAACAAAGAGAGATACAAATGAAAAACAAGCCTAATTGGTCAATGAAATATGAGCTTAAGTCAAGAAAGAAAAGAAACAACATGAAGTACAATAAAATACATGGAGAAATAGATCTATTAAAGAGTCTTTTGGTCTTTCATATTCTGAATAATACTAATTAATATTTATGCTACAATTAGTTTCTGTAAGTATTTCTGTGATATAGTTTATTACTCTAAGACATTCAAGTAGCTAAATATGGTCATCTACCACTACCTGAAAGAACATTATTACAACAGAGGGAAACCTGGAACTTTTCATCAAATTTCCACCCAGGAAAAGATTTCGTCACCAGAATACTAAAGAGTAATGTATGGCTTGAAATGGTATATTTAATAGAACATGAGTTGAGGCTAATAAAACATTTAAGAAATGTTAATGTAATATCACGATGTTAACATTCCAGTTGAATGATACTAGAAAATATATTGTAACCCTCTTTGCTGCTGACGACCTATTTCTAATTTATTTCCTTTTTATTTATGGCATAATTTCTCAACATAACACATCAAAACTTATACACCTTTATATAGTAAGAAATAATACAAATGTAAGCAATATTTTCAATACAATATTTAATCATTAGACACATTAGATATATTACTTACAATATTCTGTTATATAAAAATTCACTTGTCTATTTATTCAGACTAAACAACTATTAAGGCTGAATGTCTCCTGTCTGTAACCTCAGCACTATGAGAGGCTGAGGTGGGCAGAACACTTGAGCCCAAAGGTTAAAGACCAGCCTGGGCAACAAGGCAAAACCCTGCCTGTTCAAACCTCAGCCAAGCGTGGTGACACAGTTCTATCGTGACATAGGACAATAATTTCAACTACTTGGATGGCTGAGGTGTGAGGATCACCTGAGTCCAGGAAAGAGAGATCAAAGTGAGCCAACATCTCACCAGTGCCCTCCAGCCTAGGGGACAGAGTGAAACCTCATCTTAAAAAACAACAATGAAAATGCTTCTTACATGGAACACTGTATTCTAGGCACTCCAGGAGAGACACAAATGTGTTTACTGACCTCCAGTAGCTTATGGTATGCAGGAGCTTCCAATGATTATTTAAACAACTAAATATCAAAACTTCAAAATTTGAAATTTCAGAGTGTGATATAAGGACTTTGAGTGGTTATATTATTTTATTTCATTTTTTCAGATGTAGTCTAGCTCTGTCCCCCAGGCTGGAGTGCAATGGTGCGATCTTGGTTCACTGCAACCTCTGCCTGCCGGGTTCAAGTGATTCTCCTGCCTTGGCCTCCTGAGCAGTTGGGAACACAGGTATATTCCCAGTTTACATAAGTATTTCTGTGATAGTATTTCATGCCTGGCTAATTTTTCTGTGTGTGGGGGTTTTTTTTTTTTGTTTTTTTAAAGACAGGGTTTCACCTCACTGGCCAGGCTGATCTCGAACTCCTGACCTCAGCTGATCTACCGAACTCAGGTGATCTACGCACCTCAGCCTCCCAAAGTGCTGGGATTACAGGCATGAGCCACTGAACCTGGCCAAGTAAATATTTTAAATAAACTACGATGATAAAATTATGATGTTAAAGTCTTATTATATTGGTATTAAGAGTCTCTGCTTCTAGAACTGGTTATTTGCAGCAAAATATGTTATTCAATTAGAGGAAGTGTTTTATATAAACTCTTCATGGACAACTCATAAAACACACAAATATCCCTTTGGGATGCAAATTTTGAGAACATAAATTTAAATGTCTACATTTCCATAATTTATATTTTTAAATCAGATACATTCTTGTTATGCTGCCCAGGCCGTTCTCAAACTCCTGGGCTCAAGCAATCTTCGTGCTTCAAACTCCCAAGCAGCAGGGTCCACCGGTGTATACCACCACACTCAGCCATTTTTCTACAATTTTTAATATTATTTTAGTCTCACTACAGAATAATATAGGTAGAGAAACAATCTCCCCTAGAAACTATATGATATCAAAATAATAAGTTTCCAAGAAAAAGCTCTATGCTATGTCCTGGACATTTTCACCACCAAAAAGTACCAGAGGGGGTCCATGATTACTGCAAATTATTTGAACACTGAAGATTTATAGAGGTATACATAGTATGAAAGTCACACTTGTATGATTAAAAAGTCAAAGTGTTACTATTTATCCAAATAAACCTTAACCAAATTTCATATTTCCGTTATTGGGGAAAGCATTTACTAATGCAACTTTCCTGTCACTACTTATTTTCCAGTTCACAGCTCCCACCCTGTCACAGTACTTGTCAATTTTTGTTAGTTACCAAAGATAAACAAATTTTTTGAATCAACTAGCCATATGTATGTTTTTCTCTGACCAACTTTCCATTATCATCATAAAACAATGACAGGCAAACCACTGCTGAATCTGAAAAGTAAATACTGTGCAAAACTAGATTCAGAGTGAGAAAATTAATTTTACAAGAGGCCACTTTACCTTAGTAGCAACACTCACGTCTTTGTCATCCGATGTAGGCAACGAATCCACACGCAGTTCATGGAAAATGCTTGAGAACAAAAACACACAATGAAAAGAGCAAGTTGATTTCTTTACAATTTTTATAATTGCCAGTTTATATCCAGCTTCCCCCTCAAACAAAAGACATAATCTGGGGAAAGGTCGGTGATCCATATATTAAATAATGATTCTTGATACAATTAAAATATGGCCTCTGTTCTAAAAATAGATTTTAGTTACCTATTTCTGCCTCCATCTGTCTAAATCTATAAAATATTCAATGAAAACTGACCTTGAGTTTTATATAACAAATAGTGACAGTCAATATATTGGCAGAGTCTGACAGTAATTTACACACACAAATTATCTTTCCTGAAGCTGAGCTTAAAATTCAATTAATGGATGACAAAAATGTTGTTACCTAAACTGGAAGAAAGCTTATGACTTCAAACAAGGTAGAAAGATCCACTGTCCCTTTTCCTTGATCTATCTCTCCTTAAAAGACTAATCTGCTTCACCTCAAAATGGCAGTCTTGATTCCTCAGCATGGAACCCACTGAGGAAGGTCCTATTGCTGTCCTTTGCCCTAAATCAGTATAGGGAATCCCCTGCAATATTTGAAATGTATGAAAGCTAAATGGACAAAAGTCAAATAACAAAGGTGTATATTCTTATTGAGAATACTTTTCCCAGAAAGATGAAAACATTAACAATTATAAAATCCCATTATTTTCACTCTATAGGTACTACCTTATTCAGGTCCACATAAGCTAACAAGCCCTTAACAATTTTCGTAGATACTCAGACATCCAAGGAGAGAGACTGCAGGAGAAACAGAGTCCTGGTAGTTGTACCTCTATTTCCCTAAGTATTATCTAAATATCTTTCTTCCTATGGGCTCCCACTTCCAGATTCCACTACTGCAGGGCTCCACAGAAATCTCCAATCTTCAACTCTTCAGTCTATGAAAGCACAGATTCCGGAAAGGATGGCCTCAAATGACCAGGAGTAGATCTCTATATTCCTGATCCTAAAAAACAAACTAACTGGAGTCTCCATCACCTTCCCCCAGCACAGACACACTGCCAACTACCCAACCGAACTCCATGACTGATTTGCCAGACGATCATGCCCCTGACCAGCCTACATGGACATGGGAAGGACATCAGTGAATTGGGAAGAGAGGCAGAGGTGAGGAGGCACCTGTCCTCTACCACAGATCTATGTAGTTCAGCAGTCTCCAGCCTCTTAGTACTCCAGGGTCTCTAAGCTACCCCTCTGTAAGTCAGGATGGAAGTAGATGATACCACATTTCTATCTGCTGTAGACACTCCTCCCAGTGTCTCAAAATGTTTTAGCATGTTTCAGGAAAAAACCTTCAAGTTTGACAGTCCTTGATAAAAAAACAACAACAATAACAAAAAAAAAAAAAACAGCAAGATTGATAGAGCTCCCTTAAACCTTCTATTTTAATGTGCCTTTGTAGATAATTCCCAACATCTTGTGTCTTTCATCTTTATAATTTATCTTTACCAAACTTGTCATGAAAACCAATGTTTTGAGCTCTTATTGAAGAATCTATACTCCTATACAATCCAGTGTTGTTTCTCTTCAAACATGGCTTTCCCCTGCACATTCCATTATTATCTACTTCCGTTGGGTTCATCAGCTAATTCCATTCTCATTCTATCCACCGTGTGCACCAGACTCACTTCCATTTGTATTATTAAAACACACGCCAATAGGATAGAAAAAGAAGGAAGAGTACTGGGCATTAAATGAGTTCAAATCTCATTTCTGCCAATTCCTATGTCTTAAAAAAAGTCTACTAATCTCTTTGAGACTCACATTATCTATCTAGAGAATCACTTGACCAAATATTCAACACAGGTTAAAAAAAAAAAAAAAAAAAAAAAAAAAAAACTAGAAATTATTTTAATTCATTCTAAGATTCCTTAACATTCTGTAATTCTATGTCCTCTTGATTCCGTCTATAGGAAAACTGGGAATACAAAACCCGCCGAATTTGAAAAAATATAATAGAACCAAAGAAACACAAAGAAAAGCAGAGAAGAAAGTTTTAAAAATCAAGACAAGATTATAGAAAAGTGGAAAAAGAAACAAGACTAAACAAAGTATTATGGAAGTCAACAGAAATCCTTGCCCAAATGGAAACCCAAACTGGGAAGTCAAATCATTTCTCTCTAATACTTGCCTAAACTTACTTTTGTAAAACTTCCAGTCCTATGGCCAAAGCTAAGTAAGTTCTGCCCTAAAGTCTTTGATGGTAAAAATAAGATACTGGTTACCAGGGAAATTGTCAAATTCATTAGGACAAATTCTTGGACTAACCACATTCTAACAATAACCTTCAATGAGAGTTTAAGGTACTTAAACTCTCATTAATTTAGGCATTAATTAAATTAATAAATCTGATTAAATTGATTCAGACCTATATCTTGATCCAATGGCTGCACAGATGTCTATCAATCTATGCTGAGGAGCAAGGGAAGGGATTTGGAAGGCAGGCAGGCTGACGGTCAAGTTGTGGGCCAGCTACTTTGTTAACTATGGGATCATGAGGCAATGAATCGACTGCACTAATCCATAGTTGTTTATTGAATAAATAGTAGGTTATAGGAACACAGATGTTGTGATGGCTTTATGAGATGATAAATGCACAGAACATAGTAGGATGTCTAGCCCAGAGTACAACGCTCAACAGATATTAGTTTCTTCTGTCTCTATTTCCTTAGTTAACATAAATGTTTACATCTATAAAATCCTACCTGACTGCAGATTCATCAGAACTTCCAACATCTATTAAAGAAAAAGGAAAAATGCATTTTAAATCAATAATATATGTACAGAATATTAAAAGGATAAGAGTGCACAACAACGCACGCCTGAACTCTAAACTATGTGGGAGGATGAGGCAGGAGGATCACTTGAGGAACCTAGAGTTTTGAGACCAGCTAGGGAAACACAGTAAGATCCTACCTTCATGAAAAAATGTGCACACTTATGTGTATGCTTTAGATACTGTTTTCGTTGTTGTTGTATTTGTTTTGGTTTAGTTTGGTTTTTTAAAGCATAAGACTGATGCTTTGTTACAAAGCATTCCTTTGGGAGCATGCCTGGGACCTTAGTAGAATTAACATTAATTACACCTATTGGTAGGTAATTAATGCAGTAAGATCTCCTCCCGTTGTATTTATTAGATGCAAAGAAGAATAAATTTATAAAATTTGGTATCTACATGTAACCTGCAGTATACAAGTCATCCCAGCCACACCTCATGAGAGGGAGTAAAAATGATATTGTTAGCAGAACAGGTGTGATGAGTCAACAGTGTCAGAGAGCATGACTTCTGGACCAAAATATGAGAGGCTGATAAATCAGAGTATACAGTAGTACCCTTTATCCACTATATGAGAGGAAAGACATACTTGACAGAGTTTTCTCTGCCCTCACGCCACAGCAACAATCACCTACAAAGAAGGCTTCTGTGACAAAAAGTGTGGAGAGATTTTCCCCCAACAAGCAAAAATCATTCCTGCTGATGACACCATTCAATTCTCACACCTTATCTGTAGACACAATCAGATTTAATTTAATTTATAAATTAAACTTTATCATCCATATGTATGTATAGGAAAAACAAGTTTGTGATTCAGCACTATTCGCGGTTCCATGCATCCACTGGGGGTCTTGGAATGTATTTCCCACAGTTAAGGGGGAACTACTGCACTTATTTTGTTATAGCACAACACAGCCTCTCTAGCTCTTCAGTTCAAACTGTTCAGTTTAGGATAAAACACCCTATATCACCAGAAGCCAGCAAAACATAGGAATCAGACCAGAAACAGGAATCCTTGCAAAGACCTTCCAGCTGCCAGTGGAGAAGAGCTGAAGAGAGATCGGTGTGTTACTCTGGCTAATACTCTTCTGGGGAAGGTGCTGGGTGGTTTCATTAGTTGTAGCTATTTGCTCTGCCCGATGTATAACAAGGCCCAACTTCACCTGCCATTTTACCTCCCACAGAAAGAACCACTGGAAACATCACTCCTTTAAGAGCTTATCCGTATTCAGAGAGAAGCTTAAGAAACACTGGGGAGGTGTGGCAGGCCGCTGGGCAGTATTATCTGATGTGAAAAATATACAGAAGGAAAACTATCAATGCCCTTTTACTACCAGAATATTCCAATGCTTCCCTTCTCCCAAGTAGGAGAAAAAAATTCTTTTTCACCTCACATCAAGCAAAACTCCCTTACCATCCCTCATGACAGAATCTAGTTGTAGATGAGTCATGTCATCATACTACAGGCTGTTGTCAACCTCATCCCTCAAAGGAAGAGGATCAGTGAGGAACACACGTATTTACCTATAGCATTCACTGCCTGGTCTTATTTCCAACGGAAGGTAAGTATGACCGACTTAGTGATTCCACTTTTGTAAAGTCCAACCCGTTGCGCTTGTCCCCGTCCATTGCTAGAGAGTCTATCTGGACCCACACCATAGAGCAAGATACTCCAGTTTGTGCCGTGTGGCACGGCATGGTGTCCTTTCCCTCAACCCTTTCTATTATGTCCCAAATAGCTATACAAATCATGTTTTCTGAGTATGTAAAGCACATCTCATCAGCATATATCATTCTTTACAGTGATAAAGAAGCAAAAGGAAAACAAAAAGCACAAGGAACATCTTAAATGACTACGTTCAATTACCATGGATCTTTAATTTTTTAACTATTCAAAAAGATATCCACTGTACTCTTCTGAAAATAATAAAACTATGAAGATAGAGTAAAGATCAATGGTTGCCAGGAGTTGCTAGGGAGAAAGTGAGAGATGAACAAGCATAGTGTAGAGAACTTTTAGGGTAGTGAAACTGTTCTGTCGATAATATTACAGTAATAGATACATGTCATATCATTCATTATACAGTTGTCCAAGTTCACAGAATGTACAGCATCAAGAGTGAAGCCTGATGTAAACTATGAACTTTGAGTGATTAGAATGTATCATAATGTGTCAATGTAAGTTCATCAGTCATAACAAATGTACCACTCTGGTGGAAACTACTAATCACGGGGGAGGCTATGCATGTGGGAGGCACAGAATATATGAGAAATCTCTGTACCTTCCTCTCACTTTTGCTGTGAACCTAAAACTGCTCTAAGAAATAAAGTTACTGATTTTAAAAAGATATTCACAACTGGGCTCAGTGGCTCATGCCTATAATCTCAGCACTTTGGGAGGCAAAGGTGGGGGGATCACATGAGGTCATGAGTTCAAGATCAGCCTGAGGAAATGAATTCAAGACCAGTCTGGCCAATATGGCAAAACCTCTTTTCTACTAAAAATACAAAAATTAGCTGGGCATGATGGCGGGCACCTCTAATTTCAGCTACTCGGGAGGCTGAGGCAGGAGGATCGCTTGAGCCTAGAAGGGTTTCCACCATTCCCTAAGGAGAGTGGCTCACTGTGTCTAAAGTGTTTATAGAAACAGTGTGGTTACTCTGAACAGCTGCTTTCCTTCTACGAGTCTGGAATTTGGGTACATGTCACGGAGAGTAACCTCCACAGAAACACTTGGGTACTTAGTCTCTAATGAGACTCTGGTACTGGTAGATATCACTGCACAAATGTTGTCAAAATGTGAGCCTGGGAGAATTAAGCAGATCCTGGGAACTCCACAGGAGAGGACTCCTGGAAGCTTGTGCCTGGTTTCCTCCAGACTTGACACATGCAACTTTTTCCTCTACTAATTCTGCTTGCCCCCTTTCTTGTAATCAAGTAAAGAGCTGAGTATGACTATTTGCTGAGTCCTGTGAGTCTTTCTAGTGAAACACTAAACCTGGGGGTGGTCTTGGGGAACTTTGACACAAATGCATTGTGTAAGATTTTTATGAAGTTGATATGATATATGTAACTGTAATCAGGTGGTTATTTCACAGAATAGCTTTCCCTAATCTGTTTTCCTTTTCTTTTTTTCCCTTGATATTTGATATTTGGAAAGTCTTATATTTCTATATCTATACAATTCAATAAAGCCATAAAAGGAATAAATGAAACGATAATGTGAAATAAGCAGCAATCCTATTTTAACTGAATAAAAAATAGAAAATCTGGGGGATCGACAATATGTTCTACAATATGAACGTTTCTAGAAAAAAACGAAAGGGCGGTCAATTTTCTGCAATGGAAGTGGGCTTACTTCCTTTTTATGATAATTGTGCAGGTCAGGTGCAGTGGCTCACACTTGTAAATCCCAGTATTTTGGGAGGCTGAGGCAGGCGGATCACTTGAGCCCAGAAGTTCCAGACCCGCCCGGGCAATAGAGTGAGACCTCATGTATTAAACAAACAAACAAAGAAACAAACAACAACAACAACAAAACCTTAAAAAGAAAATTAGCCAAGTGTGGTGGTACATGCCTGTAGTCCCAGCTACTTGGGAGGCTAAGGTAAAAGGTGAAAGGACCACTTATGGCCAAGAAGCAGAAGTTGCAGTGAGCCAAGATGGCACCACTGTACCCCAGTACCGGCAACAGAGGGAGACCCTGTATCAAAAATAAATAAATAAATAAATAAATAAATAAATAAATAAATGTGTATCAGGCCAGATGTAACCACACAAAATTGTAGTCCCAGCTACTGTAAGATGACTGCTTGAGCCCAGGAGTTCAAGGCTACAGTGAGCTATGAATGCACCAATAAATAGACACGGTATTCTAGCCAAGGCAACATAGAGAGACCCCATCTCCTATAATAATAATAATAATTGATTAATTGTGCATCATTCAAGTAAATTCTATAACTGGAGAAAAACATAGTACTATTGAGAATGTACTATAATAGTCTACTACTGATCATACAGTTCCTGTTTACTTGCTTCTCATCTTTTTCTGTGCTTCTCCTAAAACCGAAAACATGAATCATCCATTAAAAGCAGTTCATCACAAAACAAGTCAAAAAGTCAAAAGAAATGCATCCAAACTGTAGGATGTGTTATCCACCACTTCCTGTGAACAGATACTCGAGGGATAAGAAAATATTTGAATAACTAAGTTTGTGCATGAACACATTAAGGTCAAATACCCATGACATTTTAGTGTGTTTCTGTGTACTAGAGACAAAATGTTCAAAAAAACAATTTAATGAATATACATTAAATTAAAAACTGCCTTCATTAAACTGAGATGATCTTCCCTCAATGCATGAATACCTTCAGAATTCACATGTGAAGCCTTAAATATAGACCAAAGATTTGTATAAAATATAATAGCCTTAAAATTCTTATTTGTAGCTGGCACAATGGTTCCCGCCTGCAATCCCAGCACATTGGAAAGCTGAGGTGGGCAGATCACCTGAGGTCAGGAGTTCTAGAGCAGCCTGGCCAACATGGTGAAACCCCATCTGTACCAAAAAGAGAAACATTAGCAGTATGTGGTAGCACGTGCCTGTAGTATCAGCTACTCGAGGGACTGAAGCAGGAGAATTGCTTGAACCCAAGAGGCAGAGGTTGTAATGAGTCAAGACCGAGCCACAGCACTCCAGCCTGGGTGAC
This sequence comes from Chlorocebus sabaeus, assembly GCF_047675955.1. Taxonomy (NCBI): domain Eukaryota; kingdom Metazoa; phylum Chordata; class Mammalia; order Primates; family Cercopithecidae; genus Chlorocebus; species Chlorocebus sabaeus. The sequence continues at coordinate 34,266,944 of NC_132905.1, read as the reverse complement.
AGAGCAAGACTCTGTCTCAAAAATGCAAACAAACAAACAAACAAACAAACAAACAAACAAACAAACAGAAAAACTAATTGTTCCCATATAAAAATAAGTCTATGTTCACACTAGAACTGAAGAGTACACAACACCATGAGATAGGACAGAAATATATTTAAAAAGTTAAATTCCTGGTTCTGTATAAATAAAACTGTTGAATTTAGCTTTTAAGACAAGTCAAGGAAAAGAGCAAAAAAATGCAAAAGTGAAATTTGAGAGGTCATTTGACCATCAAGGGCTCATGACCACTGAACTTTCACAAACTATATATATTGTTTAAAACATTAGTTCTGAATTTTGATCCGAGTATCCCTGGAGTTTCAGGTTCGTTCAAGGATGTCCAAGAGGTCAAATAAGACAATGCTGTTTGCTATTTTCAGTTTTCTTTTCTGAGAACAGCACAGCAAACTTCTTCAGAGAAATGAATTGTCCTAACTTCATAGGTTAAAGCCTCATGAGTCATAGTTCTAAGAGCATTTATAAAATATGGTGGTGCATGCTTGTATTCTGAACTTTTCAGCTTTAAAATTTCATATAGTAAACATTAATAGACACAAACTGATTTCAAAAAGCCCTTTTAATATGACATTAGTTTTATTTTTCTTTCTTTCTTTCTTCATTTATCAGCAACAGGAGAGTCTAACTGAATGTGGTGAAGTGGTGGTATAAGGGAGTACAATGAAAAGTGTAAAATAAATTAAAGTGGGGATAATCATATCAATGTGGATGCATCTGGAAAATATACCACAAAATACACCAAAGAAAGTGGCAGAGAGGTATGTAAAGTGTAGAATCACTCATATACCATTTTAGGACACAAATAAAACATTCTGCATATTACTTCTGAGCATCACAATACAGTCAAAGATTTCAAAAGGGCATTGAAATGAAAAACAACCAATTTGCGATGTCGGTAGCCTCTACGCAATCATGTTTTAAAAACCTTAACACCAAAAAGTCTCAAAATAACCCTTTTAAAAGACTGTCTACCAGTTATAAATGAATCGTTACTTTCCTCATTTTTAATAATCAAAGATGCCACAAACTCACACATACACACACCTATGCATACACCTACACGCACAGTCTGCTCATTGGAACATCTGATTGGCTTCAGATCATCATTGTAATAACACTAGCAGCAAGCCTCTAAAGTTAACACAGAAACTGACACGTTAATGAGTAAAGCCTTCCTCTAGGTAAAGATCAGAACTCCAACTAGCACATAACTCACTGGAAATAGCTTAGAGTCTCAAAATTCACTGCTTTGAATCCATGACAAGTACAAAAATTTTATATTGAAAGCTTTATGCTATTCAAAATATTAAAAGAGAAACATCTGAGTCAAAGCTTACATCTTAAAAATATTTTTATGCTTCTAAATTTATTTTTATTCAAATACGGATACCAACAATAACACTTATGTCAATGCCTTCCATTCAATTTTGAGGACATAGAATTAGGGGTAAGAATAATGTGAGTACCTCCAATCATTTAATGTACTTATTTCCAGCATTTCATTTGTATTGATAACGTACCTGCTCTCAAGGTCTGTACTTTCTTTCTTTGTACTGCCCCTTTCACAGCAGGATCTTCCATTTTAGTGCTAGGCTGAATGAGTTTTAAAAGAAAATGATTCACGAATCATATATATTTTATACAATATGGAGTTAGTGCTTCAAAAAATATGCATAATTAATTACCTTCAAGGAAGGATGTTGTGCAGGAGGCCCTACAAAGCAAAGGGGATATGTCATCAATTATATGTAAGTATGACAGGGCCAACCAAACATTCAGGCAGTGTTACTATCAAGCTGAATTCTCATGCCTGGCCAGAAAAATAATTACTTAAGGTTTTGAGGGTAATGCTTGGCTGCTTCTTTTCCTTGCCTAGGACAGCAACATGACAGAAATATAGTGAGGAAAATAGGAATATAGGATTCCTAAAACTCACAGTTTACATTTCAACAGTGAGATTATGTTTCAAATGCCTATACCTAAAACAGAAAAGCAAGGATATCACTGTAAACACGTGGGCTGATGAGGAGAAAAGAGACCATTAAACAGATGAGGAAATCAAACCTGAGGGTATCAATGTCAAGGCTGAGGGTGAAGGTACAGAGTATTTTCACTCAACACATCAGAGGCATTGCTGCCAGCACACCACAGATAAATTCCCCATGTCCTGTCGCTGAGGAAATACACAGTTGAGATGACAGTTCAGGTGAGCGTGCAATTCACCTCTCATCAAAGACAGTGTTCTAAATTGATCAGCTGTTATACACACTTATGAAATCACAGCTAAATAAAATATTCATTTTTCCCATGACCACATGGGCTACTGTAGCACCTACATTTCTCCTATCCCCTCGTTTGGCCTTAAATTACAGCTCTTTGATCCGCTCATAAGGCGGTCCATAAAACACATCAAATAAACCATGTAGAATCAGTTTCCAATATCAAAATATTTATCAAAAAAGAAAACACTGAAATACCACAGACTTGCTGGATATGAATGCACTTTTATACTGCAAAATCAGTGCAGTATTTATTGAAAATGAGAAATTTGATATTCACAGAATGAATTTTATAATATGATTGCATCTAAAATTAGCTAAGTTTGGTATATTATCTTACACTGTAAAGGACATTTATAAAACAGCTATCATATCAAATAACTGGCTGTCTCAAAAAAAATTAGTCAAAGCATCTACATGCAACTTAATCACATCTTATTCACTCACGTCAGTGAAACTTCTCTCTCTGAGGCCTGACAGTTATGAAATGAAATGAGCTGCTGCAGTTTACCCCAAGTCTAGCACTCCCTCCTGTCTCCAGTACTCCCCACAGCAATAACCTCTCTTGTGAGACGGGGCATATGCCAAAGCAACTGGAAGTGCCTCATCTCAAGTTTACTTGGCTTTAACTCCCAAGAACCCAGCGAATATCTTTCTTTCCTCCCTCCTTGTCGTTTCACAATCCCTCTTCCTTTGAAAAAGTGATTTTTAGATCTGTCATCCTGATGCTTCCCTTCCTAGCTGCTCTTTGCGGATCATTGTGACCACTCTTGTCATCTGTGTTCAGGAGTAGCATACACCTCTAATCTCTCTTCTCATCTCATTCTCCTTCCCCTGTGGCTAGAATCATGCTCAGAAATAAAAGGAAATTAATGCTCTCCCTGGATTCTGTTATTTTTTAAATTGCTCTCCAATAGTTCTTTTTCCAGATTTCTCTAAAGGAAGGCTATTCCCTTGTTATTCAGGGCAGTGCCAGGGACCAGCACCAACATCACCTGAGTACTCATGAGAAATACAGAATCCCATACCTGCTGAATCACAATGTGCACTTTCCAGAAGCTCCTCAACTAATTCATGACCATTTGAATGCCCTTTTCTACACTGATGTGCTTGCATATTGGTTTACCCTAATTGCCCTGTTTGGCCTAGTGTCAATTTCTTCCCTACTATGTCCCTGAATTTAATACTACATTATAAGCCATAATGTTTCTAATGAACTTTTAGTCAGGCAATACCATCTCTACTTAATTTACTATCCCATGAATTTACACCATTTTCTATACAACTAAATTTTATCCATACATGGCTGACCATTTACGGTGATATTCATCTATGGTAGATAAAACACAGGTCTGTGTGGTAAAGTACCTCAATCCTTAATGCCTCCCCAGTAGTGAGGATGACAGCAAGAGTAGGAAAATGTTACTCTAATTCACTGACACATTTTGGTACTGGAAGCTCACTTTATCTTGTTTCCTATTTCTAACACCCTGTTCTTCCTTCTTCTACAGATCAATTTGACTTTACCACCTTCCATTACATATACCCGCATATGCTTTTTAAAATTTATTCCATGTACACTCTGCCCTCTTCATTCTTTCTTTCTCTTTTATTCATTTCCTCCTCCTTCTCTCCTGACTTACCTCAGTTTTTAGAGTATCTTAAAATGGAACTCATAGCTCAGCTCCTTCAGTGGTGCTCCCAATAGAATCAACTACTGACCCTTGGTTAGAGATACAACTTATCACCATTTTAATTCTCCTTTACTTATTATAGTTAATAGGACATTTTCTTTAGCTAGGAGACTATATTAGTGTTCATATTCTAAAAGAAACATTCCATTAAATGACTTTTAAAACAAAATCCAGTTCTCACCTTCTCCTTCTCCTTTTCCTTTTCCATTGACTATTCCATTGCCTTTTTCATGGGAAGGTCCAGGTAAAGGCTGTGACAATGTCTCGGGGACACACTGCTAAGGAAATATCAAGAATTAGTTTCCATTTAAAAAATTATAATGAGTTGCATCAAGAGTTTCTTATCATTCTCTTTTTATGAAACCGGATCTCATTCTGTCAACCCAGGGCTAGAATGCAGTGGCATCATTATGGCTCACTGTGGTCTCAACCTCCCGACCTCAGGCAGTCTTCCCACCTCAACTTCCTGAATAGCTGGAACTACAGGTGCATACCATCATGACAGGCTAATGTATTTATTGGTAGTTTTGTAGAGACAAGGCCTCATTATACTGCCCAGGCTGGTCTCAACCTCCTAGGCTCAAGTAAACCTTCCACTTCTGCCTCCCAAACTGTTGAGATAACCAGTGTGCACCAGCACACACAGCCCTAACCAGTTCCTTTAAATAAACCTCAATGTTGCCCAGATATGGTGGCTCACACCTGTAATCCCAGCCCTTTGCAAGGCCAAGGTGGGTGGATTGCTTGAGTTCAGGAGTTTGAGACCAGCCTGGGCAACATAATGGGAATACATCTCTACACAGAAATACAAAAAGGAGTCAGGCATGATGGTGTGTGCCTGTATCCCAGCTGCTCAGGAGGCTGATGTGGGAGGATCACTTGAGCCTGAGAGGTGGAGACTGTAGTGAGCCAAGATCATGCCACTGCAGTCCAGTCTGGGGAACAGAGCAAGACCCTGACTCCCCAAAAGTTTCTATTTAAAATGTGAGAACAAAGAGAGATACAAATGAAAAACAAGCCTAATTGGTCAATGAAATATGAGCTTAAGTCAAGAAAGAAAAGAAACAACATGAAGTACAATAAAATACATGGAGAAATAGATCTATTAAAGAGTCTTTTGGTCTTTCATATTCTGAATAATACTAATTAATATTTATGCTACAATTAGTTTCTGTAAGTATTTCTGTGATATAGTTTATTACTCTAAGACATTCAAGTAGCTAAATATGGTCATCTACCACTACCTGAAAGAACATTATTACAACAGAGGGAAACCTGGAACTTTTCATCAAATTTCCACCCAGGAAAAGATTTCGTCACCAGAATACTAAAGAGTAATGTATGGCTTGAAATGGTATATTTAATAGAACATGAGTTGAGGCTAATAAAACATTTAAGAAATGTTAATGTAATATCACGATGTTAACATTCCAGTTGAATGATACTAGAAAATATATTGTAACCCTCTTTGCTGCTGACGACCTATTTCTAATTTATTTCCTTTTTATTTATGGCATAATTTCTCAACATAACACATCAAAACTTATACACCTTTATATAGTAAGAAATAATACAAATGTAAGCAATATTTTCAATACAATATTTAATCATTAGACACATTAGATATATTACTTACAATATTCTGTTATATAAAAATTCACTTGTCTATTTATTCAGACTAAACAACTATTAAGGCTGAATGTCTCCTGTCTGTAACCTCAGCACTATGAGAGGCTGAGGTGGGCAGAACACTTGAGCCCAAAGGTTAAAGACCAGCCTGGGCAACAAGGCAAAACCCTGCCTGTTCAAACCTCAGCCAAGCGTGGTGACACAGTTCTATCGTGACATAGGACAATAATTTCAACTACTTGGATGGCTGAGGTGTGAGGATCACCTGAGTCCAGGAAAGAGAGATCAAAGTGAGCCAACATCTCACCAGTGCCCTCCAGCCTAGGGGACAGAGTGAAACCTCATCTTAAAAAACAACAATGAAAATGCTTCTTACATGGAACACTGTATTCTAGGCACTCCAGGAGAGACACAAATGTGTTTACTGACCTCCAGTAGCTTATGGTATGCAGGAGCTTCCAATGATTATTTAAACAACTAAATATCAAAACTTCAAAATTTGAAATTTCAGAGTGTGATATAAGGACTTTGAGTGGTTATATTATTTTATTTCATTTTTTCAGATGTAGTCTAGCTCTGTCCCCCAGGCTGGAGTGCAATGGTGCGATCTTGGTTCACTGCAACCTCTGCCTGCCGGGTTCAAGTGATTCTCCTGCCTTGGCCTCCTGAGCAGTTGGGAACACAGGTATATTCCCAGTTTACATAAGTATTTCTGTGATAGTATTTCATGCCTGGCTAATTTTTCTGTGTGTGGGGGTTTTTTTTTTTTGTTTTTTTAAAGACAGGGTTTCACCTCACTGGCCAGGCTGATCTCGAACTCCTGACCTCAGCTGATCTACCGAACTCAGGTGATCTACGCACCTCAGCCTCCCAAAGTGCTGGGATTACAGGCATGAGCCACTGAACCTGGCCAAGTAAATATTTTAAATAAACTACGATGATAAAATTATGATGTTAAAGTCTTATTATATTGGTATTAAGAGTCTCTGCTTCTAGAACTGGTTATTTGCAGCAAAATATGTTATTCAATTAGAGGAAGTGTTTTATATAAACTCTTCATGGACAACTCATAAAACACACAAATATCCCTTTGGGATGCAAATTTTGAGAACATAAATTTAAATGTCTACATTTCCATAATTTATATTTTTAAATCAGATACATTCTTGTTATGCTGCCCAGGCCGTTCTCAAACTCCTGGGCTCAAGCAATCTTCGTGCTTCAAACTCCCAAGCAGCAGGGTCCACCGGTGTATACCACCACACTCAGCCATTTTTCTACAATTTTTAATATTATTTTAGTCTCACTACAGAATAATATAGGTAGAGAAACAATCTCCCCTAGAAACTATATGATATCAAAATAATAAGTTTCCAAGAAAAAGCTCTATGCTATGTCCTGGACATTTTCACCACCAAAAAGTACCAGAGGGGGTCCATGATTACTGCAAATTATTTGAACACTGAAGATTTATAGAGGTATACATAGTATGAAAGTCACACTTGTATGATTAAAAAGTCAAAGTGTTACTATTTATCCAAATAAACCTTAACCAAATTTCATATTTCCGTTATTGGGGAAAGCATTTACTAATGCAACTTTCCTGTCACTACTTATTTTCCAGTTCACAGCTCCCACCCTGTCACAGTACTTGTCAATTTTTGTTAGTTACCAAAGATAAACAAATTTTTTGAATCAACTAGCCATATGTATGTTTTTCTCTGACCAACTTTCCATTATCATCATAAAACAATGACAGGCAAACCACTGCTGAATCTGAAAAGTAAATACTGTGCAAAACTAGATTCAGAGTGAGAAAATTAATTTTACAAGAGGCCACTTTACCTTAGTAGCAACACTCACGTCTTTGTCATCCGATGTAGGCAACGAATCCACACGCAGTTCATGGAAAATGCTTGAGAACAAAAACACACAATGAAAAGAGCAAGTTGATTTCTTTACAATTTTTATAATTGCCAGTTTATATCCAGCTTCCCCCTCAAACAAAAGACATAATCTGGGGAAAGGTCGGTGATCCATATATTAAATAATGATTCTTGATACAATTAAAATATGGCCTCTGTTCTAAAAATAGATTTTAGTTACCTATTTCTGCCTCCATCTGTCTAAATCTATAAAATATTCAATGAAAACTGACCTTGAGTTTTATATAACAAATAGTGACAGTCAATATATTGGCAGAGTCTGACAGTAATTTACACACACAAATTATCTTTCCTGAAGCTGAGCTTAAAATTCAATTAATGGATGACAAAAATGTTGTTACCTAAACTGGAAGAAAGCTTATGACTTCAAACAAGGTAGAAAGATCCACTGTCCCTTTTCCTTGATCTATCTCTCCTTAAAAGACTAATCTGCTTCACCTCAAAATGGCAGTCTTGATTCCTCAGCATGGAACCCACTGAGGAAGGTCCTATTGCTGTCCTTTGCCCTAAATCAGTATAGGGAATCCCCTGCAATATTTGAAATGTATGAAAGCTAAATGGACAAAAGTCAAATAACAAAGGTGTATATTCTTATTGAGAATACTTTTCCCAGAAAGATGAAAACATTAACAATTATAAAATCCCATTATTTTCACTCTATAGGTACTACCTTATTCAGGTCCACATAAGCTAACAAGCCCTTAACAATTTTCGTAGATACTCAGACATCCAAGGAGAGAGACTGCAGGAGAAACAGAGTCCTGGTAGTTGTACCTCTATTTCCCTAAGTATTATCTAAATATCTTTCTTCCTATGGGCTCCCACTTCCAGATTCCACTACTGCAGGGCTCCACAGAAATCTCCAATCTTCAACTCTTCAGTCTATGAAAGCACAGATTCCGGAAAGGATGGCCTCAAATGACCAGGAGTAGATCTCTATATTCCTGATCCTAAAAAACAAACTAACTGGAGTCTCCATCACCTTCCCCCAGCACAGACACACTGCCAACTACCCAACCGAACTCCATGACTGATTTGCCAGACGATCATGCCCCTGACCAGCCTACATGGACATGGGAAGGACATCAGTGAATTGGGAAGAGAGGCAGAGGTGAGGAGGCACCTGTCCTCTACCACAGATCTATGTAGTTCAGCAGTCTCCAGCCTCTTAGTACTCCAGGGTCTCTAAGCTACCCCTCTGTAAGTCAGGATGGAAGTAGATGATACCACATTTCTATCTGCTGTAGACACTCCTCCCAGTGTCTCAAAATGTTTTAGCATGTTTCAGGAAAAAACCTTCAAGTTTGACAGTCCTTGATAAAAAAACAACAACAATAACAAAAAAAAAAAAAACAGCAAGATTGATAGAGCTCCCTTAAACCTTCTATTTTAATGTGCCTTTGTAGATAATTCCCAACATCTTGTGTCTTTCATCTTTATAATTTATCTTTACCAAACTTGTCATGAAAACCAATGTTTTGAGCTCTTATTGAAGAATCTATACTCCTATACAATCCAGTGTTGTTTCTCTTCAAACATGGCTTTCCCCTGCACATTCCATTATTATCTACTTCCGTTGGGTTCATCAGCTAATTCCATTCTCATTCTATCCACCGTGTGCACCAGACTCACTTCCATTTGTATTATTAAAACACACGCCAATAGGATAGAAAAAGAAGGAAGAGTACTGGGCATTAAATGAGTTCAAATCTCATTTCTGCCAATTCCTATGTCTTAAAAAAAGTCTACTAATCTCTTTGAGACTCACATTATCTATCTAGAGAATCACTTGACCAAATATTCAACACAGGTTAAAAAAAAAAAAAAAAAAAAAAAAAAAAAACTAGAAATTATTTTAATTCATTCTAAGATTCCTTAACATTCTGTAATTCTATGTCCTCTTGATTCCGTCTATAGGAAAACTGGGAATACAAAACCCGCCGAATTTGAAAAAATATAATAGAACCAAAGAAACACAAAGAAAAGCAGAGAAGAAAGTTTTAAAAATCAAGACAAGATTATAGAAAAGTGGAAAAAGAAACAAGACTAAACAAAGTATTATGGAAGTCAACAGAAATCCTTGCCCAAATGGAAACCCAAACTGGGAAGTCAAATCATTTCTCTCTAATACTTGCCTAAACTTACTTTTGTAAAACTTCCAGTCCTATGGCCAAAGCTAAGTAAGTTCTGCCCTAAAGTCTTTGATGGTAAAAATAAGATACTGGTTACCAGGGAAATTGTCAAATTCATTAGGACAAATTCTTGGACTAACCACATTCTAACAATAACCTTCAATGAGAGTTTAAGGTACTTAAACTCTCATTAATTTAGGCATTAATTAAATTAATAAATCTGATTAAATTGATTCAGACCTATATCTTGATCCAATGGCTGCACAGATGTCTATCAATCTATGCTGAGGAGCAAGGGAAGGGATTTGGAAGGCAGGCAGGCTGACGGTCAAGTTGTGGGCCAGCTACTTTGTTAACTATGGGATCATGAGGCAATGAATCGACTGCACTAATCCATAGTTGTTTATTGAATAAATAGTAGGTTATAGGAACACAGATGTTGTGATGGCTTTATGAGATGATAAATGCACAGAACATAGTAGGATGTCTAGCCCAGAGTACAACGCTCAACAGATATTAGTTTCTTCTGTCTCTATTTCCTTAGTTAACATAAATGTTTACATCTATAAAATCCTACCTGACTGCAGATTCATCAGAACTTCCAACATCTATTAAAGAAAAAGGAAAAATGCATTTTAAATCAATAATATATGTACAGAATATTAAAAGGATAAGAGTGCACAACAACGCACGCCTGAACTCTAAACTATGTGGGAGGATGAGGCAGGAGGATCACTTGAGGAACCTAGAGTTTTGAGACCAGCTAGGGAAACACAGTAAGATCCTACCTTCATGAAAAAATGTGCACACTTATGTGTATGCTTTAGATACTGTTTTCGTTGTTGTTGTATTTGTTTTGGTTTAGTTTGGTTTTTTAAAGCATAAGACTGATGCTTTGTTACAAAGCATTCCTTTGGGAGCATGCCTGGGACCTTAGTAGAATTAACATTAATTACACCTATTGGTAGGTAATTAATGCAGTAAGATCTCCTCCCGTTGTATTTATTAGATGCAAAGAAGAATAAATTTATAAAATTTGGTATCTACATGTAACCTGCAGTATACAAGTCATCCCAGCCACACCTCATGAGAGGGAGTAAAAATGATATTGTTAGCAGAACAGGTGTGATGAGTCAACAGTGTCAGAGAGCATGACTTCTGGACCAAAATATGAGAGGCTGATAAATCAGAGTATACAGTAGTACCCTTTATCCACTATATGAGAGGAAAGACATACTTGACAGAGTTTTCTCTGCCCTCACGCCACAGCAACAATCACCTACAAAGAAGGCTTCTGTGACAAAAAGTGTGGAGAGATTTTCCCCCAACAAGCAAAAATCATTCCTGCTGATGACACCATTCAATTCTCACACCTTATCTGTAGACACAATCAGATTTAATTTAATTTATAAATTAAACTTTATCATCCATATGTATGTATAGGAAAAACAAGTTTGTGATTCAGCACTATTCGCGGTTCCATGCATCCACTGGGGGTCTTGGAATGTATTTCCCACAGTTAAGGGGGAACTACTGCACTTATTTTGTTATAGCACAACACAGCCTCTCTAGCTCTTCAGTTCAAACTGTTCAGTTTAGGATAAAACACCCTATATCACCAGAAGCCAGCAAAACATAGGAATCAGACCAGAAACAGGAATCCTTGCAAAGACCTTCCAGCTGCCAGTGGAGAAGAGCTGAAGAGAGATCGGTGTGTTACTCTGGCTAATACTCTTCTGGGGAAGGTGCTGGGTGGTTTCATTAGTTGTAGCTATTTGCTCTGCCCGATGTATAACAAGGCCCAACTTCACCTGCCATTTTACCTCCCACAGAAAGAACCACTGGAAACATCACTCCTTTAAGAGCTTATCCGTATTCAGAGAGAAGCTTAAGAAACACTGGGGAGGTGTGGCAGGCCGCTGGGCAGTATTATCTGATGTGAAAAATATACAGAAGGAAAACTATCAATGCCCTTTTACTACCAGAATATTCCAATGCTTCCCTTCTCCCAAGTAGGAGAAAAAAATTCTTTTTCACCTCACATCAAGCAAAACTCCCTTACCATCCCTCATGACAGAATCTAGTTGTAGATGAGTCATGTCATCATACTACAGGCTGTTGTCAACCTCATCCCTCAAAGGAAGAGGATCAGTGAGGAACACACGTATTTACCTATAGCATTCACTGCCTGGTCTTATTTCCAACGGAAGGTAAGTATGACCGACTTAGTGATTCCACTTTTGTAAAGTCCAACCCGTTGCGCTTGTCCCCGTCCATTGCTAGAGAGTCTATCTGGACCCACACCATAGAGCAAGATACTCCAGTTTGTGCCGTGTGGCACGGCATGGTGTCCTTTCCCTCAACCCTTTCTATTATGTCCCAAATAGCTATACAAATCATGTTTTCTGAGTATGTAAAGCACATCTCATCAGCATATATCATTCTTTACAGTGATAAAGAAGCAAAAGGAAAACAAAAAGCACAAGGAACATCTTAAATGACTACGTTCAATTACCATGGATCTTTAATTTTTTAACTATTCAAAAAGATATCCACTGTACTCTTCTGAAAATAATAAAACTATGAAGATAGAGTAAAGATCAATGGTTGCCAGGAGTTGCTAGGGAGAAAGTGAGAGATGAACAAGCATAGTGTAGAGAACTTTTAGGGTAGTGAAACTGTTCTGTCGATAATATTACAGTAATAGATACATGTCATATCATTCATTATACAGTTGTCCAAGTTCACAGAATGTACAGCATCAAGAGTGAAGCCTGATGTAAACTATGAACTTTGAGTGATTAGAATGTATCATAATGTGTCAATGTAAGTTCATCAGTCATAACAAATGTACCACTCTGGTGGAAACTACTAATCACGGGGGAGGCTATGCATGTGGGAGGCACAGAATATATGAGAAATCTCTGTACCTTCCTCTCACTTTTGCTGTGAACCTAAAACTGCTCTAAGAAATAAAGTTACTGATTTTAAAAAGATATTCACAACTGGGCTCAGTGGCTCATGCCTATAATCTCAGCACTTTGGGAGGCAAAGGTGGGGGGATCACATGAGGTCATGAGTTCAAGATCAGCCTGAGGAAATGAATTCAAGACCAGTCTGGCCAATATGGCAAAACCTCTTTTCTACTAAAAATACAAAAATTAGCTGGGCATGATGGCGGGCACCTCTAATTTCAGCTACTCGGGAGGCTGAGGCAGGAGGATCGCTTGAGCCTAGAAGGGTTTCCACCATTCCCTAAGGAGAGTGGCTCACTGTGTCTAAAGTGTTTATAGAAACAGTGTGGTTACTCTGAACAGCTGCTTTCCTTCTACGAGTCTGGAATTTGGGTACATGTCACGGAGAGTAACCTCCACAGAAACACTTGGGTACTTAGTCTCTAATGAGACTCTGGTACTGGTAGATATCACTGCACAAATGTTGTCAAAATGTGAGCCTGGGAGAATTAAGCAGATCCTGGGAACTCCACAGGAGAGGACTCCTGGAAGCTTGTGCCTGGTTTCCTCCAGACTTGACACATGCAACTTTTTCCTCTACTAATTCTGCTTGCCCCCTTTCTTGTAATCAAGTAAAGAGCTGAGTATGACTATTTGCTGAGTCCTGTGAGTCTTTCTAGTGAAACACTAAACCTGGGGGTGGTCTTGGGGAACTTTGACACAAATGCATTGTGTAAGATTTTTATGAAGTTGATATGATATATGTAACTGTAATCAGGTGGTTATTTCACAGAATAGCTTTCCCTAATCTGTTTTCCTTTTCTTTTTTTCCCTTGATATTTGATATTTGGAAAGTCTTATATTTCTATATCTATACAATTCAATAAAGCCATAAAAGGAATAAATGAAACGATAATGTGAAATAAGCAGCAATCCTATTTTAACTGAATAAAAAATAGAAAATCTGGGGGATCGACAATATGTTCTACAATATGAACGTTTCTAGAAAAAAACGAAAGGGCGGTCAATTTTCTGCAATGGAAGTGGGCTTACTTCCTTTTTATGATAATTGTGCAGGTCAGGTGCAGTGGCTCACACTTGTAAATCCCAGTATTTTGGGAGGCTGAGGCAGGCGGATCACTTGAGCCCAGAAGTTCCAGACCCGCCCGGGCAATAGAGTGAGACCTCATGTATTAAACAAACAAACAAAGAAACAAACAACAACAACAACAAAACCTTAAAAAGAAAATTAGCCAAGTGTGGTGGTACATGCCTGTAGTCCCAGCTACTTGGGAGGCTAAGGTAAAAGGTGAAAGGACCACTTATGGCCAAGAAGCAGAAGTTGCAGTGAGCCAAGATGGCACCACTGTACCCCAGTACCGGCAACAGAGGGAGACCCTGTATCAAAAATAAATAAATAAATAAATAAATAAATAAATAAATAAATGTGTATCAGGCCAGATGTAACCACACAAAATTGTAGTCCCAGCTACTGTAAGATGACTGCTTGAGCCCAGGAGTTCAAGGCTACAGTGAGCTATGAATGCACCAATAAATAGACACGGTATTCTAGCCAAGGCAACATAGAGAGACCCCATCTCCTATAATAATAATAATAATTGATTAATTGTGCATCATTCAAGTAAATTCTATAACTGGAGAAAAACATAGTACTATTGAGAATGTACTATAATAGTCTACTACTGATCATACAGTTCCTGTTTACTTGCTTCTCATCTTTTTCTGTGCTTCTCCTAAAACCGAAAACATGAATCATCCATTAAAAGCAGTTCATCACAAAACAAGTCAAAAAGTCAAAAGAAATGCATCCAAACTGTAGGATGTGTTATCCACCACTTCCTGTGAACAGATACTCGAGGGATAAGAAAATATTTGAATAACTAAGTTTGTGCATGAACACATTAAGGTCAAATACCCATGACATTTTAGTGTGTTTCTGTGTACTAGAGACAAAATGTTCAAAAAAACAATTTAATGAATATACATTAAATTAAAAACTGCCTTCATTAAACTGAGATGATCTTCCCTCAATGCATGAATACCTTCAGAATTCACATGTGAAGCCTTAAATATAGACCAAAGATTTGTATAAAATATAATAGCCTTAAAATTCTTATTTGTAGCTGGCACAATGGTTCCCGCCTGCAATCCCAGCACATTGGAAAGCTGAGGTGGGCAGATCACCTGAGGTCAGGAGTTCTAGAGCAGCCTGGCCAACATGGTGAAACCCCATCTGTACCAAAAAGAGAAACATTAGCAGTATGTGGTAGCACGTGCCTGTAGTATCAGCTACTCGAGGGACTGAAGCAGGAGAATTGCTTGAACCCAAGAGGCAGAGGTTGTAATGAGTCAAGACCGAGCCACAGCACTCCAGCCTGGGTGACAGAGCAAGACTCTGTCTCAAAAATGCAAACAAACAAACAAACAAACAAACAAACAAACAAACAAACAGAAAAACTAATTGTTCCCATATAAAAATAAGTCTATGTTCACACTAGAACTGAAGAGTACACAACACCATGAGATAGGACAGAAATATATTTAAAAAGTTAAATTCCTGGTTCTGTATAAATAAAACTGTTGAATTTAGCTTTTAAGACAAGTCAAGGAAAAGAGCAAAAAAATGCAAAAGTGAAATTTGAGAGGTCATTTGACCATCAAGGGCTCATGACCACTGAACTTTCACAAACTATATATATTGTTTAAAACATTAGTTCTGAATTTTGATCCGAGTATCCCTGGAGTTTCAGGTTCGTTCAAGGATGTCCAAGAGGTCAAATAAGACAATGCTGTTTGCTATTTTCAGTTTTCTTTTCTGAGAACAGCACAGCAAACTTCTTCAGAGAAATGAATTGTCCTAACTTCATAGGTTAAAGCCTCATGAGTCATAGTTCTAAGAGCATTTATAAAATATGGTGGTGCATGCTTGTATTCTGAACTTTTCAGCTTTAAAATTTCATATAGTAAACATTAATAGACACAAACTGATTTCAAAAAGCCCTTTTAATATGACATTAGTTTTATTTTTCTTTCTTTCTTTCTTCATTTATCAGCAACAGGAGAGTCTAACTGAATGTGGTGAAGTGGTGGTATAAGGGAGTACAATGAAAAGTGTAAAATAAATTAAAGTGGGGATAATCATATCAATGTGGATGCATCTGGAAAATATACCACAAAATACACCAAAGAAAGTGGCAGAGAGGTATGTAAAGTGTAGAATCACTCATATACCATTTTAGGACACAAATAAAACATTCTGCATATTACTTCTGAGCATCACAATACAGTCAAAGATTTCAAAAGGGCATTGAAATGAAAAACAACCAATTTGCGATGTCGGTAGCCTCTATGCAATCATGTTTTAAAAACCTTAACACCAAAAAGTCTCAAAATAACCCTTTTAAAAGACTGTCTACCAGTTATAAATGAATCGTTACTTTCCTCATTTTTAATAATCAAAGATGCCACAAACTCACACATACACACACCTATGCATACACCTACACGCACAGTCTGCTCATTGGAACATCTGATTGGCTTCAGATCATCATTGTAATAACACTAGCAGCAAGCCTCTAAAGTTAACACAGAAACTGACACGTTAATGAGTAAAGCCTTCCTCTAGGTAAAGATCAGAACTCCAACTAGCACATAACTCACTGGAAATAGCTTAGAGTCTCAAAATTCACTGCTTTGAATCCATGACAAGTACAAAAATTTTATATTGAAAGCTTTATGCTATTCAAAATATTAAAAGAGAAACATCTGAGTCAAAGCTTACATCTTAAAAATATTTTTATGCTTCTAAATTTATTTTTATTCAAATACGGATACCAACAATAACACTTATGTCAATGCCTTCCATTCAATTTTGAGGACATAGAATTAGGGGTAAGAATAATGTGAGTACCTCCAATCATTTAATGTACTTATTTCCAGCATTTCATTTGTATTGATAACGTACCTGCTCTCAAGGTCTGTACTTTCTTTCTTTGTACTGCCCCTTTCACAGCAGGATCTTCCATTTTAGTGCTAGGCTGAATGAGTTTTAAAAGAAAATGATTCACGAATCATATATATTTTATACAATATGGAGTTAGTGCTTCAAAAAATATGCATAATTAATTACCTTCAAGGAAGGATGTTGTGCAGGAGGCCCTACAAAGCAAAGGGGATATGTCATCAATTATATGTAAGTATGACAGGGCCAACCAAACATTCAGGCAGTGTTACTATCAAGCTGAATTCTCATGCCTGGCCAGAAAAATAATTACTTAAGGTTTTGAGGGTAATGCTTGGCTGCTTCTTTTCCTTGCCTAGGACAGCAACATGACAGAAATATAGTGAGGAAAATAGGAATATAGGATTCCTAAAACTCACAGTTTACATTTCAACAGTGAGATTATGTTTCAAATGCCTATACCTAAAACAGAAAAGCAAGGATATCACTGTAAACACGTGGGCTGATGAGGAGAAAAGAGACCATTAAACAGATGAGGAAATCAAACCTGAGGGTATCAATGTCAAGGCTGAGGGTGAAGGTACAGAGTATTTTCACTCAACACATCAGAGGCATTGCTGCCAGCACACCACAGATAAATTCCCCATGTCCTGTCGCTGAGGAAATACACAGTTGAGATGACAGTTCAGGTGAGCGTGCAATTCACCTCTCATCAAAGACAGTGTTCTAAATTGATCAGCTGTTATACACACTTATGAAATCACAGCTAAATAAAATATTCATTTTTCCCATGACCACATGGGCTACTGTAGCACCTACATTTCTCCTATCCCCTCGTTTGGCCTTAAATTACAGCTCTTTGATCCGCTCATAAGGCGGTCCATAAAACACATCAAATAAACCATGTAGAATCAGTTTCCAATATCAAAATATTTATCAAAAAAGAAAACACTGAAATACCACAGACTTGCTGGATATGAATGCACTTTTATACTGCAAAATCAGTGCAGTATTTATTGAAAATGAGAAATTTGATATTCACAGAATGAATTTTATAATATGATTGCATCTAAAATTAGCTAAGTTTGGTATATTATCTTACACTGTAAAGGACATTTATAAAACAGCTATCATATCAAATAACTGGCTGTCTCAAAAAAAATTAGTCAAAGCATCTACATGCAACTTAATCACATCTTATTCACTCACGTCAGTGAAACTTCTCTCTCTGAGGCCTGACAGTTATGAAATGAAATGAGCTGCTGCAGTTTACCCCAAGTCTAGCACTCCCTCCTGTCTCCAGTACTCCCCACAGCAATAACCTCTCTTGTGAGACGGGGCATATGCCAAAGCAACTGGAAGTGCCTCATCTCAAGTTTACTTGGCTTTAACTCCCAAGAACCCAGCGAATATCTTTCTTTCCTCCCTCCTTGTCGTTTCACAATCCCTCTTCCTTTGAAAAAGTGATTTTTAGATCTGTCATCCTGATGCTTCCCTTCCTAGCTGCTCTTTGCGGATCATTGTGACCACTCTTGTCATCTGTGTTCAGGAGTAGCATACACCTCTAATCTCTCTTCTCATCTCATTCTCCTTCCCCTGTGGCTAGAATCATGCTCAGAAATAAAAGGAAATTAATGCTCTCCCTGGATTCTGTTATTTTTTAAATTGCTCTCCAATAGTTCTTTTTCCAGATTTCTCTAAAGGAAGGCTATTCCCTTGTTATTCAGGGCAGTGCCAGGGACCAGCACCAACATCACCTGAGTACTCATGAGAAATACAGAATCCCATACCTGCTGAATCACAATGTGCACTTTCCAGAAGCTCCTCAACTAATTCATGACCATTTGAATGCCCTTTTCTACACTGATGTGCTTGCATATTGGTTTACCCTAATTGCCCTGTTTGGCCTAGTGTCAATTTCTTCCCTACTATGTCCCTGAATTTAATACTACATTATAAGCCATAATGTTTCTAATGAACTTTTAGTCAGGCAATACCATCTCTACTTAATTTACTATCCCATGAATTTACACCATTTTCTATACAACTAAATTTTATCCATACATGGCTGACCATTTACGGTGATATTCATCTATGGTAGATAAAACACAGGTCTGTGTGGTAAAGTACCTCAATCCTTAATGCCTCCCCAGTAGTGAGGATGACAGCAAGAGTAGGAAAATGTTACTCTAATTCACTGACACATTTTGGTACTGGAAGCTCACTTTATCTTGTTTCCTATTTCTAACACCCTGTTCTTCCTTCTTCTACAGATCAATTTGACTTTACCACCTTCCATTACATATACCCGCATATGCTTTTTAAAATTTATTCCATGTACACTCTGCCCTCTTCATTCTTTCTTTCTCTTTTATTCATTTCCTCCTCCTTCTCTCCTGACTTACCTCAGTTTTTAGAGTATCTTAAAATGGAACTCATAGCTCAGCTCCTTCAGTGGTGCTCCCAATAGAATCAACTACTGACCCTTGGTTAGAGATACAACTTATCACCATTTTAATTCTCCTTTACTTATTATAGTTAATAGGACATTTTCTTTAGCTAGGAGACTATATTAGTGTTCATATTCTAAAAGAAACATTCCATTAAATGACTTTTAAAACAAAATCCAGTTCTCACCTTCTCCTTCTCCTTTTCCTTTTCCATTGACTATTCCATTGCCTTTTTCATGGGAAGGTCCAGGTAAAGGCTGTGACAATGTCTCGGGGACACACTGCTAAGGAAATATCAAGAATTAGTTTCCATTTAAAAAATTATAATGAGTTGCATCAAGAGTTTCTTATCATTCTCTTTTTATGAAACCGGATCTCATTCTGTCAACCCAGGGCTAGAATGCAGTGGCATCATTATGGCTCACTGTGGTCTCAACCTCCCGACCTCAGGCAGTCTTCCCACCTCAACTTCCTGAATAGCTGGAACTACAGGTGCATACCATCATGACAGGCTAATGTATTTATTGGTAGTTTTGTAGAGACAAGGCCTCATTATACTGCCCAGGCTGGTCTCAACCTCCTAGGCTCAAGTAAACCTTCCACTTCTGCCTCCCAAACTGTTGAGATAACCAGTGTGCACCAGCACACACAGCCCTAACCAGTTCCTTTAAATAAACCTCAATGTTGCCCAGATATGGTGGCTCACACCTGTAATCCCAGCCCTTTGCAAGGCCAAGGTGGGTGGATTGCTTGAGTTCAGGAGTTTGAGACCAGCCTGGGCAACATAATGGGAATACATCTCTACACAGAAATACAAAAAGGAGTCAGGCATGATGGTGTGTGCCTGTATCCCAGCTGCTCAGGAGGCTGATGTGGGAGGATCACTTGAGCCTGAGAGGTGGAGACTGTAGTGAGCCAAGATCATGCCACTGCAGTCCAGTCTGGGGAACAGAGCAAGACCCTGACTCCCCAAAAGTTTCTATTTAAAATGTGAGAACAAAGAGAGATACAAATGAAAAACAAGCCTAATTGGTCAATGAAATATGAGCTTAAGTCAAGAAAGAAAAGAAACAACATGAAGTACAATAAAATACATGGAGAAATAGATCTATTAAAGAGTCTTTTGGTCTTTCATATTCTGAATAATACTAATTAATATTTATGCTACAATTAGTTTCTGTAAGTATTTCTGTGATATAGTTTATTACTCTAAGACATTCAAGTAGCTAAATATGGTCATCTACCACTACCTGAAAGAACATTATTACAACAGAGGGAAACCTGGAACTTTTCATCAAATTTCCACCCAGGAAAAGATTTCGTCACCAGAATACTAAAGAGTAATGTATGGCTTGAAATGGTATATTTAATAGAACATGAGTTGAGGCTAATAAAACATTTAAGAAATGTTAATGTAATATCACGATGTTAACATTCCAGTTGAATGATACTAGAAAATATATTGTAACCCTCTTTGCTGCTGACGACCTATTTCTAATTTATTTCCTTTTTATTTATGGCATAATTTCTCAACATAACACATCAAAACTTATACACCTTTATATAGTAAGAAATAATACAAATGTAAGCAATATTTTCAATACAATATTTAATCATTAGACACATTAGATATATTACTTACAATATTCTGTTATATAAAAATTCACTTGTCTATTTATTCAGACTAAACAACTATTAAGGCTGAATGTCTCCTGTCTGTAACCTCAGCACTATGAGAGGCTGAGGTGGGCAGAACACTTGAGCCCAAAGGTTAAAGACCAGCCTGGGCAACAAGGCAAAACCCTGCCTGTTCAAACCTCAGCCAAGCGTGGTGACACAGTTCTATCGTGACATAGGACAATAATTTCAACTACTTGGATGGCTGAGGTGTGAGGATCACCTGAGTCCAGGAAAGAGAGATCAAAGTGAGCCAACATCTCACCAGTGCCCTCCAGCCTAGGGGACAGAGTGAAACCTCATCTTAAAAAACAACAATGAAAATGCTTCTTACATGGAACACTGTATTCTAGGCACTCCAGGAGAGACACAAATGTGTTTACTGACCTCCAGTAGCTTATGGTATGCAGGAGCTTCCAATGATTATTTAAACAACTAAATATCAAAACTTCAAAATTTGAAATTTCAGAGTGTGATATAAGGACTTTGAGTGGTTATATTATTTTATTTCATTTTTTCAGATGTAGTCTAGCTCTGTCCCCCAGGCTGGAGTGCAATGGTGCGATCTTGGTTCACTGCAACCTCTGCCTGCCGGGTTCAAGTGATTCTCCTGCCTTGGCCTCCTGAGCAGTTGGGAACACAGGTATATTCCCAGTTTACATAAGTATTTCTGTGATAGTATTTCATGCCTGGCTAATTTTTCTGTGTGTGGGGGTTTTTTTTTTTTGTTTTTTTAAAGACAGGGTTTCACCTCACTGGCCAGGCTGATCTCGAACTCCTGACCTCAGCTGATCTACCGAACTCAGGTGATCTACGCACCTCAGCCTCCCAAAGTGCTGGGATTACAGGCATGAGCCACTGAACCTGGCCAAGTAAATATTTTAAATAAACTACGATGATAAAATTATGATGTTAAAGTCTTATTATATTGGTATTAAGAGTCTCTGCTTCTAGAACTGGTTATTTGCAGCAAAATATGTTATTCAATTAGAGGAAGTGTTTTATATAAACTCTTCATGGACAACTCATAAAACACACAAATATCCCTTTGGGATGCAAATTTTGAGAACATAAATTTAAATGTCTACATTTCCATAATTTATATTTTTAAATCAGATACATTCTTGTTATGCTGCCCAGGCCGTTCTCAAACTCCTGGGCTCAAGCAATCTTCGTGCTTCAAACTCCCAAGCAGCAGGGTCCACCGGTGTATACCACCACACTCAGCCATTTTTCTACAATTTTTAATATTATTTTAGTCTCACTACAGAATAATATAGGTAGAGAAACAATCTCCCCTAGAAACTATATGATATCAAAATAATAAGTTTCCAAGAAAAAGCTCTATGCTATGTCCTGGACATTTTCACCACCAAAAAGTACCAGAGGGGGTCCATGATTACTGCAAATTATTTGAACACTGAAGATTTATAGAGGTATACATAGTATGAAAGTCACACTTGTATGATTAAAAAGTCAAAGTGTTACTATTTATCCAAATAAACCTTAACCAAATTTCATATTTCCGTTATTGGGGAAAGCATTTACTAATGCAACTTTCCTGTCACTACTTATTTTCCAGTTCACAGCTCCCACCCTGTCACAGTACTTGTCAATTTTTGTTAGTTACCAAAGATAAACAAATTTTTTGAATCAACTAGCCATATGTATGTTTTTCTCTGACCAACTTTCCATTATCATCATAAAACAATGACAGGCAAACCACTGCTGAATCTGAAAAGTAAATACTGTGCAAAACTAGATTCAGAGTGAGAAAATTAATTTTACAAGAGGCCACTTTACCTTAGTAGCAACACTCACGTCTTTGTCATCCGATGTAGGCAACGAATCCACACGCAGTTCATGGAAAATGCTTGAGAACAAAAACACACAATGAAAAGAGCAAGTTGATTTCTTTACAATTTTTATAATTGCCAGTTTATATCCAGCTTCCCCCTCAAACAAAAGACATAATCTGGGGAAAGGTCGGTGATCCATATATTAAATAATGATTCTTGATACAATTAAAATATGGCCTCTGTTCTAAAAATAGATTTTAGTTACCTATTTCTGCCTCCATCTGTCTAAATCTATAAAATATTCAATGAAAACTGACCTTGAGTTTTATATAACAAATAGTGACAGTCAATATATTGGCAGAGTCTGACAGTAATTTACACACACAAATTATCTTTCCTGAAGCTGAGCTTAAAATTCAATTAATGGATGACAAAAATGTTGTTACCTAAACTGGAAGAAAGCTTATGACTTCAAACAAGGTAGAAAGATCCACTGTCCCTTTTCCTTGATCTATCTCTCCTTAAAAGACTAATCTGCTTCACCTCAAAATGGCAGTCTTGATTCCTCAGCATGGAACCCACTGAGGAAGGTCCTATTGCTGTCCTTTGCCCTAAATCAGTATAGGGAATCCCCTGCAATATTTGAAATGTATGAAAGCTAAATGGACAAAAGTCAAATAACAAAGGTGTATATTCTTATTGAGAATACTTTTCCCAGAAAGATGAAAACATTAACAATTATAAAATCCCATTATTTTCACTCTATAGGTACTACCTTATTCAGGTCCACATAAGCTAACAAGCCCTTAACAATTTTCGTAGATACTCAGACATCCAAGGAGAGAGACTGCAGGAGAAACAGAGTCCTGGTAGTTGTACCTCTATTTCCCTAAGTATTATCTAAATATCTTTCTTCCTATGGGCTCCCACTTCCAGATTCCACTACTGCAGGGCTCCACAGAAATCTCCAATCTTCAACTCTTCAGTCTATGAAAGCACAGATTCCGGAAAGGATGGCCTCAAATGACCAGGAGTAGATCTCTATATTCCTGATCCTAAAAAACAAACTAACTGGAGTCTCCATCACCTTCCCCCAGCACAGACACACTGCCAACTACCCAACCGAACTCCATGACTGATTTGCCAGACGATCATGCCCCTGACCAGCCTACATGGACATGGGAAGGACATCAGTGAATTGGGAAGAGAGGCAGAGGTGAGGAGGCACCTGTCCTCTACCACAGATCTATGTAGTTCAGCAGTCTCCAGCCTCTTAGTACTCCAGGGTCTCTAAGCTACCCCTCTGTAAGTCAGGATGGAAGTAGATGATACCACATTTCTATCTGCTGTAGACACTCCTCCCAGTGTCTCAAAATGTTTTAGCATGTTTCAGGAAAAAACCTTCAAGTTTGACAGTCCTTGATAAAAAAACAACAACAATAACAAAAAAAAAAAAAACAGCAAGATTGATAGAGCTCCCTTAAACCTTCTATTTTAATGTGCCTTTGTAGATAATTCCCAACATCTTGTGTCTTTCATCTTTATAATTTATCTTTACCAAACTTGTCATGAAAACCAATGTTTTGAGCTCTTATTGAAGAATCTATACTCCTATACAATCCAGTGTTGTTTCTCTTCAAACATGGCTTTCCCCTGCACATTCCATTATTATCTACTTCCGTTGGGTTCATCAGCTAATTCCATTCTCATTCTATCCACCGTGTGCACCAGACTCACTTCCATTTGTATTATTAAAACACACGCCAATAGGATAGAAAAAGAAGGAAGAGTACTGGGCATTAAATGAGTTCAAATCTCATTTCTGCCAATTCCTATGTCTTAAAAAAAGTCTACTAATCTCTTTGAGACTCACATTATCTATCTAGAGAATCACTTGACCAAATATTCAACACAGGTAAAAAAAAAAAAAAAAAAAAAAAAAAAAAAAACTAGAAATTATTTTAATTCATTCTAAGATTCCTTAACATTCTGTAATTCTATGTCCTCTTGATTCCGTCTATAGGAAAACTGGGAATACAAAACCCGCCGAATTTGAAAAAATATAATAGAACCAAAGAAACACAAAGAAAAGCAGAGAAGAAAGTTTTAAAAATCAAGACAAGATTATAGAAAAGTGGAAAAAGAAACAAGACTAAACAAAGTATTATGGAAGTCAACAGAAATCCTTGCCCAAATGGAAACCCAAACTGGGAAGTCAAATCATTTCTCTCTAATACTTGCCTAAACTTACTTTTGTAAAACTTCCAGTCCTATGGCCAAAGCTAAGTAAGTTCTGCCCTAAAGTCTTTGATGGTAAAAATAAGATACTGGTTACCAGGGAAATTGTCAAATTCATTAGGACAAATTCTTGGACTAACCACATTCTAACAATAACCTTCAATGAGAGTTTAAGGTACTTAAACTCTCATTAATTTAGGCATTAATTAAATTAATAAATCTGATTAAATTGATTCAGACCTATATCTTGATCCAATGGCTGCACAGACGTCTATCAATCTATGCTGAGGAGCAAGGGAAGGGATTTGGAAGGCAGGCAGGCTGACGGTCAAGTTGTGGGCCAGCTACTTTGTTAACTATGGGATCATGAGGCAATGAATCGACTGCACTAATCCATAGTTGTTTATTGAATAAATAGTAGGTTATAGGAACACAGATGTTGTGATGGCTTTATGAGATGATAAATGCACAGAACATAGTAGGATGTCTAGCCCAGAGTACAACGCTCAACAGATATTAGTTTCTTCTGTCTCTATTTCCTTAGTTAACATAAATGTTTACATCTATAAAATCCTACCTGACTGCAGATTCATCAGAACTTCCAACATCTATTAAAGAAAAAGGAAAAATGCATTTTAAATCAATAATATATGTACAGAATATTAAAAGGATAAGAGTGCACAACAACGCACGCCTGAACTCTAAACTATGTGGGAGGATGAGGCAGGAGGATCACTTGAGGAACCTAGAGTTTTGAGACCAGCTAGGGAAACATAGTAAGATCCTACCTTCATGAAAAAATGTGCACACTTATGTGTATGCTTTAGATACTGTTTTCGTTGTTGTTGTATTTGTTTTGGTTTAGTTTGGTTTTTTAAAGCATAAGACTGATGCTTTGTTACAAAGCATTCCTTTGGGAGCATGCCTGGGACCTTAGTAGAATTAACATTAATTACACCTATTGGTAGGTAATTAATGCAGTAAGATCTCCTCCCGTTGTATTTATTAGATGCAAAGAAGAATAAATTTATAAAATTTGGTATCTACATGTAACCTGCAGTATACAAGTCATCCCAGCCACACCTCATGAGAGGGAGTAAAAATGATATTGTTAGCAGAACAGGTGTGATGAGTCAACAGTGTCAGAGAGCATGACTTCTGGACCAAAATATGAGAGGCTGATAAATCAGAGTATACAGTAGTACCCTTTATCCACTATATGAGAGGAAAGACATACTTGACAGAGTTTTCTCTGCCCTCACGCCACAGCAACAATCACCTACAAAGAAGGCTTCTGTGACAAAAAGTGTGGAGAGATTTTCCCCCAACAAGCAAAAATCATTCCTGCTGATGACACCATTCAATTCTCACACCTTATCTGTAGACACAATCAGATTTAATTTAATTTATAAATTAAACTTTATCATCCATATGTATGTATAGGAAAAACAAGTTTGTGATTCAGCACTATTCGCGGTTCCATGCATCCACTGGGGGTCTTGGAATGTATTTCCCACAGTTAAGGGGGAACTACTGCACTTATTTTGTTATAGCACAACACAGCCTCTCTAGCTCTTCAGTTCAAACTGTTCAGTTTAGGATAAAACACCCTATATCACCAGAAGCCAGCAAAACATAGGAATCAGACCAGAAACAGGAATCCTTGCAAAGACCTTCCAGCTGCCAGTGGAGAAGAGCTGAAGAGAGATCGGTGTGTTACTCTGGCTAATACTCTTCTGGGGAAGGTGCTGGGTGGTTTCATTAGTTGTAGCTATTTGCTCTGCCCGATGTATAACAAGGCCCAACTTCACCTGCCATTTTACCTCCCACAGAAAGAACCACTGGAAACATCACTCCTTTAAGAGCTTATCCGTATTCAGAGAGAAGCTTAAGAAACACTGGGGAGGTGTGGCAGGCCGCTGGGCAGTATTATCTGATGTGAAAAATATACAGAAGGAAAACTATCAATGCCCTTTTACTACCAGAATATTCCAATGCTTCCCTTCTCCCAAGTAGGAGAAAAAAATTCTTTTTCACCTCACATCAAGCAAAACTCCCTTACCATCCCTCATGACAGAATCTAGTTGTAGATGAGTCATGTCATCATACTACAGGCTGTTGTCAACCTCATCCCTCAAAGGAAGAGGATCAGTGAGGAACACACGTATTTACCTATAGCATTCACTGCCTGGTCTTATTTCCAACGGAAGGTAAGTATGACCGACTTAGTGATTCCACTTTTGTAAAGTCCAACCCGTTGCGCTTGTCCCCGTCCATTGCTAGAGAGTCTATCTGGACCCACACCATAGAGCAAGATACTCCAGTTTGTGCCGTGTGGCACGGCATGGTGTCCTTTCCCTCAACCCTTTCTATTATGTCCCAAATAGCTATACAAATCATGTTTTCTGAGTATGTAAAGCACATCTCATCAGCATATATCATTCTTTACAGTGATAAAGAAGCAAAAGGAAAACAAAAAGCACAAGGAACATCTTAAATGACTACGTTCAATTACCATGGATCTTTAATTTTTTAACTATTCAAAAAGATATCCACTGTACTCTTCTGAAAATAATAAAACTATGAAGATAGAGTAAAGATCAATGGTTGCCAGGAGTTGCTAGGGAGAAAGTGAGAGATGAACAAGCATAGTGTAGAGAACTTTTAGGGTAGTGAAACTGTTCTGTCGATAATATTACAGTAATAGATACATGTCATATCATTCATTATACAGTTGTCCAAGTTCACAGAATGTACAGCATCAAGAGTGAAGCCTGATGTAAACTATGAACTTTGAGTGATTAGAATGTATCATAATGTGTCAATGTAAGTTCATCAGTCATAACAAATGTACCACTCTGGTGGAAACTACTAATCACGGGGGAGGCTATGCATGTGGGAGGCACAGAATATATGAGAAATCTCTGTACCTTCCTCTCACTTTTGCTGTGAACCTAAAACTGCTCTAAGAAATAAAGTTACTGATTTTAAAAAGATATTCACAACTGGGCTCAGTGGCTCATGCCTATAATCTCAGCACTTTGGGAGGCAAAGGTGGGGGGATCACATGAGGTCATGAGTTCAAGATCAGCCTGAGGAAATGAATTCAAGACCAGTCTGGCCAATATGGCAAAACCTCTTTTCTACTAAAAATACAAAAATTAGCTGGGCATGATGGCGGGCACCTCTAATTTCAGCTACTCGGGAGGCTGAGGCAGGAGGATCGCTTGAGCCTAGAAGGGTTTCCACCATTCCCTAAGGAGAGTGGCTCACTGTGTCTAAAGTGTTTATAGAAACAGTGTGGTTACTCTGAACAGCTGCTTTCCTTCTACGAGTCTGGAATTTGGGTACATGTCACGGAGAGTAACCTCCACAGAAACACTTGGGTACTTAGTCTCTAATGAGACTCTGGTACTGGTAGATATCACTGCACAAATGTTGTCAAAATGTGAGCCTGGGAGAATTAAGCAGATCCTGGGAACTCCACAGGAGAGGACTCCTGGAAGCTTGTGCCTGGTTTCCTCCAGACTTGACACATGCAACTTTTTCCTCTACTAATTCTGCTTGCCCCCTTTCTTGTAATCAAGTAAAGAGCTGAGTATGACTATTTGCTGAGTCCTGTGAGTCTTTCTAGTGAAACACTAAACCTGGGGGTGGTCTTGGGGAACTTTGACACAAATGCATTGTGTAAGATTTTTATGAAGTTGATATGATATATGTAACTGTAATCAGGTGGTTATTTCACAGAATAGCTTTCCCTAATCTGTTTTCCTTTTCTTTTTTTCCCTTGATATTTGATATTTGGAAAGTCTTATATTTCTATATCTATACAATTCAATAAAGCCATAAAAGGAATAAATGAAACGATAATGTGAAATAAGCAGCAATCCTATTTTAACTGAATAAAAAATAGAAAATCTGGGGGATCGACAATATGTTCTACAATATGAACGTTTCTAGAAAAAAACGAAAGGGCGGTCAATTTTCTGCAATGGAAGTGGGCTTACTTCCTTTTTATGATAATTGTGCAGGTCAGGTGCAGTGGCTCACACTTGTAAATCCCAGTATTTTGGGAGGCTGAGGCAGGCGGATCACTTGAGCCCAGAAGTTCCAGACCCGCCCGGGCAATAGAGTGAGACCTCATGTATTAAACAAACAAACAAAGAAACAAACAACAACAACAACAAAACCTTAAAAAGAAAATTAGCCAAGTGTGGTGGTACATGCCTGTAGTCCCAGCTACTTGGGAGGCTAAGGTAAAAGGTGAAAGGACCACTTATGGCCAAGAAGCAGAAGTTGCAGTGAGCCAAGATGGCACCACTGTACCCCAGTACCGGCAACAGAGGGAGACCCTGTATCAAAAATAAATAAATAAATAAATAAATAAATAAATAAATAAATGTGTATCAGGCCAGATGTAACCACACAAAATTGTAGTCCCAGCTACTGTAAGATGACTGCTTGAGCCCAGGAGTTCAAGGCTACAGTGAGCTATGAATGCACCAATAAATAGACACGGTATTCTAGCCAAGGCAACATAGAGAGACCCCATCTCCTATAATAATAATAATAATTGATTAATTGTGCATCATTCAAGTAAATTCTATAACTGGAGAAAAACATAGTACTATTGAGAATGTACTATAATAGTCTACTACTGATCATACAGTTCCTGTTTACTTGCTTCTCATCTTTTTCTGTGCTTCTCCTAAAACCGAAAACATGAATCATCCATTAAAAGCAGTTCATCACAAAACAAGTCAAAAAGTCAAAAGAAATGCATCCAAACTGTAGGATGTGTTATCCACCACTTCCTGTGAACAGATACTCGAGGGATAAGAAAATATTTGAATAACTAAGTTTGTGCATGAACACATTAAGGTCAAATACCCATGACATTTTAGTGTGTTTCTGTGTACTAGAGACAAAATGTTCAAAAAAACAATTTAATGAATATACATTAAATTAAAAACTGCCTTCATTAAACTGAGATGATCTTCCCTCAATGCATGAATACCTTCAGAATTCACATGTGAAGCCTTAAATATAGACCAAAGATTTGTATAAAATATAATAGCCTTAAAATTCTTATTTGTAGCTGGCACAATGGTTCCCGCCTGCAATCCCAGCACATTGGAAAGCTGAGGTGGGCAGATCACCTGAGGTCAGGAGTTCTAGAGCAGCCTGGCCAACATGGTGAAACCCCATCTGTACCAAAAAGAGAAACATTAGCAGTATGTGGTAGCACGTGCCTGTAGTATCAGCTACTCGAGGGACTGAAGCAGGAGAATTGCTTGAACCCAAGAGGCAGAGGTTGTAATGAGTCAAGACCGAGCCACAGCACTCCAGCCTGGGTGATAGAGCAAGACTCTGTCTCAAAAATGCAAACAAACAAACAAACAAACAAACAAACAAGCAGAAAAACTAATTGTTCCCATATAAAAATAAGTCTATGTTCACACTAGAACTGAAGAGTACACAACACCATGAGATAGGACAGAAATATATTTAAAAAGTTAAATTCCTGGTTCTGTATAAATAAAACTGTTGAATTTAGCTTTTAAGACAAGTCAAGGAAAAGAGCAAAAAAATGCAAAAGTGAAATTTGAGAGGTCATTTGACCATCAAGGGCTCATGACCACTGAACTTTCACAAACTATATATATTGTTTAAAACATTAGTTCTGAATTTTGATCCGAGTATCCCTGGAGTTTCAGGTTCGTTCAAGGATGTCCAAGAGGTCAAATAAGACAATGCTGTTTGCTATTTTCAGTTTTCTTTTCTGAGAACAGCACAGCAAACTTCTTCAGAGAAATGAATTGTCCTAACTTCATAGGTTAAAGCCTCATGAGTCATAGTTCTAAGAGCATTTATAAAATATGGTGGTGCATGCTTGTATTCTGAACTTTTCAGCTTTAAAATTTCATATAGTAAACATTAATAGACACAAACTGATTTCAAAAAGCCCTTTTAATATGACATTAGTTTTATTTTTCTTTCTTTCTTTCTTCATTTATCAGCAACAGGAGAGTCTAACTGAATGTGGTGAAGTGGTGGTATAAGGGAGTACAATGAAAAGTGTAAAATAAATTAAAGTGGGGATAATCATATCAATGTGGATGCATCTGGAAAATATACCACAAAATACACCAAAGAAAGTGGCAGAGAGGTATGTAAAGTGTAGAATCACTCATATACCATTTTAGGACACAAATAAAACATTCTGCATATTACTTCTGAGCATCACAATACAGTCAAAGATTTCAAAAGGGCATTGAAATGAAAAACAACCAATTTGCGATGTCGGTAGCCTCTATGCAATCATGTTTTAAAAACCTTAACACCAAAAAGTCTCAAAATAACCCTTTTAAAAGACTGTCTACCAGTTATAAATGAATCGTTACTTTCCTCATTTTTAATAATCAAAGATGCCACAAACTCACACATACACACACCTATGCATACACCTACACGCACAGTCTGCTCATTGGAACATCTGATTGGCTTCAGATCATCATTGTAATAACACTAGCAGCAAGCCTCTAAAGTTAACACAGAAACTGACACGTTAATGAGTAAAGCCTTCCTCTAGGTAAAGATCAGAACTCCAACTAGCACATAACTCACTGGAAATAGCTTAGAGTCTCAAAATTCACTGCTTTGAATCCATGACAAGTACAAAAATTTTATATTGAAAGCTTTATGCTATTCAAAATATTAAAAGAGAAACATCTGAGTCAAAGCTTACATCTTAAAAATATTTTTATGCTTCTAAATTTATTTTTATTCAAATACGGATACCAACAATAACACTTATGTCAATGCCTTCCATTCAATTTTGAGGAAATAGAATTAGGGGTAAGAATAATGTGAGTACCTCCAATCATTTAATGTACTTATTTCCAGCATTTCATTTGTATTGATAACGTACCTGCTCTCAAGGTCTGTACTTTCTTTCTTTGTACTGCCCCTTTCACAGCAGGATCTTCCATTTTAGTGCTAGGCTGAATGAGTTTTAAAAGAAAATGATTCACGAATCATATATATTTTATACAATATGGAGTTAGTGCTTCAAAAAATATGCATAATTAATTACCTTCAAGGAAGGATGTTGTGCAGGAGGCCCTACAAAGCAAAGGGGATATGTCATCAATTATATGTAAGTATGACAGGGCCAACCAAACATTCAGGCAGTGTTACTATCAAGCTGAATTCTCATGCCTGGCCAGAAAAATAATTACTTAAGGTTTTGAGGGTAATGCTTGGCTGCTTCTTTTCCTTGCCTAGGACAGCAACATGACAGAAATATAGTGAGGAAAATAGGAATATAGGATTCCTAAAACTCACAGTTTACATTTCAACAGTGAGATTATGTTTCAAATGCCTATACCTAAAACAGAAAAGCAAGGATATCACTGTAAACACGTGGGCTGATGAGGAGAAAAGAGACCATTAAACAGATGAGGAAATCAAACCTGAGGGTATCAATGTCAAGGCTGAGGGTGAAGGTACAGAGTATTTTCACTCAACACATCAGAGGCATTGCTGCCAGCACACCACAGATAAATTCCCCATGTCCTGTCGCTGAGGAAATACACAGTTGAGATGACAGTTCAGGTGAGCGTGCAATTCACCTCTCATCAAAGACAGTGTTCTAAATTGATCAGCTGTTATACACACTTATGAAATCACAGCTAAATAAAATATTCATTTTTCCCATGACCACATGGGCTACTGTAGCACCTACATTTCTCCTATCCCCTCGTTTGGCCTTAAATTACAGCTCTTTGATCCGCTCATAAGGCGGTCCATAAAACACATCAAATAAACCATGTAGAATCAGTTTCCAATATCAAAATATTTATCAAAAAAGAAAACACTGAAATACCACAGACTTGCTGGATATGAATGCACTTTTATACTGCAAAATCAGTGCAGTATTTATTGAAAATGAGAAATTTGATATTCACAGAATGAATTTTATAATATGATTGCATCTAAAATTAGCTAAGTTTGGTATATTATCTTACACTGTAAAGGACATTTATAAAACAGCTATCATATCAAATAACTGGCTGTCTCAAAAAAAATTAGTCAAAGCATCTACATGCAACTTAATCACATCTTATTCACTCACGTCAGTGAAACTTCTCTCTCTGAGGCCTGACAGTTATGAAATGAAATGAGCTGCTGCAGTTTACCCCAAGTCTAGCACTCCCTCCTGTCTCCAGTACTCCCCACAGCAATAACCTCTCTTGTGAGACGGGGCATATGCCAAAGCAACTGGAAGTGCCTCATCTCAAGTTTACTTGGCTTTAACTCCCAAGAACCCAGCGAATATCTTTCTTTCCTCCCTCCTTGTCGTTTCACAATCCCTCTTCCTTTGAAAAAGTGATTTTTAGATCTGTCATCCTGATGCTTCCCTTCCTAGCTGCTCTTTGCGGATCATTGTGACCACTCTTGTCATCTGTGTTCAGGAGTAGCATACACCTCTAATCTCTCTTCTCATCTCATTCTCCTTCCCCTGTGGCTAGAATCATGCTCAGAAATAAAAGGAAATTAATGCTCTCCCTGGATTCTGTTATTTTTTAAATTGCTCTCCAATAGTTCTTTTTCCAGATTTCTCTAAAGGAAGGCTATTCCCTTGTTATTCAGGGCAGTGCCAGGGACCAGCACCAACATCACCTGAGTACTCATGAGAAATACAGAATCCCATACCTGCTGAATCACAATGTGCACTTTCCAGAAGCTCCTCAACTAATTCATGACCATTTGAATGCCCTTTTCTACACTGATGTGCTTGCATATTGGTTTACCCTAATTGCCCTGTTTGGCCTAGTGTCAATTTCTTCCCTACTATGTCCCTGAATTTAATACTACATTATAAGCCATAATGTTTCTAATGAACTTTTAGTCAGGCAATACCATCTCTACTTAATTTACTATCCCATGAATTTACACCATTTTCTATACAACTAAATTTTATCCATACATGGCTGACCATTTACGGTGATATTCATCTATGGTAGATAAAACACAGGTCTGTGTGGTAAAGTACCTCAATCCTTAATGCCTCCCCAGTAGTGAGGATGACAGCAAGAGTAGGAAAATGTTACTCTAATTCACTGACACATTTTGGTACTGGAAGCTCACTTTATCTTGTTTCCTATTTCTAACACCCTGTTCTTCCTTCTTCTACAGATCAATTTGACTTTACCACCTTCCATTACATATACCCGCATATGCTTTTTAAAATTTATTCCATGTACACTCTGCCCTCTTCATTCTTTCTTTCTCTTTTATTCATTTCCTCCTCCTTCTCTCCTGACTTACCTCAGTTTTTAGAGTATCTTAAAATGGAACTCATAGCTCAGCTCCTTCAGTGGTGCTCCCAATAGAATCAACTACTGACCCTTGGTTAGAGATACAACTTATCACCATTTTAATTCTCCTTTACTTATTATAGTTAATAGGACATTTTCTTTAGCTAGGAGACTATATTAGTGTTCATATTCTAAAAGAAACATTCCATTAAATGACTTTTAAAACAAAATCCAGTTCTCACCTTCTCCTTCTCCTTTTCCTTTTCCATTGACTATTCCATTGCCTTTTTCATGGGAAGGTCCAGGTAAAGGCTGTGACAATGTCTCGGGGACACACTGCTAAGGAAATATCAAGAATTAGTTTCCATTTAAAAAATTATAATGAGTTGCATCAAGAGTTTCTTATCATTCTCTTTTTATGAAACCGGATCTCATTCTGTCAACCCAGGGCTAGAATGCAGTGGCATCATTATGGCTCACTGTGGTCTCAACCTCCCGACCTCAGGCAGTCTTCCCACCTCAACTTCCTGAATAGCTGGAACTACAGGTGCATACCATCATGACAGGCTAATGTATTTATTGGTAGTTTTGTAGAGACAAGGCCTCATTATACTGCCCAGGCTGGTCTCAACCTCCTAGGCTCAAGTAAACCTTCCACTTCTGCCTCCCAAACTGTTGAGATAACCAGTGTGCACCAGCACACACAGCCCTAACCAGTTCCTTTAAATAAACCTCAATGTTGCCCAGATATGGTGGCTCACACCTG
The DNA here is from genome assembly GCF_047675955.1 of Chlorocebus sabaeus. Lineage (NCBI taxonomy): Eukaryota > Metazoa > Chordata > Mammalia > Primates > Cercopithecidae > Chlorocebus > Chlorocebus sabaeus. The sequence goes on along the minus strand of NC_132905.1, from coordinate 34,232,015 downwards.
TAATCCCAGCCCTTTGCAAGGCCAAGGTGGGTGGATTGCTTGAGTTCAGGAGTTTGAGACCAGCCTGGGCAACATAATGGGAATACATCTCTACACAGAAATACAAAAAGGAGTCAGGCATGATGGTGTGTGCCTGTATCCCAGCTGCTCAGGAGGCTGATGTGGGAGGATCACTTGAGCCTGAGAGGTGGAGACTGTAGTGAGCCAAGATCATGCCACTGCAGTCCAGTCTGGGGAACAGAGCAAGACCCTGACTCCCCAAAAGTTTCTATTTAAAATGTGAGAACAAAGAGAGATACAAATGAAAAACAAGCCTAATTGGTCAATGAAATATGAGCTTAAGTCAAGAAAGAAAAGAAACAACATGAAGTACAATAAAATACATGGAGAAATAGATCTATTAAAGAGTCTTTTGGTCTTTCATATTCTGAATAATACTAATTAATATTTATGCTACAATTAGTTTCTGTAAGTATTTCTGTGATATAGTTTATTACTCTAAGACATTCAAGTAGCTAAATATGGTCATCTACCACTACCTGAAAGAACATTATTACAACAGAGGGAAACCTGGAACTTTTCATCAAATTTCCACCCAGGAAAAGATTTCGTCACCAGAATACTAAAGAGTAATGTATGGCTTGAAATGGTATATTTAATAGAACATGAGTTGAGGCTAATAAAACATTTAAGAAATGTTAATGTAATATCACGATGTTAACATTCCAGTTGAATGATACTAGAAAATATATTGTAACCCTCTTTGCTGCTGACGACCTATTTCTAATTTATTTCCTTTTTATTTATGGCATAATTTCTCAACATAACACATCAAAACTTATACACCTTTATATAGTAAGAAATAATACAAATGTAAGCAATATTTTCAATACAATATTTAATCATTAGACACATTAGATATATTACTTACAATATTCTGTTATATAAAAATTCACTTGTCTATTTATTCAGACTAAACAACTATTAAGGCTGAACGTCTCATATCCGTAACATCAGCACTATGAGAGGCTGAGGTGGGCAGAACACTTGAGCCCAATGGTTAAAGACCAGCCTGGGCAACAAGGCAAAACCCTGTCTTTTGAAAACTCAGCCAAGCATGGTGACACAGGTCTATAATTTCAACTGCTTGGATGTCTGAGGTGTGAGGATCACCTGAGCCCAGGAAAGAGAGATCGAAGTGAGACAAGATCTCACCAGTGCCCTCCAGCCTGGGGGACAGAGTGAAACCCCATCTCAAAAAACAAGAGTTAAAATGCTTCTTACATAGAAGACTGTATTTTAGGCCCTCCAGGATACACACAAGTATGTTTATTGATCTCCAGGAGCTCATGGTATGCAGAAGCTTCCAATGATTATTTATAAGGACTTTGAGTGGTTATTTTATTTTATTTTATCTTATTTTATTTTATTTTTTTAAGATGTAGTCAAGCTCTGTCAGCCAGGCTGGAGTGCAATGGTGTGATCTTGTTTCACTGCAACATCCGTCTCCTGGGTTCAAGTGATTCTCCTGCCTCTGCCTCCTTAGCAGCTGGAAACACAGGCATGTGCCATCATGCCCGGCTAATTTTTCTGTGTGTTTTTATTTAGAGACAAGGTTTCACCACTTTGGCCAGGCTGATCTTAAACTTCTGACCTCAGGTGATCTATCCACCTCAGCCTCCCAAAGTGCTGAGATTGCAGGCATGAGCCACTGAACCCGGCCAAGTAAATATTTTTTTTAAAACTACGACGATAAAATTATGATGTTAAAGTCTTACTATATTGGTATTAAGAGTCTCTGCTTCTAGAACTGGTTATTTGCAGCAAAATACATGTTATTCAATTAGATGAAATTAGATGAAATGTTTTATATAAACTCTTCATGGATATCTCATAAAACACACAAAAAAAATCCCTTTGCGATACAAATCTTGAGAACATAAATTTAAATTTCTACATTACACAATTTATATTTTTAAATCAGATACATTCTTGTTATGTTGCCCAGGCCGTTCTCAAACTCCTGGGCTCAAGCAATCTTCCTGCCTCAAACTCCCTAGCAGCAGGGACCACAGGTACACACCACCACACTCAGCTATTTTTCTACAATTTTTAATATTATTTTAGTCTCACTACAGAATCAATAATATAGGTATAGAAACAATCTCTCCTAGAAACTATATGGTACCACAATAATAAGTTTCCAAGAAGAAAAAGCTCTATGCTATGTACTGTACATTTTCACAACTAAAAGGTACCAGAGGGGGTCCAGGATTACTTCAAATCATTTGATCGCTGAAGATTTATAGAGGCATAAATAGTATGAAAGTCTGAAAGTCACAATAGTATGATTTAAAAGTCAAAGTGTTACTATTTATCCAAATAAACCTTAACCAAATTTCATATTTCTTCTATTGGGGAAAGCATTTACTAATGCAACTTTCCTGTCACTACTTATTTTCCAGTTCACAGCTCCTACCCGGTCACAGTACATGTCAATTTTTGTTAGTTACCAAAGTTAAACAAATTTTTTGAATCAACTAGCCACATGTATGTTTTTCTCTGACCAACTTTCCATTATCACCATAAAACAATGACAGGTAAACCACTGCTAAACTTGAAAAGTAAATACTGTGCAAAACTAGATTCAGAGTGAGAAAATTAATTTTACAAGAGACCACTTTACCTTAGTAGCAACACTCAAGTCTTTGTCACCAGATGTAGGCAATGAATCCACACACAGTTCATGGAAAATGCTTGAGAACAAAAACACACAATGAAAAGAGCAAGTTGATTTCTTTACAATTTTTATAACTGCCAATTTATATCCAGCTTCCCCCTCAAACAAAAGACATAATCTGGAGAAAGTTCAGTGATCCATATGTTAAATGATTTTTGATACAATTAAAATATGGCCTCTGTTCTAAAAATAGATTTTAGTTACCTATTTCTGCCTCCATCTGTCTAAATCTATAAAATATTCAATGAAAACTGACCTTGAGCTTTATATAACAAATAGTGACAGTCAATGTATTGGCAGAGTCTGACAGTAATTTACACACACAAATTATCTTTCCTGAAGCTGAGCTTAAAATTCAATTAATGGATGACAAAAATGTTGTTACCTAAACTGGAAGAAAGCTTATGACTTCAAACAAGGTAGAAAGATCCACTGTCCCTTTTCCTTGATCTATCTCTCCTTAAAAGACTAATCTGCTTCACTTCAAAATGGCAGTCTTGATTCCTCAGCATGGAACCCACTGAGGAAGGTCCTATTGCTGTCCTTTGCCCTAAATCAGTATAGGGAATCCCCTGCAATATTTGAAATGTATGAAAGCTAAATATACAAAAGTCAAATAACAAAGCTGTATGTTCTTATTGAGAATACTTTTCCCAGAAAGATTAAAACACTAATAATTATAAAATCCCATTATTTTCACTCTATAGGTACTATCTTATTCAGGTCCACATAAGCTAATAAGCCATTAAAAATTTTCATAGGCACTCAGACATCCAAGGAGAGAGATTGCAGGAAATACAGAGTCCTGGTAGTTGTACCTCTATTTCTCTAACTACTATCTAAATATCTTTCTTCCTATGGGCACCCACTTTCAGATTCCACTACTGCAGGGCTCCATAGAAGTCTTCAATCTTCAACTCTTTAGTCTATGAAAGCACAGATTCCGGAAAGGATGGCCTCAAATGACCAGTAGTAACAGATCTCTATATCCCTCGTCCTAAAAAGCAAGCCAACTGGAGTCTCCGTCACCTTCCCCCAGCACAGACACATTGCCAACTACCCAACCGAACTCCATGACTGATTTACCAGACGATCATGCCCCTGACCAGCCTACTTGGACATGGGAAGGACATCAGTGAATTGGGAACAGAGGCAGAGGTAAGGAGGCACCTGCCCTGTACCACAGATCTATGTAGTTCAGCAGTCTCCAGCCTCTTAGTACTCCAGGGTCTCTAAGCCACCCCTCTGTAAGTCAGGATGGAAGTAGATAATACCACATTTCTGTCTGCTGCAGACACTCCTGCCAGTGTCTCAAAATGTTTTAGCATATTTCAGTAAAAATTATCGTTTGTCAGTCCTTGATAAAAAAAAAAAAAAAGCAAACTTTTTATAGCTCTCTTGAACCTTCTATTGTAATGTGCCTTTGTATATAATTCCCAAATTTCTTGTGTCTTTCATCTTTATAATGTATCTTTATCAAACTTGTCATAAACCCCAATATTTTCATCTCTTAGTGAAGACTTCATACTCTTACACAATCCAGTGTTGTTTGTCTTCAAACGTGGCTTTCCCCTGCTCATTCCATTATTACCTACTTCCATTGGGTTCACCAGCTAATTCCATTCTCATTCTATCCACTGTGTGCACCAGACTCACTCCTGTTTGTACTGGGCTTTAAAATGAGTTCAAATCTCATTTCTGCCAATTGCTATGTCTAAAAAAGCATACTAATCTCTTTGAGCCTCACATTCTCTATCTACAGAATCACTTGACCGGAATATTCAACACAGGTAAAAATACTGGGAGGTATTTTAATTCATTCTAAGATTCCTTAACATTCTGTAATTCTATGTCCTCTTGATTCTGTCTATAGGAAAACTGGGAGTACATAGCCAACAGAATTTGAAAAAATAATAGAACAAAAGAAACACAAAAAAAGGAGAGGGGAAAGCATTAAAAATCAAGACAAGATTATAGAAAAGTCATGGAAAAAGAAACAAGACTTAAAAAAGTATTATGGAAGTCAACAGAACTCCAGGCCTAAATGGAAAACCAAACTTGGAAGTCAAATCATTTCTCTCTAAGACTTGCCTAAACTTATTTTTGTAAAACTTCCAGTCCTATGGCCAAAGCTAAGTAAGTTCTGCCCTAAAGTCTTTGATGGTAAAAATAAGATACCGGTTACCACTGAAATTGTCAAATTTATTAGGAAAAACTCTTGGACTAACCACATGCTAACAATAACTTTCAATGAGAGTTTAAAGTATTTAAACTCTCATTAATTTAGGCATTAATTGAATTAATGAATCTGATTAAACTGATTCAGAACTATACCTTGATCCAATGGCTGCATAGATGTCTATCAATCTATGCTGAGGAGCAAGAGAAGGGATGTGGAAGGCAGGCAGGCTGACGGTCAAGTTGTGGGCCAGCTACTTTGTTAACTATGGGATCATGAGGCAATGAATCGACTGCACTAAACCATAGTTGTTAATTGAATAAATAGTAGGTTATAGGAACACAGATGTTGTGATGGCTTTATGAGATGGTAAATGCATAGAACATAGCAGGATGTCTAGCCCAGAATACAACACTCAACAGATATTAGTTTCTTCCATCTCTATTTCCTTAGTTAACATAAATGTTTACATCTATAAAATCCTACCTGACTGCAGATTCATCAGAACTTCCAGCATCTATTAAAGAAAAAGGAAAAATGCATTTTAAATCAATAATAAATGTACAGAATATTAAAAGCATAAGAATGCACAGGCCTGCAGGCCTGTACTCTAAAGTATTTGGGAGGATGAGGCAGGAGGATCACTTGAGGAACCCAGAAGTTTGAGACCAACTCAGGAAACATAGTAAGACTCTACCATCATAAAAAAATTAGGCACGGGGCCGGGCGCGGTGGCTCAAGCCTGTAATCCCAGCACTTTGGGAGGCCGAGACGGGCGGATCACGAGGTCAGGAGATCGAGACCATCCTGGCTAACATGGTGAAACCCCGTCTCTACTAAAAAATACAAAAAAACCTAGCCGGGCGAGGTGGCGGGCGCCTGTAGTCCCAGCTACTCGGGAGGCTGAGGCAGGAGAATGGCGTAAACCCGGGAGGCGGAGCTTGCAGTGAGCTGAGATCCGGCCACTGCACTCCAACCCGGGCGACAGAGCGAGACTCCGTCTCAAAAAAAAAAAAAAAAAAAAAAAAAAAAAAAAAAAAAAAAAAAAAATTAGGCACACTTTTGTGTATGCTTTAGATGCTGTTTTTGTTGTTGTTGTATTTGTTTTGGTTTGGTTTGGTTTTTTTAAAGCATAAGACTGATGCTTTCCTACAAAGCATTCCTTTGGGAGCATGTCTGGGACCTTACTAGAATTAACATTAATTATACCTATTGGTAAGTAATTAATGCAGTAAGAACTCTTCCCTTTGTATTTATTAGATGCAAAGAAGAATAAATTTATAAAAACGTAGTATCTACAAGTGAATTGTAGTATACAAGTCATTTTAGCCAAACGCTATGAGATTGAGCAAAAATGGTATTGTTAACAGAACAGGTGTGATGAGTCAACAGTGTCAAAGGGCGTGATTTCTGGACCAAAATATGAGAGGCCATTAAAACAGAATATATAGTATTACCTTTTATCCACTATATGTGCAAAAAGACATACTCGACAGGGTTTTCTCTGCACTCACACCGCAGCAACAATCATCAACAAAGAAGGCTTCCATGACCAAATGTGTGGAGAGATTTTCCCCCCAATGAGCAAGAATCATTCCTGCTGATGACACCATTCAATTCTCACACCCTATCTGCTGACACAATCAGATTTAATTTAATTTATAAATTAAACTTTATCATAGATAGGTATGCATAGGAAAAAACAGTTGTGATTCAGTACTATTCGCGGTTCCATGCATCCACTGGGAGTCTTGGAATGTATTTCCCACAGTTAAGGGGGAACTACTGCACTTATTTTGTTATAGCACAATACAGCCTCTCTAGCTCTTCAGCTCAAACTGTTCAGTTTAAAATAAAACACCCTATAGCACCAGAAGCCAGCAAAACATAGGAATCAGACCAGAAACAGGAATCCTTGCAAAGACCTTCCAGCCGCCAGTGGAGAAGAGCTGAAGAGAGATCGGTGTGTTACTCTGGCTAATACTCTTCTGGGGAAGGTGCTGGATGGTTTCCTTAGTTGTAGCTATTTGTTCTGCCCTACGTATAACAAGGCCCAAATTCACCTGACATTTTACCTCCCACAGAAAGAACCACTGGAAACATCACTCCTTTAAGAGCTTATCCATATTCAGAGAGAAGCTTAAGAAACACTGGGGAGGTGTGGCAGGCTGCCCGTCAGTATTATCTGATGTGAAAAATATATAGAAAGAAAACTGTCAATGCCCTTTTACTACTAGAATGTTCCAAAGCTTGCTCTTCTCCCAAGTAGGAGAAAAAAATTCTTTTTCACCTCACATCAAGCAAAACTCCCTTACCATCCCTCATGACAGAATCTAGTTGTAGATGAGTCATGTCATCATACTACAGGCTGTTGTCAACCTCATCCCTCAAAGGAAGAGGAGCAGTGAGGAACACATGTATTTACCTATAGCATTCACTGCCTGGTCTTAATTCCAACCAAATGTAAATATGACAGACTTAGTGATTCCACTTTTATAAAGTCCAACCCCTTGCGCTTGTCCCCTTCCATTGCTAGAGAGTCTATCTGGACCCACATCATAGAGCAAGATACTCCAGTTTGTGCCGTGTGGCACGGCATGGTGTCCTTTCCCTCAACCCTTTCTATTGTGTCCCAAATAGCTATACAAATCATGTTTTCTGAGTATGTAAAGCACATCTCATCAGCATATATCATTCTTTACAGTGATAAAGAAGCAAAAGAAAAACAAAAAGGACAAGGAACATCTTAAATGACTACGTTCAATTACCATGGAGCTTTAATTTTTTAACTATTCTAAAAGATATCCACTGTACTCTTCTGAAAATAATAAAACTATGAAGATAAAGATCAATGGTTGCCAGGAGTTGCTAGGGAGAAAATGAGAGAAGAACAGGCATAGTATAGAGAATTTTTAGGGTAGTGAAACTGTTCTGTTGATAATATTACAGTAATAGATACATGTCATATCATTATACAGTTGTCCAGGTTCACAGAATGTACAGCATCAAGAGTGAAGCCTGATGTAAATATGAACTTTGAGTGATTATAATGTGTCAATGTAAGTTCATCAGTTGTAACAAGTGTACCACTCTGGTGGAAAATGCTAATCATGGGGGAGGCTATGCATGTGGCAGGCAAGGAATATATGATAAATCTCTGTACCTTCCTCTCAATTTTGCTGTGAACCTAAAACTGCTCTAAGAAATAAAGCTGTTGATTTAAAAAAGATATTCACAACTGGGCTCAGTGGCTCATGCCTGTAATCTCAGCACTTTGGGTGACAAAGGTGGGGGGATCACCTGAGGTCATGAGTTCAAGATCAGCCTGAGGTAATGAGTTCAAGACCAGTCTGACCAACATGGCAAAACCTCGTCTCTACTAAAAATATAAAAATTAGCTGGGCATGATGGCAAGCACCTGTAATTTCAGCTACTCGGGAGGCTGAGGCAGGAGAATCGCTTGAGCCTGGAAGGCGGTGGTTTCAGTTAACTGAGATCACACCACTGCACTCCAGCCTGGAAGACAGAGTGATACTCCATCTCAAAAAAAATTAAAAATAAAATAAAAAAGATATTCACTGTCTATGCATCCCAGGATCTCCAGAACAAAAATTAAAATAAATAAATAAATAAATAAATAAATAAATAAATAAAAAGATGGCCAGGGTCAGTGGCTCATGCCTGCAATCCCAGCACTTTGGGAGGCCGAGGTGGGTGGATCACTTGAGGTCAGGAGTTCAAGACCACCCTGACCAACATGGTGAAATCCCATTTCTATTAAACACAAAAAATTAGCTAGGCATGGTGGTGCATGCCTGTAGTCCCAGGTAATTAGGATGCTGAGGCAGGAGAATTGCTTGAACTTGGGAGGTCGAGGTTGCAGTGAGCTGAGATTGTGTCATTGCACGGCAGCCTGGGTAGCAAGAGCAAACCTGTGTCTCAAAAAAAAATAAATCAATAATAAAAAATGAAAAATATTCACTGAACCTGTTATTATGATATATTTAAGCAAGACTTAGTGACCCTAAAAATTAGAGATCATTGAAGATCAAAATAACAACACGTGGTCATTATTTCTCAAAGTGAAGTATATAAAGTATATAAAATAAGTTAATTGCATGCTTAGACAAGACGATATTGATTAAAATGATTGACTATTTTATCTCCTTTCATACTTCTAAACAGGGATTTAGCACAATATGAAAACTAGATTATCCATGTCATCCAGAAAGAAGACAATTTTATTCTAATTTTAACTCAGAAATTTTTATGCTTATTTAATTTCACAATTTTGCTGAAAGGCTAATAAGATAAAAAGGACAGATTATCATTACCTAACACTGCTATGGTAACTTATATACAAATACCTGTTTGTCACCAAAAGTCAAAAAAGTAACCAGCATTGCAACTTAAGATGGATCATACAAAAGAAATTACTACCAGTTTACCTTATCTTATAATATTATGTGTTATTAAAATGAAAATGTAAAACAACACCAAAAGTTAAGTTGGGGCTATAAGTGTTGTGCAGAAAAGATTTCATATAGCAGGCAAGAGACTGCCATCTTTAGAAAGGCCTGCATGCAAGGCTGGCCCCTGACTGGTGTTTAGGAAATTGGAATTGGGAGAGTTTCCACCATTCCCTAAGGAGAGTGGCTCACTGTGTCTAAAGTGTTTATAGAAACAGTGTGGTTACTCTGAACAGCTGCTTTCCTTCTAGGAGTCTGGAATTTAGGTACATGTCACAGAGAGTAACCTCCATAGAAACACTTGGGTACTTAGTCTCTAATGAGACTCTGGTACTGGTAGATATCACTGCACAAATGTTGTCAAAATGTGAGCCTGGGAGAATTAAGCAGATCCTGGGAACTCCACAGGAGAGAACTCCTGGAAGCTTGTGCCTGGTTTCCTCCAGACTTGACACATGCAACTTTTTCCTCTACTAATTCTGCTTGTCCCCTTTCTTGTAATCAAGTAAAGATCTGAGTATGACTATTTCCTGAGTCCTGTGAGTCTTTCTAGTGAAACACTAAACCTGGGGGCGGTCTTGGGAAACCTTGATACAAATGCATTGTGTAAGACTTTTATGAAGTTGATAGGATATATGTAACTATAATCAGGTGGTTATTTCACAGAATAGCTTTCCCTAATCTGTTTTCCTTTTCTTTTTTTCCCTTGATATTTGACTTGGAAAGTCTTATATTTCTATATCTATACAATTCAATAAAGCCATAAAAGGAATAAATGAAACGATAATGTCAGAAAATAATGTGAAATAAGCAGCAATCCTGTTTTAACTGAATAAAAAATAGAGAATCTAGGTGATTGACAATATGTTCTACAGTATGAATGTTTCTAGAAAAAAATGAAAAGGTGGTCAATTTTCTGCAACTCAACTGGGCTTAATTCCTTTTTATAATAATTGTGCAGGCCAGGTGCAGTGGCTCACACTTGTAAATCCCAGCATTTTGGGAGGCTGAGGCAGGAGGATCACTTGAGTCCAGAAGTTCCAGACCAGCCTGGGCAATAGAGTGAGACCTCATCTATTAAACAAATAAACAAACAACAACAACAAAGAACCTTAAAAAGAAATTTAGCCAAGTGTGGTGGTACATGCCTGTAGTCCCAGCTACTTGGGAGGCTAAGGTAAAAGGTGAAAGGATCACTAAAGGCCATGAAGCAGAAGTTGCAGTGAGCCAAGATGGCACCACTGCACTCCAGTACCGGCAACAGAGGGAGACCGTGTATCATAAATAAATAAATAAATAATTGTGTATCAGGCCAGATGTAACCACAAAATTCTGTAGTCCCAGCTACTCAGGAGGATGAGGTAGGAGGACTTGTTGAGCCCAGGAGTTCAAGGCTACAGTGAGCTATGAATGCACCAATGAATAGACACGGTATTCTAGCCAAGGTAACATAGAGAGACCCCATCTCCTATAATAATAATAATTGATTAATTGTGCATCATTCAAGTAAATTCTATAACTGGAGAAAAACATAGTACTATTGAGAATGTACTATAATAGTCTACTACTGATCATAGAGTTCCTGTTTACTTGCTTCTCATCTTTTTCTGTGTTTCTCCTAAAACCGAAAACATGAATCATCCATTAAAAGCAGTTCATCACAAAACAAGTCAAAAAGTCAAAAGAATTGCATCCAAACTGTAGGATGTGTTATCCACCGCTCCCTGTGAACAGTTGGATTTGGTCATTAAGAATTAGCAGGACTAACTTTGTGTTTGTGTGCACACGTGTGAACGTGTGTGTGTATGTGCTTATAAACTGTGTGTGTGTAAACTATGACAGATAAAACCATTTTGCTTGTGTAAGAATATGTAATATAATTTGTACTTCTCATGAAGGAATTGCTTTTCTGTCTTCTGTGCACAGTAGCTGTCTTCAAAAAATAGTCTCCTATTTGTATGGGTGCACGCTGGTTCAGTTCTATAGTTCTTTTTTTTTTTTTTTTTTTTTTTTTTTTTTTGAGAGGGAGTCTCGCTCTGTCGCCCAGGCTGGAGTGCAGTGGCGCGATCTTGGCTCACTGCAAGCTCCGCCTCCAGGGTTCATGCCATTCTCCTGCCTCAGCCTCCTGAGTAGCTGGGACTACAGGCACTCGCCTGTTTTATCATTAGCCAGGCTAATTTTTTGTATTTTTAGTAGAGACGGGGTTTCACCGTGGTCTCGATCTCCTGACCTTGTGATCCGCCCACATCGGCCTCCCAAAGTGCTGGGATTACAGGCCTGAGCCACCGTGCCCGGCAGTTCTACAGTTCTTATTGCCATTTATTTATGGTACCAGAAAGAGATTGCTGAGTTCCTGGTTCTAAAGATAGTTACTTTCTTAGTGACACACATCAATATGTAATACAGTTTGCCCTTGAACAGCGGGGATTCACTTATATGCAGATTTTCTTCTGCCTCTGCAACCCAGAGACAGCAAGATCCACCTCTCCTCTTCCACCTCAGGCTAATCAACCTGAAGATCATGAAGACCGTTGTCAGCATCTACTTATGCTTTATGAAAAGTCAATATATCTTTCCTGATGATTTTCTTTCTAACAGCTTCAATTATCTGGCTTACTTTATTGTCTGAACACAGAATATAATAATGTGGCAAAAACAAAATAGGTGTTCGTTCATCAACTGTTTTATGTTATCAGGAAGGCTTCCAGCCACTAGTGGGCTATTAGTAGCTAAGTTGAAGTAATCAAAAGTTATACTCAGATTTTCAACTGCAGAGGGATCAGAGTCCCTCACCCCTACATTATTCATGGGTCAACTGTAATTCTTTACTAAATATAAACAATTTCTTATAAAACTGAAATAGAAGATCCATTTGTATTACAAGTCCAATTGGTTATAATGTGACTACAGAGGAAACATACAACATACTAAATTAAAAATCTTTTTTCTTATTCATGCAAAAACATTATATAGGATTTTAGGGATCATAAATGACTTTTTTCAGACTATAATGTTTGAGATTATAAATGAGCTACAAATATCTTTTTTAAATAAAACTGAATTTCAAACTAGTTAAATTTTAAAAATTAGTTTACATATGTATATACATATATACACATTCAATTGACACATATTTTTAAACTGGTCTTTTTTGATTAACACTACCTTAATCTTACATCTTACTTTTCATTTTCTTATCAAGAGCAGGACCACCAAGAAAAATAAGAAATTCACTATCAGAAGTCTTACCTGGTTTGTCATTTTTAAGTATCTTCTTTTTATGTTCCAAAATTTGTTGTTTAATTCTATGTATACAAAAGTAATAAATAAAGTTGTTATTTTAACACTGAAATAAAAAATATTTACCAAACATATTAAATTCTAAAACCATTTAAGGCAATATCAGACCTAATATCAGAATTTTAATATCCCATACACTTCAAATTTTTAAACCTTACAAGCTTATTAAGCTTATAATTAAAGAATAAAAGAAAGGGAAGTACTCATAAATGGAGGGAGAACAGCTCAGTAAATTAACTCTAGTTTGCTGGACATCATGCAAAGTGTCCTGCACTCAGAATACGTCCTCGCTCTGTAACCAATAGGTATTTTCTTTTCAGACAAGTTGCTTCTTGTAGGCTCCATGGTTTCTTCTAAAAAATAAGGACTCTGCTACCTTAGGAAGATGTAATGAGATTACATGTTTAAATGTTCAGAAAAATAGTAAAGCAATGGAATAATTTCTTCTTGAACTTGATTCCTGAAACCATTTTGGAATCCCAAATAAAGCTTGGTGTATGTTTTTCTCTAAGTTCTAATATTCAAATGTTGCAGTTTTCAGAAGATGTTATTAAGTGCTAATTTTGGTTATTAGCTGTATTCATTGTGGCTTGTAATTCAGGGAATCTTACCTAATTCATAACTTACTGCAAAATTTATATATATATATATATATTCTCATTAAAATGGATTACCTAATTGTCTCCCATCACTGAGTTCATCCATCACACCAAGGGCAGAAAACTAATAGGTGTCAAAACCCGGCTTGGACAACTACCACTCCTTCTCTATCTCCTCAAACTCTGAGCCAGCAGATCCATGCCAGGATGCTGAATCTCCATGGTCCTCTCCAACTAACAGACAAGACAGAACCCTGCTGTGATTGTTTTTCGGTTCCATGAAGGAAAGACAAGTGGACATTTTTTCATTTCCAAGACATGTACTAACAACATGTAACATCCCCTAATTATTACTCAGCTCTGTTCTCCTTTCAGAGATCACTGGACATCAATATTTTCATAGTGATAATCACAATTTCAATATTGGGGGGTATCCTGTTTTGGTTTCACTCACACTGCTTCCTAGGAGCTACTCAACAAACAGTCAAATGACCTTCCTGGGACTATACAAAATATGGAATGCTTTCTGAATCTGTGTGCCATCCCCAGGCAGCAGCCATGCTTATCTGCTCTGTATTGATCCAATTTTAAAATATGTGCTGTGGAAACAAGCACAAAGCTCTGTTTGATACACAAATACTCATGAGTCATGGATGAGGCTTAGCTCGGGTAAATCCAACTCACTTACTTTAGATTCTGAGAATTTTATTGAATGACTTCTTGTGAGGTGGAATTTTAAAATATATTGAAAACTTGAGGAAGAGCTGCGAGTAGCCCAAGAGATTTTCATGACTATAGAGACACATTGCTAGAGGGGTCAACCGCAAGTTTGATCCCACTACTTGCTGGAAAGATAACATGGAACCTTCTGCTATCTAACCAAAGCTTCTGCTCAGGATATAAAAAGCCTCAAGGTACAGATCTGATAGCAAAAGGGAAAGGGAACTCTGATCTCTCTGCAACATTATTTGAACATCCCTGACTGTGGAGAACAATCCCAACTAATAGTGGTTAAAGAAAAGACAAACATGGCTTTCAAAGGATAACATACCATGAAGGCCTAGGCTAAGTCTAGCTAAGAGGTGGGCTCCAAAGAAGATTTTTAGTGTAGGGCAAGCATCAACTTTCTCAGTATTTGTGTGGGTAAAGCCAGGAGGCCTAGCTGGCAGAGCAGGGTGCTGGGAACAACGACTGACCATAAGTACATAAACTAATAAACACCATAGCTTTGAACTCTATATATGAATCACCATGAAAACTAGGGGGTCTGCATCAGTGAAGGCATCCTGGTGGCAAAGGTCAGTCATTATCAGATTGCAGGGTGGGTTACAATGGCAGCAAAACAGCAAGCGAGTCCATGGAAACAACAGAATGATCAGAACGGCCTTTTTTCCCGTTCTTCTGACTTGTAAAGAAAGATTGTCTTCCTTGAACTTAGGGAACCCCTTAGCTTCTTGGAAAATTCAAAGAAGGAAGACACAGGAGACAGCCCGAGGCGACAATACAAGATTTTCTGCTAAATTGGACATTTCAAGACCCAATAACTAATTAGAAAAGTCAGGCCAGGCATGGTGGCTAGCATTTTGAAAGGCCGAGGCAGGAGGATTACTTGAGCTCAGGAGTTCGAGACCAGCCAGGGCAACAAAGTGAGACCTTGTCTCTACAAAATGAAGAAGAAGAAGAAAAGAAGAAAAGAAGAAAGAAGAAAGAAGAAGAAGAAGAAGGAGGAGGAGGAGGAGGAGGAGGAGGAGGAGGAGGAGGAGGAGGAGGAGGAGGAGAGAAAAGAAAAAAAAAAAGAAAGAAAGGAAAGGAAAAGAAATCAAAGATGTGGCTCTTTTTATCCCATGCATGGGGATTATACTTAGAACAAAATGGACAACACTGAGGTCACTGGGGATAAAGGTGTTAAAAATCCTGAAAAAATCTTGCACTCTACTTTCAACTAACCTAGACTGCTGCTTAATTTCTGGCTAAAAGTAGACTAACTCATTGCTATTTCAAACCATCTGAACCAAACTATGAACTCTTATCTAATGTAAAAGATAGAGTAGTTGCAATTATTTTAAACTTCAATTTAGTATCAACTGGTCTTTTGACATAAACACTTACTTTGTCAAATGACAAGAAGTAGCGTAATCTTCTGCATCGCGTCCACCCATGTTTTGAGTGGAGACATTAATATTTTTCTTAAGAAGGATGTTGACAATACCTGGTGAGTCATGGTACACAGCAAGCATGAGGGCTGTTCTAAAATAACAAAGAAATAACTCCACTCAAGAACTTAATAAAGACTTTTTTAAACAATTAGTTTGATACACTTTACCAATTTCATATCCATCTGTCAGTGTAGATGTAATAACGATTTGCATGTACTAGCTTGGGTCTATAAGCATCTAGGGTGCTCAAGTGTTCATCTTTGTAAATTATCACCAAGGCTAAAAGAAACGGACAACAGGGAAGCCTCTTGTCCCACTGGCGTGTGACATAATACAAGTTGCTAATTTATAGTTCTTTGATGGCCAAGAAACTGTGCTGAGGTCAGTCATCTAAAGTAGGCAAAAATTTACATGAAGATTTCCCTATTGCTTTCCTACTCTGATATATTATAATTGTAATCAGCTAGGGGTCAGATAAGAGTTATCTGCGGGCTGAAAACAACAACAACAACAATAATAATAATGACAATAGCAGTAGTCATAAACTAAAAGTCCACATTTTAAAAATTAAAAAAAACTGCCAGGTGCAGTGACTCTTGTCCATAATTCCAGCACTCTGGGAAGTCAAGGAGAACAGATCATGAGGTCAAGAGATCGAGACCATCCTGGCCAACATGGTGAAATCCCATCCTTACTAAAAATACAAAAATTAGCTGGGCATGGTGGCACACACCTGAAGTTCCAGCTACTTGGGAGGCTGAGGCAGGAGAATCGCTTGAACCTGGGAGGTGGAGGTTGCAATGAGCCAAGATCACACCACTGCACTCCAGCCTGGCAACAGAGCTAGACTCCATCTCAAAAAAAAAATTAATAAAACTAATACAAAACCCTTTAGCTAATAAAAGATTACAGTAACAAAAACATCTGATTATAAATAAAAAATCTCATAAGAGAAGATTAATCCTACTATACACTGTTCTTTATGTGACTCAGTCTAAATATTTGTGGTCTACCTGATTATTTGTGGTGACATTTTTCACTGTATGTCAATAATTACACTAATCTTATTAATATTTCTGACTTGAGAGACTATTACCACTCTAGAATATGCAGGCTTTTATTTTTTAAAAAAGAGCTACTGTACCGTCTCAGCCTATCAACGGCATGTATATTTGCTTTTTTTCTCAATAGAAGTTCCACCATGTTCTCTTTCTTGCACATCACGGCGAATAAAAGTGGGGTATTATTGTCCTATAAGACAGCAGAAAAAATTAATAATTCACAAAATTACATATTTATGAACTGAACTGAAAATCTTCTCTAGGATTCTTTGAACTTCAACATACAATATAGAAAGGAAGTAAATGAAAAGCAGTCCCCTCCTTCTCACTCCTCTGCGCTTTCTGATGTGCTGCTCTTTGCCTTGCAAACAACCCTCCTCTGTCTCCCGGGATTAACTGTGGTCATTGCCAAAATTCACTGTCAACATTTACCAGTCCCAAGAATCCTTGCTTTGATCACAGCACTTAGCATGCTACATTCTAATCATTTCATTTTTTCCCTCTGAAATCAAGAGCTTCTTGAGGGCAAGGGCTGTATCTTTTGTCTCTATAGCCCCAAAACCCTAAGACATAGTAGCAAATATTTTAAGTTTTCTACATAAATTAATGAACTAAATTATTCTCTCTAAAGCAGTGTTTCTTAAACTATATTCCAAAGAATATTTGCTTTAGCAGAAGTATAATACCCCAAGAGAAAGATTCCATGACCTTCTGCATTTGTGAAGTATTACAAAATTGTATCTTACATCCAATAAACAAGAACTCTCTTGAATTTTACCTAATCCCCATTTCACAATACTATTTGTGGCAAATATTAACATTTAAGGAATTAAGAGTTTCAGAGAAATAGTTGCCAGAGCTTCCCAATACAGATGGAGGATTCCTCTGGGTGGTACAAACTTGCTTGATTCACTTCTATCAGTGGTGTCAGGATGCCAGACGCCAATGTCAGGCACTCCTGCTCCAAAGGGGTCACTATGGAAATGAACTCTGAATTAAGAGAGATTGGCTTCAAATGCACTTGTTTGCCTTATAAATAGTTCATGGTTTTTTCCTAATACAAGAGAATAGATTTTTATCTTTACTGTTAGAAAGCTCAGTATGTTCTGTGTAAGAGAGACAGGTTTAAAAAACTTAAGAACAAATATTTGAAAAACCAAAGTTCAGTAAGAAATATTATTCTCAATTATAATGGTAATCCCAGGACACTAATGCAGCTCTACTTTTCAAATCCATTTTTATTGGCTTCCACTTAAATGGCTATTTAAAATTATTTTTCATTTTAGGCAAAATATAAATCCGAAATAACAGCATAATGGCTTATCAATAAAAGTTCTCATACTGATCCATATGAATTATTTCTGGCATAATAAAACCAGTAAGTCACTTGCATTTTTAAAGGAGGGTGCTGAGGACAAAGATATAATATCTGCAATATTCATAAATTATCCAACTATAACCAGCAATAACCTAAAAAGGCTTCTAGGCATTCTTATGGGCAGATAATTATTTCTGGTATATATAAAGAAAAGGAGTTTTAAAAACTTCTAAATTCTAAAATTCAACTCCATAACAGAGGGATTTACATACTCCATAGACTATATATTACAAACAAATCTACACACTGACTTCAAAATCTTGAAATCTTTATCAAAATATACTATAACATAGGAGTTGTAAACTCAAATACTTACAAGGACAAAGGAAGGTTACCAGAGTAAGGGAAGTACTGAGGTGGGCACAATAGCAAACTGGGGAATACATGCCTTCTATAAAGGGGCAATCTCTGCACAGCAGACCAAACAGTGATAGAAACTCAGGAGACACCAGATTTGCCTTTTTAGGATAAGCCTGAAGTCCAGATTTCTACACAAGTCTTCTAAATTTTACATGTTGATTCAACTTATAGAGGCAAATAAACAAATCTGTGTACCACTTTAGAATATAGCCCTTGTGTTTTTATATTTACTATAAATGCGTTATGAAATGGTTGTGTATAATCCAAGTATTTGCATGTAAAGTATTTTCTTTCTCTAGTATCATATGTTTTACCAAAATATGAGGCACTCGTATATAATAAAAATTGCTAAAAAGACTCATAATACCTGCTTCAAGAATTTTTCCAACATTTATTCATTTAAAATATGTTTGTATATAATTTTCCCAGATTGTTAACCAAATAGATCATTGGTTCATAGGACTGCTAAAACTTAATTATTAAAAGAATTCCTATTTGTATTCTTATTAACTTCATGGATTTCAGTGTTTAAAACTGCCATTTTGGTTATGATAAAGCTCTATACAACTAACAAACATACCGAGATAGTTCATAATACAACTTCAACTAAAAAAAAGAGTTTAGGATTTGCTACTATTCTAATTGAGAAAGCCCAACTTGTAATGAAAATTTGTTGACACATAATCACCTGCATGGTGACTAAGGGACAACAAATCCTGACATGGTCAGCCCTTACTTATTGAAAGATTACCCATAAGCAAATTTCTAAAGACTCTTGAATGGTAGTGAATGATTCGTGGATGGAAGGAATGGTGTTATTCTGTCAGCTGAGAGATGTTGCCAATAATATTTCCTTTCACTTCCCAGTCACAGATGTAGAGAAAGACAGATAAGTCAGGGTAATATCATCAAACAGAAGAACTTTGAAGGATGTGGCACCTATCAAATGCCAAGTCTTCTAGAGATTTCTTACATTTTTGAGATACAGAAATTTATATATTGCACTTATCTATTCTGGGATTCTTAATCAGGAGTGTATCCGAACCTTGAAGGTTTTTTTTATTGGGTTTTTTTTTTTTTTCCTTTTTCTACAATTGTTGTTAGAGACAAGAGTCTCACTATGTTGCTCAAGCTGGATTCAAACTCTTAGACTCAAGCTGGAACTACAGGAACATGCCACTGTGCCCAGCTTCAAGTAAACATTTTTAAACATGTTCAGGCCTTATTAGGTCTATTACATCAAAATCTTCAGGGGAAAGACTGTGGTTGTAGATTTTTAACAAAATGTCCTCAGGTCACTGTAATGCCCGATTCTGAGAATTAGTGCAGCAGACAATCACTTCAGTCACATCTCTCACCCACATGGCTAATGCCGTTTATCAGTCAGAGATGTGACCAAAAAGATAAAAGGGTAAGAGATACAGTCATTTATTAAAACTCCAGTTAATTTTCCTGGGTATGGCTAGAACAGGGACAAGTAAACTCAAAATCCCACTTGATTTTGCTATTTATAAGCTCCTTATCTCCCACTTTTCCACCACGACATTCTAGATTTGAGAGGAGTCTTTAGACTCTTATCTAAGTGGCAGTTTCTGCCAGGATGGGCAATAAGTCAGTTAATAATTTGTTCCAGCTTCTGCTGAAGTTTTTCTCACTTCCTCACCACATATTCACTGCCAATCTGGTTTCCTCAGAGCCCTCCTAAAATTAATCTCTAGGCAAGTTTCAACTCACTCACTCTCTTTTTCAAACCGAAAATTATTAGACCCAAAGCTAAAGAGCACCTTGTCTCAACACATAAACTAGAAGAACAACAAACTAAAAACAACAACAATAACAACAACTCTTCCTCGCATTTTCCTTCATTACCTCATTTCCAAGTGACCTGCATATTTCTGATTGCTCTCCTTTTCCCTTCCCATTTTTCCCTGAGAAATGATACGTCAGTTTTTCAGAAAATTAGCAGCAGCAGCAACATGTCCATTTATTGTAAGTTACTTTAGTTTTGTTTGAGTTTTAAAATAAAGCCTATTTCCAGGGCATATTTTCTTTCCTGTGTTGTTTTACACTAATTAAGAAAAAAAAAAAAAAAAACCCTGCATAGAAAAAAAGTTGAAAAGGTTTTCCCTTTAACAAATTTGCAAATATTTTCCAAGGTGCATTTTATAAAGCTGTGCCCTTGAATCTTCTTTAAAAGTAACAATATTTAAAACAAAATCTTATGCAATTAAGTTATTTCAAAATAACTTAATTTACATTTGCATTCAGGGAATGGTTGAGCTTCCAAATATAAAAAAATTGACCCTTACCTATGTCAATGATAAAACAAATATTTTTGAAAGAAAGTTGATTGATCTATACCTTGTCCAGCGCTTCAATATTTGCACCATGGGAAAGTAGTTTTTCTGCCAGTGAGGTGCTCCCACTGTACACAGCATAATGGAGAGCAGTGTTGCCGTAGATATCCTTAAGGTTTGGATCGGCACCATGGTTCAGCAAAATAATGGCACAAGCCTCTTCCTGGCAACGGATAGCCTGTCCGTATTAGACCAAGAAACAGATTGTAAATTCTAAGAATTCAAAATACACATTCCACAGGTTTCACCAACTAGTTATATTTAAATGAGATCAATTCATTTTAATTCTATATATGTAAATCAAATCCATGTCAGGCTAAAAAAGTTGGCTCTAATATACCTGTATCAAGGGTGTTCTGTTTTCTTTGTCACAGATATCAATCTGGCACTTTCTGTCGATCAGGAGAGTTACCACTTTTGCATGGCCACAGGCACAGGCCAAATGTAGAGCAGTTCTACAAGAGCAAGAGGACTTTTTAGGAAACGGTAGTGCAACATCTCAAAACATATCATCATTCATGTCATTGTAAAAATTGAATAGCATGTTTTTCCTCTGTCTTCAAAACAAATACTTAATTTTTTTGAAGAAAGTGCAATACTTACTAGCTCTTATTGCTCACTGCCTTAATGACAACAGCAGCCTATTTGAATAGAAAGAGCTCAGTCTGTAGATTCCGTTCAACTAGGGCTTGAGTCCTACTTTAAACGTTGTCACTTACCAATTATTGCTTAGCCTTTCTGTGCCTCAACTTCTTCATCAATAAAGATAACAATAGTAGCTATCTCATAGGACACCATCATGATGCTTAAATGAGAAGCTATGTAAAGTATTTAGAATAGTTCCTACAACAGCTCAATAATTGTAAGATTTTTGTTTTTTGAGAAAAAGTCTCACTCTTTTGCCCAGGGTGGAGTGCAATGATGTAACTATACCTGGAACTCCTGGGCTCAAGTGATCCTCCATCCCCAGTCTCCTGAGTAGCTGGGACAACAGATGTGCACCAGCATGCCCAGCTATTTATTTAAAAATGTAGAGTAAGAACCTCACTTTGTTGCCCAGGCTGGTCTCAAACTCCTGGCATCAAACAATCTTCTCACCTCAGCCTCCCAAAGTTCTGGGATTACAGGTGTGAGTCACTGCACCCAGCCAGATATTATAATTGTTAGTATTACTACTACTTAACAAAAGCATTTTAATTAGGTAGAACGACACAATTATACCTACTTTGCAGGATGGCTTAATGAGTAGGTCTCATTTTAACAGCTCTGACATTGGAATGCCACTTATAATTCATGATTTATTATAACTCTAACTGGTAGCATTTTAGAAATTATCTTATTGATATATAAAATAGTGGAGCATCACACAATCCATGAGACCTTACATTAAGTAGAATATGGTAACTCAGCACTAGGGCAGTTCCAGGCATGTAACTGAAACTGAAATACATTTCAGTTCTTAAAGGGACTATGGGGAAAGAGCACCGAAATAACAATCATGCATTTTTTAAACAGATTAATTCCTTGATTTTCAAACAACTTGAAGTCAAAGGAAACTCATGAGTCAAATGAATTTGTATGGCTCATTTTATTGAATTCTTACACTTACAGAATATATGTAAATAAGACTTTCCAATGATTAATATTAGGATTTAAAACTGATAAACTTTTGAAAGGGCAGTTCAAGGTTATCTTCTACCATTTTCTAACTTCAGAAATGCTTTTGTTTGAAAGGTGGGAGATAAAGTTTCAAGGAGATGAAGTCCCAATATTCCTATTGTAAATCTCTCAGCTTGTGCAGGCAGGGCAGGTAAACATGAAGTTTTTAAGGATGGAAGGGTCCTGAGAGATAGTAGAGTATGTCTGCTACATAACAGGTACTCAGGTTATGCTTGATGCATAAATGGAATGAAATAATGGATAAATATAGCTGGGGAGTTCACTATTTTTAAATAAACTCCTATAAAGCAACATTTTTGCAATAGTAATTATTTGTATGTGTTATTTTTTATTTTTAAAGAATACAATTTAAATGAAATTATTAATCTATCATTGTTTGAATAAATGGAATGAGTATATAAGAAAAACATGTGCATAATAAAATGTATAGATAATAAAATCTGAAAACACAGATAAAACCATTCCCTTCTTACTTCTGAAGACTCTAAACATTCAAAGAAGATAACAATACACACAATAAAGATAAAAAGTGGAAAGCGAGAAATTATTTTTATCAGTGCAAGATTCATATTTCTCTCTTCCCAAGGATGATTCCATTAATAGTAAACTTTTATAGAAGTTTTGTACATGCTCACTGCAGCAATCACAGATAAGAAAAAGGAAAAATAAACTTTACTTAAAATGCAAATACTCGCAGGGTGCGGTGGCTCACGCCTGTAATTCCAGCACTTTGGGAGGCCGAGAAGGGTGGATCACGAGGTCAGGAGATCAAGACCATCCTGGCTAACACGGTGAAACCCAGTCTCTACTAAAAATATAAAAAATTAGTCGGGTGTGGTGGCAGGTGCCAGTACTCCCAGCTACTTGGGAGGCTGAGGCAGGAGAATGGCGTGAACCTGGGAGGGGGAGCTTGCAGTGAGCCGAGATTGGGCCATTGCACTCCAGCCTGGGTGACACAGCAAGACTCCATCTCAAAAAAAAAGAAAAAAAAAAAAAAAAGCAAATGCTCAGAAATTACAAATTTTATCATATTTGGTACATTTTTTTCTTTTGCTAAAACAAGACCATAGTATGTTTGCGTATGTATAATTTAACTATTTTTTTTTCCTCACTGGCTATAGCAAAATACAACATCTTGACACATCAACTTACTTCTATACCTATTCCCACCTTCAATGGTCACATATTATTCCATCCTATGGATGCAACTGAAATTTATTTATAGGATCCATTCTCTGGGTTCTTTTTAAAATAAGTTCCGTGAAAACTAAAGTGCATGTATCTTTATTTCCTAAGGGCATTTTAGTATAATGGAATTGATGAGTAAAGGGCACATTTTTTAAACGTAGTACTTACCACCAAATTATCTATTTGAAAAGTAATCAGCAACTTAAACTTTTAAGTAGCAGTATAAAACATCCTCACAAATATTGTGGATAGAAAACTGTTTCATTCCTCTTTTAAATTCTTATACCAGAAATGAGAAGGATTTTTTCCTATATACATAAGTAACTTGTAGATCTGGGGAAAGGTACTTTGCCCACTTTTAGAGTATTTGATGATTTGATTTGAAAGAATTCCCTGTAAAACGAAGATGTACTTTTCATCGCATGTGTATTATAACTTTTCATCTAATGTATATATATAACTGATATATATAACATATTATATCTGGAATATATATGGTATACGTATCAGTAACATCTAAATCTTATCATATATGATGAACAATATAGGCTCGGTGCAGGGGCTCACACCTGTAATCCCAGCATTTTGGGAGGCTGAGGCAGGCAGATCACTTGAGGTCAGGAGTTCGAGACCAGCCTGGCCAACATGGTGAAAGCCCCTCTCTACTAAAAATACAAAAATTAGCCAGGCGTGCTGGCACCTGCCTGTAATCCTAGCTACTTGGGAGGCTGAGGGAGGAGAATTGCTTGAATCCAGGAGGTGGAGGTTGCAGTGAGCCAGGATTGTGCCACTGGACACCAGCCTGGGCAAAGAAGCGAGACTCTGACTCAAAAAAAAAATAAAAGAATATAATGAATTCCCTAAAAAATGAAAACATACTTTTCATCTGAAAAATATATATATATAATATATTAAATATTTTTCAAGTAAGCTCTCTTTTATTTTGTTAACTTTTTTTCTGAAACACAGTTTTAATTTTTAGTTTGCTAAATCAACCTTCACAATGTCTGCTTACCAGGTCATTCTTAGGAAGGCGTTTGTCAACATAAAATGTACCCGTAAAATTAGCATTTGTATTTTCTTCTGGTACTTTACTCATTTGCACATGGAAAAGTTTCAGTCTATATTCCATCAGGAACTCATGTTTGTGACATAAAATTTCATTAGTTTTCTTCCAACAACAGGCACTTTTTCATTAATAATTCATCCTTTCCTGCTCATCAATCCTTACGTATATCTTACATAATTTCAGTGATTCTGGGTTTCCTATTCTGTTCCATGCATCTGTCTTTTCAGCTGTTCGCAAACAATTGATTGTAGAAATTAATAGCACATTTTGCTATCTAGAGGAGCAAGTGTTTTTTTACTGCATTATGAAATTTTAAAAAATGTCATCACAATAGTGAAAGACAGCAGGTGTCATATAAAAATGTTAAAACCTTGGTATTTTCATTCGGTCTATGTAAAACTGACAAACAGAGAAAGAGCTCACATTTTGAGAAAAATGTCCCTTTCCATTCAAGAACACAGAACCCACCTCCCACTTCCAAGTTGCTCTCTAAGAACCTTCAGTAAGGAACCTGGCTACACAGGTGGATAGGGATGTAAAACGGACAGTTTTATCTGAGAACTTTTCGCCTACTGAAAATCACTCACGGTATTTTTGATAGGGGAATTAGTTCTCTCATTAGGCACCTCCTATAATGTATACAAACCATGTTTTAAAGGTGTTCCTTAAAAATAACAACACCGTATATGCTTAACTTCGTGAGTTAAATCACTCAAATTCTCCACCAATTGCTCCAGCCAGGGAATTATGTCGGATGGAAAACAGCTGAGGGTCCGCTTGGCTTCGCCGCTAGGAGGGTGCCCGGCGCCCTCCAAGGCCCAGTCCCAGGGGCTGCGGGGAAGCCGGGCCTGGGGACCCCCTCCCACCCTGGACTGAGGCCCCCCCCCTCACCTGTGCTGCTTGTCCAGGGCATCCAGGTCTCCGCTCCTGCGTGCCAGGCAGCGCTCCACTTTTGCGGTGTGGCCCTTGACAGCCGCCTTGTGGATCTTCTGCAGTTCGGAGTCCCGGATTCGGTACCCGGAACCCCTGTAGACCTGGTCTATGTAGCCCAGGTCCGTCTGGCCCCTGCCGCTCCGGAAGCCGAACAGCTTCATGGTATGACGTCTCAGACCCCCAACCACCGACCGCTTCTTGAGTGGGGGCAGCTCCCCGTCACCTTTTCACCACCCCCCACCCGCCCCGACGACCCAGCCCCAAATCCAACCCCAAGTCCCGATCCAACCCCAAATCCACGATCCAACCCCCAGTCTGCGATCCCAAATCTCTGATGTATTCCAAAATCCGAGATCCAGCGGGGTCCACCACAGCCTTCAGCAGCGACACTCGCAGCCTCCGACCTCTCAGACCCAGTGAGCCTCGCAAAGCCGTTGGGCGCGCGCCCGCACCGCGGTGGTCACCGGGCTACCGGAAGCCGCTCCCTGGCTGCGCGCGCCGGCAGGTGGGGCTGCAGCTCCAGGCGGGTGCCACTGGGCTCGCAGGTTCTCCTGGGCATTCCCGGGCGGCCCCAGGATCCTAGGCCGGCAGCCAGCCAGGCCTGAGGAGGAGGATTTGTATGGCCTTGCGGCCCGCCCCGCTCCTCCTCCGGAGGGAGATCGGGTGCTGGCAAGGGCACTCAGAGGCCACCGGAGTGGCTTCGCAGATAGCCTGGCTTCAGGCTGAGGCTCTGATCTTGGAGTCTGTGTGGCTAGTGTCCAGTAGTGGAAAAGTCAGGGGCTGCTCCTTCCTCCACCCGCCCTCACCGCTGCCAGTGCCCGACTGCGCGGTTTGCAGCTGCAGATCTGGCACTGGCGCGGGATGGCGGAGCTTCCCTTGGATGGCCTCACTGTCCCCGAGTGCACAGCCTACCTGGTCTCAGGGTCCGCTGCTCTTGGACATCTCTCCGGATCCTGGGCCCTGGCAGTAAGCAATCTGTATCCACAGGCATGAGACTGAGCGGCTGCTGGCTGGGCCAATCGCCTGACTTAGCTGCCTGGGCGTCTGGCCTCAGGATCCCCGCTGTGACCCTTTTTTGCATATGTAGTTTTTCTAATTTGTAGTTTTCTAATTATTTTTGTTGTATATTGTTATTGTGAAAGATATGTTTATCTAGCCATCAGTTTACTGGATGAAAACCTTGAACTTCTGGAGGCTTGGTATTATATTTTGCTATGGTGCTTCTCTTTGGAATTTTTTCTCAGTTATAGAAAGAATCTTTAGTCCTGATAAACCTGATAAATAGCATTTACCCTTTCTTTCTTTCTTTCTTTTTCTTTCTTTCTTTTTTTTTTTTTGAGATGTACTCTTGCTCTGTAGCCCAGGCTGGAATGCAATGGTATGATCTCAGCTCACTGTAACCTCTGCCTCCAGGGTTCAAGCAATTCTCCTGCCTAAGCCTCCTAAGTAGCTAGGATTACAAGCGTTTGCCACCATGCTCAGCTAATTTTTAGATTTTTAGTACAGACAAGATTTCACCATGTCAGCCAGACTGGTCTTGAACTCCTGACCTCAAGTGATCCACCTGCCTTGGCCTCTCAAAGTGCGGGAATTACAGGCATAAGCCACTGCACCTGGTCGGCATTCACAATTTTTGTTTGCTTGTTTTGAGATGGACTTTCCCTCTGTCACCCAGGCTGGAGTGCAGTGGCACAATCTCAGCTCACTGTAGCCTCCACCTCCTGGGTTCGAGCGATTCTCCTGTCTCAACCACCTGAGTAGCTAGGATTACAGGCATATACCACAAAGCCTGGCTAATTTTCATATTTTTAGTAAAGATGGGATTTCACCACATTGGCCAGGCTGGTCTCTGACCTCAAGTGATCCACCCGTCTCAGACTCCCAAAGCGCTGGGATTATAGGCGTGAGTCACTACGCCCGGCCAGCATTCACTCTTAAGGCATTCCCTTCTGAGGTTTCAATGGAAAGCCTAAGGTGTTTACCAAGCCTCTATACTTCAATAGATTCAAACTTCAAACTGTTTCCCCTGTAATGAGTTGCAGTGTTCTGCCTTTTTGCACTTCTAGCTTTTGCTTTGTTTTCTGCTATTTGAAGCCTCTCCCATACATGTATAGTCACAGATTTGAAGGAAGCTCATATACATATTTAAAGACTCTCCCATCCATAGGTTTTCCTTTTCAGGACTTTTTCCTCTTCATTTATAGCTGTTCTGGCATCCCTAAATTCTATTCTCTGAAACAGTAAGCCGATAATACCGACACTTTCTTCTTGAATTCTCTCTGTCCCATGCCATGGGGACTGGTGAATACCTTTAAGAACAAAGCTGCATCAATGAAGACTTCATCTAGTTTTGTTCCCTTTTCCAAGCATCTAATCAAGCTCATGCCTCTTTTTGGATACTCTACAGTACCTTCAAATAGTTGGGACTTTTTCTTTTATATTTTATCCAGAGTTTATCATAGATACTTAGGAAAGGGAATTTTCCTAGACAGGCTACTCTGCCATTGCTGAAACTGAAATTCTTCCAATATTCTTTTAATAAGATATTTTCTACTTAAATCATCTGGGGTTGGTTTAGTTAGAAATTTTGCAACTAAAATCTGTGGCCAGATCTAGCACTGATGCAGGACAGATGTTTAAGGTTGATATAAAAGTTATATATTTATAAACAAGTGTTTATTTCTTTAAAATGTAATTCCAATAAGTATTATCTTTTGGAATAACTGTTTAGCTATAGCTTTTAAATGGCCCCCCCGTTTTTTTTTTTTTTTTTGAGATGGAGTCTCTCTCTGTTGCCAGGCTGGAGTGTAGAGGTGTGATCTTGACGCACTGCAACCTCTGCTTCCCAGGTTCAAGTGATTCTCCTGCCTCAGGGTCCTGAATAGCTGGGATTACAGGCTTGCACCACCATGCCTGGTTAATTTTTGTATTTTTAGTAGAGACAGGGTTTTACTATGTTGGCCAGGTTGGTCTTGAACTCCCAACCTCAGGTGATCCGCTCACCTCAGCGTCCCAAAGTGCTGGGATTACAGGCGTGAGTCACCGTACCCTGCCACTTACTTCAAATATTTACAAAAATGCATGAAAAATTTCATGGCAGCTTATCCTCTTTTTGTGCTAGAATTGTCAAACAGAGTTTTAAATAATGACAGAAACACTACTTTTCTGATGAGGTTTACATCAGTTAGGACTCTTGGTGACAAGTTACAGAAAAATCAGCTTAGACTCACACTGACCAAAAAAAAAAAAAAAAAAAAAAAAAAACTCTTGTCTCTCAGGATTCATGGTATAATTAAGAATTAAATTGTCATCAGCAGAGATGAATTAGAGCCTCAAAACAATTGAAGCCAGGTCAGTCAAGAGTCCAAGGACTCTGCCACGTTGGTCCACCTACTTCTTTCCAGCCATTGCCATTATTCACCCACCACCTGAGGAAACTTGGCTACCAGTAGCTGCTGATTGAGGAGAGAGAGATTCTCTTCTTTGACACAATACAAAAATTCTGTAGATAGATTCTGATTTCTTCATTTGGGTTATGCCTGCATCAGTCACTACAGCACAAAAAGGACAAGGTTGAGAAAAACCATCTCAAACAGATGTAAAAAGGAGATCGGGGGTCTTCCCAAGAGAGGGAGAAGGCAGGATAAATCCCTTAAATTTCCCCTTCAGGACTCATTTCTAAAGGTTTACTAAATGCAGGAAGAAATAATTCGAGGTTTAGAAAATACACTTTGAAAAGTAGATAAGTTTTCTATCAAAATAATACACAATACTTTTTGAGTGCTTAATATGTGCCCACACTGTATCATCTATGCCTAAATATTTATTTGTTATGTGAAACCTGCCTGGGGAAATCTGAAGTAGCTTAAGGAGCACAGGTTATGACTACAACTGACCCAGGTCCCAGTCAGCGAAGCTGGGTAGGCACAATTATTAACGATTTGACTTTGAGCAAGCTAGGTAATCTCTATCCTTACACGCTTTTTACTTCTGTGTACCAAAAGTGACTTTGTAGGGTTTCTGTGGAGACTGAAGAAAATGAGATAAATAAAACAGTAGAGGTACATAATAATGTTAGCTATTTTAATTTATTGACAGTCAGAGCCTGTTTACTTATACAATATCAACACATTTACTTTCTGAACTTTAGAAAATAAAATTCATTATTTGACTCATTTGTACTCTGGAGGAAATAACATAGAATGAGAACAAAACAAAATGTCAATCTCCTTCTGGCTTTTTTTGCAATTACAAATCCATGATTGTCAAATGGATGAGAAACTCAGAGCCAAGGATCAGGAAAACACTCTTAAAGAACGAGGTGATGGCTGAGTCTGTCCCAGGCCAGTGCTTTGATAAGGCTGTGATCATCACAGCGGGATAGCATTGGCTCGGGGGAAAAGGAGCAGGCAGCACACACAGTGTGGACACAAAGCTGGTGTGGCTGACACCCGGGGAGGGCTGGCTTTTTGGTAAGTTACTGGGACAACTGTTTGTCCATATGGGAAAACATACAATTGGACCTGTACTTCACACCTTACAGGAAAACACTTCCAAGTAGATTAAAGACATGGTGTATATGTTTGGTGTGTGAAAGGCAAAACTATAAAACTTTCAGATGTTTTGATTTAGAAGATCCTTCAATTATCCCCAAACTGTGGCTTAAAACAATCATTTTAAGCTCACAATTGTGTGCATCTATTTCAGCTAGGTTTGCCAAGCCACAGTCTCTTGTTCTCTCTCAGCCCCACCTCCCCCTCTCTTTCTACCTACATATATACAAGAGTTGTTGAGAAATACTCTCCATTTTCCAGTGCAAACTTCTGCTCCTGGAGGCTCCTGTTCACTGGACTTTGCAGGAGACACACAGGCTCCCCAAACCCTGCTGTGGTGCCTGATGACCTTCAGCTGAACCCTGTAATGCTGCTAAAGTCTGCCCCTCTGGAGAAGTGCTCAGGTAGCATTGTTCTGCCTCAGGAAGCATGCCAATTTTCCTGTGTCATCCTCGATGATCACTGCTACCAGACTTGCCCCCTGCAGGGCACCCTGATATGAAAGGAATTCAACAACCTGGGAGTTGAAAGCGTTGTTCTTCCAAGTTCAGTGTGTGCTTTCCCGTATCTGTTACCAGCTGATGAGAATAAACCTGCAGTCATGACAGTTAGGTCCAAGTGACAGGTGCAGAAAACTGCTCCTACAGAAACGCCCCTCCTTATTTAAGAGGCTTTGTCTATCACTCGGAACTGCTTCTACGCAAGATTATCTGTTGAAAGGGAAATGTCATACCAGGGCATTGTTCTGGCTTTTCTGGACTTCCTCAACCCAAAATGCCTTGAAGAAAAAAAAAAAAAAAAGACACTGAGGGTTAGGGGAGGGTCTTACTCTGTCTCCAGGCTGGAGTGCAGTGGCACGATCATAGCTCACTGCAACCTCTACCTCCTGGGCTCAAGTGATCCTCCCACCTCAGCCTCCCGTGTTGCTAGGGTTACAGCGTGAACCACTGCCCCAGCTACTTCCAACTCTTAAGAGTTCACCCCAGGCTGGCTGCCCTTTTCCCCTCTTTCCATCATGAGTGACACACGGGCATCCCCTTCGGCCAGCGTGGCTGACCCGTGCCTGCCTGGGCGCTCAGCTCGGCACCCAGGTGAGTTCACAGCCTGAAATTTTAAGTGGAGGAGTTTCTGTGCTTTTCTGCCTTGGTCCCTCTTACTGACCCTCTAAGTCACCAGCCGTGGTCGTCTTCTCTTTGACCCCTGATCTCAACCCGGGTTTTGAAATGTGTTTGTTCACGTAATTGTCTGTTACCCACCCTTCCTGTCATTGCAGAATCTGTTGTCTCATACTGACATTTTAGGACTGTTTTTCACTTTCTTCTGTTGAAGATCGCCTACTAAAAAGGAGTACTTCCTCCTTTTCATTCTTTCTTTATAAGAATTAAATTTTAATAGATAAATTAAAATTGTATATATTTATGGTGTAAGACATAATGTTTTGGAATGTGTATACACTGTGGAAGGACTAAATCCAGGTAATTAACATAGCATTACCTCACATAATTTTTTTGTGTGTGTGGTGTGAACACTTAAAATCTACCCCTTTAGTGATTTCGAGTATGTAGTAACTATAGTCACCGTGTATACAGAACTTAAACTCATTCCTCCTGTAGAAGTGAAATTTTTTGTCCTTTGACCAGCCAGGTTGCCTCTTTTCTATTTCCCTCTTTAACACAGTCAATTTTGTGCAGTAACTAAACTGGGAAGTGGAGGAGATTCTGGGATCTCCTTTACTGTCCCATTAGGGAGCCCTTGGAGGGCCAGGGATTCCATAACAATGACCAAGGTGAAGCCAAATATTGCACAGGAGTGTGTGTGTGCAGGGGGTTGGGGGCGGCATTCCTTTTCCCAAGTAATGCAATGAATCTTGCAAGAAATTCCTGCATGGTACACTTCTCTGCCCCGGATCACATCTCCTCAAATATCTCTTACTCCGGCCATTGCCACAGCAACTGGTCTTGCTTCCTGCTGTTAAATTCAGTTTAGTCTAAAGCTGCCTCCTTACATATTTAAGTCTGGCCAACAGGTTTCTTTGTACATAGTAAACTATAACCTAACTGGATGTGTAAACAGGCTGTAACCTACTCTCGTGCCAATCACTGAGATTTTGGCCAATCACAGTGGGCCAACTGTTCAAACCATGTTCAAATAAGACATCAAGCTGTAACCAGTCCAACTGTTTCTGTACCTCACTTCCATTTTCTGTGTGTGACTTTCCTTTTTCTGTTCGTGAATCTTCTTTGGCCATGTGGCAGCACTGGTGTCTCTCTGAACCTATTCTGGTTCAGGGCTGCCCAATTCACAAATCATCCTTTACTCAATTAAACTCTGTTACGTTTAGTTTGCCTAAGATTTTTCTTTTAACACTGCCCTGGGGCTTCTCTGACTTTGAGATGTGGACGTCTTAGGTACCCCTGCTTGGTACTTCCAACTATGGACCCTGAAGGCCTTCCTAGAAGAAGTCCATAGCACACACACGGCAGCCCGTGACCAGTCAGGGGAGTTCTTGTGATAAATTCTCCTCTTTTGCCTCTGTGATGGAGACCTCTGAAGTCATTCTACGCAGCAACATGAAGATCCTGGTGGCACCCAGCCCTGGTTGTCCTTGGCGGGACAGACTGGAGAAGGAACATTTGCTGCGCGTTCTGCCCATCCCCTCTCCCACTCCTCAGTCCTGCATCCTCTCCCAAGTCAAGGCACCTGCCCACAAGCGCACAAGACTGGGAGCAGGAGCGGGACAGGATGCCAGGGCCAACAACCCCAGCCATGACTGAATGCATCACAGAATCTGAAAGAACTATTATGACCTAAAGTTCCATCTGTACACACAAACTGGTTTTACTGAGTTCAGTTTTGTAAACAAAGTTTGCATCCAGTGAAGTAGCCACTTTTGTGGATTTAGATGATATACAGTCACTGCCCCAATTAAAAAAATGATTTTGGGATTTCTTATACATGGCCTGAAATTACTATGAGGGTCAATTTTTCAGTGTCCCCTTGTATTTCCATCAATTTTTACTCATATTTTTGGAGTTGTATTATTAGGTGTCTGTAAGTTAAAAACTTCTAGATCTTCCTGGTGAACATTTATCATACAAAGTTTCCCCTTTTAACTTTCTTGCATTTTGTCTTACTTTGCATTTTGTCTGACATTTAATTCATATTTATTTGGTAAATATTTTCTATACTTTTACTATCAACATTTCTAAATATGTTTTAGGTTTAGGTTTGTCTCTTGAGGAGTATGTAGTTGAGATTTTGAAAATCCGTTCAAAAAATATTTTCTTTAACTAGAGAATTTACTCCATTTATATCAATTATAATTGTTGACATTTAAATTTCATTTTAACAAATTTATTTTTTGTATTTGCAAATGTTTTTTACCCTTTCTTTTAAGTCTATTTCTCGTTTTTTTATTTTTTAAACTGCTCAGTTTTCTTACCCCTTGTCTCCCTCTACTAGATTACAAGGTATATATTCTGCTTCTATTTGTGGTTAATCTAGAATATTTGACATGCATATTGATGTAAATGTAAAACTGTCCTGAACATTTGAGGAATTATAGGATGCCACTTTTGATTTCTTAATTACTTTCTACACTCTTGTTCAGGACTTTTCTTTTACCTTGTTTTTTTCTTAACCCCATGATGCAGGCGTTATTGCTATAATTTCATATCACTAATGTTTCTTTAGATTTACCCACAAGTGTAACAATTTCCTTGCTCACTGTCCTTCCATTGCAGGCACACCACCCTTATTATCCTCATTTGGGGGATAATTTTTCTTCTTCTGGAAGTAATCCTGAAGTAATAGGGTGAAAAACTTATTAGTTTTTGTTTGTCTGAAAACGTATTTTGTGCTTGTTCTTGAAAGATGATTTCGCTATTCAAAGTTGACAATTATTTTCCTAAAATATCTTAAAGATTTTACTCAGCTGTCAGCTGTCAGTCTAAACACCATTCCTGTGTAGGTAATCTGCCTTCACTCTCTGACTTTTTAAAGACTTGCTGCTTATCTTTGGTTTGTGACAGTTTCGCAATCATGTGTTGAGGTGCTGCTTTCATTTTTATTTAGGTCAATTGGAATTTGTGTATTTTGGTTTGTGACAGTTTCGCAATCATGTGTTGAGGTGCTGCTTTCATTTTTATTTAGGTCAATTGGAATTTGTGCACTTCCTGAGTCTGAGTATTGTCTTTCATTAATTCTAGAAGTGTTGCAGCTTTTAATTCATTGAATATTTCCTCTCCCCATTCTCTCCTTCTAAAACTCCAAATGTTTTTATCTTTGTGTGTGCGCGCATGTGCATGTGTGTGTGGTGTGTGTGCGTGTGCTGTGTGCGTGCACGTGTGGTATATGCATGTGTTTGATGTGTGTGGTGTGGTGTGTGTGCACACTTGTGTGTGGTGTGCACGTAATGTGTAATGTGTGTGACTGCGTGCGTGTGTGTGCACATGTTTGCTCACAAGTGTGTGTGTGGTGTATGTGAGCACGTGTGTGTGTGAGCATGCCCATGTGTGGTGTGTGTTTGGAGTGTGCGTGCGTGTTGTGTGTGCACGTGCATATGTGTGGTGGTGTGTGCGCGTGTGTGGGTGTGTGCCTGTGTGTGGTTTGTGTGCATATGGTGTAGTGTGGGAGTGTGTGGTGTGTGC
Source organism: Chlorocebus sabaeus (assembly GCF_047675955.1). Taxonomy (NCBI): domain Eukaryota; kingdom Metazoa; phylum Chordata; class Mammalia; order Primates; family Cercopithecidae; genus Chlorocebus; species Chlorocebus sabaeus. Next base: position 34,197,344 of record NC_132905.1, on the reverse strand, counting down.
ATGTGTGTGTGTTGTATGTGTGAGTGCATGTGTGGTGTGTGTGAAGTGTGTGTGTGGTATGTGTAATCTGTGTGTGGTGTTTGTGCATGTGTGTGTTAGTGGTGTGCAGGTGCGTGTGTGTGGTATTTGTGACCACGTGTGTGTGTTGTGTTGTGTGTGTGTGCTGCATGTATGTAGTATGTGGGGTGTGTGTGTTGTGTGTCTGTGTGTGCATGTGTGTGGTGTGTGTGTCTCAGTGATGTGTGCGTGTGTGTGGTGTGTGCATGTGTGTAGTGTGTGTGGTGTGTGTGTGCGAGTGTATGCGGTGTGGTTGTGTAGGTTTGTGTGTGGTGTGTGTGTATGCTGTGTGATTGTGTGTGGTGTGTGCGTGTGTGTGGTGTGTGCGTGATGTGTGCATGTGTGTGGTGTGTGTGTATGACGTGGGTAGTGTGTGTGTGGTGTGTGCGTGTGTATGACGTGTGTAGTGTGTGTGGTGTGTGCGTGTGTATGACGTGTGTAGTGTGTGTGGGGGGTGTGTGTGTATGACGTGTGTAGTGTGTATGTGTGGTGTGGGAGAGTGTGAGGGTGTTTCTGGTGTGTATGGTGTGGTGTGTGGTGTGTACGTGTGTTGTCTATGCATGTAGTGTGTGTGGTGTGTGCATGTGTGTGGTTGTGTGGTGTGTGTGCGTGCATGTATGTGTGTTTGTGTGGTGTGTGCATGTGTGGTGTGTGCGTGTGTGTTGTGCATGGTGTCTTTGTATGTGCGCACGTGTGTGTGTTGTGTGTGGTGTGTGCGTGTGTGTGGTGTATTTGGTGTGTGCGTGTGTCTGGTGTATGTATGGTGTGTCTGTGTGTGTGGTGTGTGTGTTTGGTGTGTGCGTGGTGTGTGTGTGGTGTGTCCATGTGTGTGTGGTGTGTGTATGTGTGTCTATCCCATGCCCCATGTCTTGCATCCTCTTTTCTAAATTTTCTTTCTTTTTTACTCTATGCTACAATTTCTATTTAATGGGAAAATTTAATTAATTCAGTTATTATTGATATGATGTATGGACATATCTCTTGATCTTATTTTATATTTCCCAACTTGCCATCCTTGCTTGTTCCTTCCCCACTCCACCCTTTCCTATTTTGTTTCCTTAAAATTGACCAATTTTTGTTCCATTTCTTTCACCAATGGTTTGCAAATCACATACTCCTTTTAGTTGTCTAAGAATTATACGTAAAATTTAAACATACCAAATAAACATATGTTTCTACCACTATGTAGAGTTAGCCTGCATTTATACCATTCCTCCACCCTGACAAAAACTTTTGCATGGCTTTACTTTACTTCTACTTCCCCCTGGTCCCCAGCCAAAAACTCCTGACGGTTTCCCCAGAGCACCTTCCCAGTGCTCCCAGCTGCCCTCTCAAGCCACTTCCCAGGTCTGGCTGCCATTGTCAGAAGCTACTGGACGGGAAATCTACCAAAACGTCAATGCCTGCTTGCACAGTAAGTCCAGGATAAAGTTAATCCTAGTTAAACTAATGTGAAAAGAAAACCTCAAAGGGTGTTCCTGACTATATCCGTCAGTTACAGTTTCTGCCTTGAATTCCAACCTGTTTGCCTGCTACCTGCCAGGGGTTCCTCCTCAGAATTTCTCTTCCACCAAGGGATTTGCGTTTCCCCAATTTATTAGACCTTTAAAGGAATCTATCTGTCTATCTATCTATCTATCTATCTATCTATCAATCAATCAATGCACTTCCCGTACCCCGTCCTCCATCTTGATGGAGTATGTATCTTTGCCAGGGCGAAGAGATTTCTCATGTCCTCATCCGGAATTCCCCTAGTTCAGGACTATCACACTGCCCTGGCCATAGTCAATCTGTGTTGATTTAATTTACTAAGGAGACAAAGGCTATTCTGAGAGGGCTCATTATTAGGGAAATGCTCCTGGGCTTCCTTTGATGGCGATGTGATCTTAAGGAGTGCTTGAGTTCTTCTGGTTGGCTCGTCCTGTGGAAGACTTGACAGATTGCTTCCACAGGCTGGAAAGCAGCATCAGTTACAGCGCCAGGGGGCAGTGTTGGCCAGTTTTACAATTTCTCAACATTCAGCCCGGTGAGAAATTTAACTAATGCTATTAGTTCCTCATCAATAGATACACATCCTGTTGGGTCCCCGCTGGTGTTTTCAGGGCTGGGGCCATGTTTAATCTCTCTTTGGGACCCACAGAAACTGGTCCCTGAGAAAGCCATTTCCAGCCCTAGCGATCAGCACCTTTGCAGACAAATTCCTCCCCTGCCTGTGACCTCTGCTCAAAGCTGTGACCGCATCATAAACCTTCACCCTTGAGTTTGAGCTGAGAGCCTGGGAAGTCCAAGAAGTTCCTGAGGGCGTAGACAGAGATGCGATATCAGTTTTAGTGGCCTTTGTCTTCTCAAGACAGAGCAAAGGGGCCGACAGCTCAGATCTAGCCAAAGGCTATTCCCTGGTTTCCCTCTCCCCCTTGTAGCCTCTAATCATGGAGGGGTCAAGAAACCAGGTGATTGCTGCAAAACAAGCACCCGGGCAATATCTGCGCGACTGCTCAAGTAGTGCATCTGGCTCCAAGATCACTCAGGGGACAGGATGGGCCACCAGCAGACAGCAGGACCCCTGGCCCTGCGTGTGTGTGTGGGGACGGGATCAGGCTTCTGCTGGACAATGAAACCACAGGACAAAGCCATGAGGGCAGGGAGCCCCTGGTCTTTCGGGTGCAGTGGAAACCCGGGTGCAGTGGAAACCCTGCTGCTGCTGTGCCTCTGCCTGGGTGTGGGAGTCTGTTTCTCCAAGTACAGTGTTGAACTTGGGACTATCCCTTTTGTCCTCTGGACTATAAGCCTCCTCCTCTAAGCTCCACACTCTAGTTGTCACTCAAATTCAAACTAAAGCAAACGCCGAGTTCTAGCTAAGGATACATTTCCTAGCTTCACCTCTCAATTTTTAGTTTTATGCAAGTCAGAATCTAAACCTTCCCAGGCAGAGCTGGCTGCCATTGTCAGAAGCTAGCTTACTGGAAATCTACCAAAATGTCAATGCCTGCTTACACTTATGTCCAAGATAAAGTTAATTCTAGTTGAACCAACATGAAAAGAAAACCACAAAGGGTGTTCCTGTCTATATCCCTCAGACATGGGCTTGGGTGGCTATGTCTCTGCTCCAGCCCTAAAGTAGTGTAAGAAACAGCAGTTGTCCCTGGCCCAGAGTGACAGCTCCCCCTCGATGAGGGTGGGACAGTTGTGAGCCAAAGAAGACATTGAACAGAAGGAAGGAGGGCAGGAGTTCTCCAGAGCCAGAGTCTGGTGGTCCTTAGGTAAATCTGTGGAGGGCCCCACACTGACAGAGGCTGTGATTTTAGGAAAGAAGAAACTCTGGCTATGAAGTCTGGCATGTCCTTAATGGGACTCATACACCTCTTGGAATTTTAGAGCTCAAGGATTCAGAATTTGGATATCATTGGTTCATTTTGCAGATGAGAAGACTGAGGCCTAGAGATGTCAGGGGCCTTGCCACGTGGCAGGTTGGAGGCAGAACAGAGGGTAGAAGCCAGGAGGGGATCTAGGCCTTTCTCTTGGCTCCCTGTCTAGTGCTATCTGTACACTCAGGGGGTCCATGAAGGAGGAAGCCATTTTTGATCCACAAAGGAGGCAGGATGGTGGCCACAGCTCAAAGTTCTCAGAGCTTTGCCCTTGGAGTGACCCCAAGATGTCCCTGTGATCTCAGAGACTTACGGCTCTCAAGTAGCACTAAAAGTGACACCTGGTCTTGAGCAAGAGCAGGCAGTAAAGCTATGGCAGTGGGGGACCCCCAGGAGAGGCAGCTTGGGAACAGGGAAGGAGACATTGGCATGTAGGGGTTCTTGCTGTGCCCCTCTTGGCCCTGCAGGCCTGGTAGTTAGGGGACTGGTTCTCCCAGGTGTAAGATTCTCATGGTATCTTCCTTGACCACTGAGGGCTGCAAGGGGTCTTGTGGGGAAGTCCTTTCTATGGGTGGATGGATGATGTCCCCAGCCTTGCATGCTCATGGATGGCTGGGGTGAGTGATTAAGAGTTACCAGGATTTGTTGCTGCTGGAACTGAGTTACCATGTTGCTTGTGCTGACCAGGAGCTGGCCCCACCACAGAGCCCAACTGTTCTGCCTCCTGCACCACCCTCAGAGCGTCACAAAGCATAGCTGCCTGGTCGGGCATCCCGCAGCCCCACGAAGGATGCTAGACAGTTGCTGGATTGTGCTCTCACTTCCCAGCTCTTTTTGTGCTTGTGGCCACACTTTCTTGTCCCGTACTTCACTGTGTGTTGTTGGGTTGACCCTGCAGGGTCAGGGGCGCACTGCACATCTGCAGGGCTTGGTGCACAGTGCCACAGTGCATGAGGTTATGGTGTGTTGCAGCCATATGGGATCCTCTAGCCCCTGCTGAAGCAAATGTATGCGCAGACTCCACATACCTCATCATCACCCGGAATTCGTGGGCACATTGAGAAACATGAGCCCGAAGGGAAGGGAGCCCTGTCACCTTGTGAAGCTGCTACCAGGGCAGCCCTGGAGATACAGCTGAGAAAGCTCCTTATTTTTTCTTATGCAATTTTTTTTCTAATCCCCTTATGTATAGGTAAGCTTGCTTAAAAGAACTTTGGGTGGCCTGGGGACTTCAGGACGCTTCACCAATTACCAGAGGAAGATAAGGCCTGCACAAAACCAGAGCAAACCAGAACCGGTGGCCCCTGCCACCTTTAGATCATTGGCATGTCATTATAATGCTAAAGTCCCCACTCACAGAAGAGAATCACTGCCACTTTCTGCACACGTGTCGTATGAAGAGCATATTCATGATCCGCACCTGTGTGTCTGAAGTTCCTCCCCACACAAGCTTACATAGCCCCTGCCCCACATCTAACCCTGTAACATTCCCCAGCTTCCCACTGCTCTGGAAGAAGCTGTCTCTAGAGCAAGCGCTCTCTCCTTCTCCATGCCTGGCTGGGAATAAAACCTGCTCGCCCTTTTCCACAATCTGGTGATCTTTCTTCGTAGCTGATGCAGAGTTGAGAAAGAACTCAGTGTACTGGTGACAAAGCCAATGCCAGACTCCCAGCATGTGGGTCCTGTACTTGCTCTGAGCTCTGTCACGCTCTTCTAAATTCTGTGTTTTGGTTTTACTCTGCATTTCAGCTATTTGAACAGTGTCTGTCCCTCCCCCATTTGAATTGTGACCTGCTTGCTTGCAGGGACCATAACCGGACCATCCTTGTCCAGCTGACAGCCCTCAGCTCTTGGTGGTGCACGTGGGAGAAGTTCACAGTTTCTTCTGAGTGTCATTGGAAAGAGGTGTGTGTGTGGGGTCACAGAGACAAATGAAGAGAACAGGAAGAGGGAGAGATGGAGGAAAGAAGAGGAAGGGAGGGCTTTACCAGCTCTTTGGAGACCACAGAGTGCACAGGGAGTGTGTGGGGATCTGTTATCAGCCAAGACTGTTTCTCGAGCACCCGAGCACTGCAACTCTGGAGTAATAGGCATGGCAGGAGCTATGAAGGTAAACGGCGAAGGTGGTGTTGGTGGGCTCTACCCCTAAAGCTGTTAAGTTAAGATGCTCTGGAGGCTATGGCTCTGCTACCTGCTAGCTGGTGGTCTCGGGTGAGCTTCTGTCCTCCTGCTCATTTTCACACATGTACAGTGAGGGCAAGAGCATTCACTGCTGCGGGTCGTAGGGTCAGTAGTCACAGCTGTGCTGGCATTTCTGGCCTAAACATCAGTTCCGAGACAGAAGCGAAGCCCGGATTCCCAAGACCCTACCTCCCAAGCCCTTCGTGTGTCTGCAGCCCCTGCCTGACAGCATCTGGTGTTCCAAGGTGAGCTCTCCTGAAGTTGAGGCCACGGGCTTCTTGGGGAGAATATGTGACTGGCGCTGCCCTTATAGCCTGCTGCCCTCTCAACACCTCTGAGGGCCCTCCGGGATGCAGGGCCAGGAGTGGGTGCAGTGGGGTGGAGTTCAACCTTGTGCTTGTTCTGCGAGAGTTGATGACTGGCTGCCAGGAGGGAAGCAATGGGGACGACCTTGGCCTGGGCTGTGACACTCAGAAGGAAGGTCTCAAGGTCACCTCTAGGTAACTCAGGCAGCAAGAAGTGCAGTTCTGCACCACCTGGTTGGTTCTGACATGTTTGGTTCTGAAATGATCACTTCTTCTTATCCAACCAGAAAGAATGAGGTAGTATTTATTTTAAAACAGAGTTAGTTCTATGTACTTTTTTTCATTGCAGTTGTAGAAGACCTTAGAAATGAAGGTAGTGGGAAGAAGGAGCCATCACCGTGCACTCTCCACGGGGTGGCTGTCGGTGTTGGGCCCAGTCACAAGCAGCGTAGCTGGTGTCTGTTCTCTCACAGAGCTCCCTCCTGGTAGGAGGACTGGGAAGATAAACACAGAGCTAATAAGTAAGAGCCATGGAGAAAAACCAAGTCAGGGGTTGAGACTAGGGAATGAGGGCAGAGGTATAACTTTATGTAGGTGACAGGGAAGGAAGGGCTCTTGGATGGAATGGATGTTTGAAGACACCTGAAGGAGGTGAGGGGGAGTCTCTGTGGACATCTGGGTGGAGCATTCCAGGCAGAAGGGACAGCGTGTGGCGGTCATGAGGAGGAAGCCTGCCTGGTGATGGGAAGGACAGGAGGAGGCCAATGTGCTGGAGCCCCAGTGAGCGAGGGAGAGCAGAGGAAGAGGGGACGCTGGCTCAGGGAGGGCAGCGCTTCTCTAACTTGAATGCACATGCAGCTCCCCTGGGGGCTTAAGATGCAGATTCTGAGGCAGCAGGTCTGAGATGGAGCCTGGCGTTCTGCATTTCTGCAAAGTGTCCAAGTGATGCTGCTGGCCCATGGACCACACATTGAGTAGTAAGGCTATGGCCGGTGGGCCAGGGAATGATGTGGCCTTTGTTTTATTTATTCATCTATTTATTTATTTGTTTATTATAATACTTTAAGTTCTAGGGTACATGTGCATAACGTGCAGGTTTGTTACATGTGTATACTTGTGCCATGTTGGTGTGCTGCACCCATCAACTCGTCAGCACCCATCAACTCGTCATTTACATCAGGTATAACTCCCAATGCAATCCCTCCCCCCTTCCCGCTCCCCATGATAGGCCCCAGTGTGTGATGTTCCCCTTCCTGAGTCCAAGTGATCTCATTGTTCAGTTCCCACCTATGAGTGAGAACATGCAGTGTTTGGTTTTCTGTTCTTGTGATAGTTTGCTAAGAATGATGGTTTCCAGCTGCATCCATGTCCCTACAAAGGACACAAACTCATCCTTTTTTATGGCTGCATAGTATTCCATGGTGTATATGTGCCACATTTTCTTAATCCTGTCTGTCACTGATGGACATTTGGGTTGATTCCAAGTCTTTGCTATTGTGAATAGTGCCGCAATAAACATACGTGTGCATGTGTCTTTATAGCAGCATGATTTATAATCCTTTGGGTATATACCCAGTAATGGGATGGCTGGGTCATATGGTACATCTAGTTCTAGATCCTTGAGGAATCGCCATACTGTTTTCCATAATGGTTGAACTAGTTTACAATCCCACCAACAGTATAAAAGTTTTCCTATTTCTCCACATCCTCTCCAGCACCTGTTGTTTCCTGACTTTTTAATGATTGCCATTCTAACTGGTGTGAGATGGTATCAGAATTCAAAACTTACTATAAAGCCACAGTAATCAAAACAGCATGGTATTGGTAAAAGAATAGACACATAGATCAATGGAACAAAATGGAGATCCCTAAAGCAGATTCACACAAATTTAGTCAACTAATTTTTGGAAAAGGAGCAAGGGCAATTCAATGGAAAAAGGATAATTTTTAAAACAAATTGTTTTGAAACAATTGAACTTCTAAATGGAAAAAAAAACAAAGTCTAAGCACCAATTATACCTTTTACATCAATTAACTCAAAATGAATGGTAGAACTAAATATGAAATATAATACTTTCAAACATCTAGAAGAAAACATAAGACAAAAATCCTTGTGGCCTTGAGTTTGCTAATGAGTTTTTAGACTCACTAATACTAAAAGCATAATTCATTGAAAGAAAAAAGTTAAATTAGACTTTATTAAAATTAAAGGCTTTTACTCTAAAAATGACTCTGTGAAGAGATCAAAGGTAAGCCATAGACTGGAAGGACATATTTTTAAGCCATATACCTAATATGGGATTTGCATCCAAAATACATTAAAAACTCTTAAAATTCAACAATAAGCAAACAAACAATCCCATATTTAAAATGGGCAAAAGATCTGAACAGACATCTCACCAAAAAAGATGGCAAATAAACATATGAAAAGGTGTTTAATATAATTTGTCATTAGAGAATAGAAAAGTAAACCAACATAAAATGACACTGAATGCCTATCAGAATGGCTAAAATAGAAAACATTGACAATATTAAGTGCTGGTAAGGTTATAGAGCAACACGAACTCTCACTCACTGTTGATGGAAATACAAAATAGTACCGCCCCTTTAGAAGACAGTTTGGCAGGTTTTTATGTAGTGCTAAATATAGTCTTATTATACAATACAACAATCACACTCCTAGGCATTCTTCCAACTGATTTGAAAACTTATGTCCACACAAAGCCTGTATGTGAATGTTTACAGCAGCTTTACTCATAATCACCGAAAACTGAAAGCAACCCAAATGTCCTTCAACAGGTGAATAGATAAACTGTGGTACATCAATACAATAGCAACAAAGAGGAATAAACAAGCCAAGCAAAACATGTATGGATTAAAAGCATATTGTTAAGCTTATAAAACCAATTTTAAAAGCCTACATAATATATGATTCCATTTATATGACATTCTGGAAAACGCAAAACTATAGAGATGGTAAACAGGTCTGTGGCTACCAGGATTCAGATAAGAGGAAGGAGTTGAATAGGTGGAGCTCAGGGAATTATTTTGGGCAGTGACTATTACGTATGATGCTGTAATGATGGATACATAGAACTTAATACAAAGAGTGAACCTTAATATACACAAATTAAAAGAAAAATACTTAAGAGGTTGGGAGATCCCATGACGAAATGCAGACTATGATGAAAAAATGTCTAATTGTATTACCAATGTGTGAAATACCCTTATTGAAGGGTGTGTGTTTGGGCAGGGGGAGACGCTGACCTAAGTAACCTTGGAAATGAGTGGAGACTGTAAGACTAAAGGCAAAAGGGATTCTATATAAGCATGGTACTGTAGTTGATAAAGTTGTTTCCCAAGGCGGTATGGGTTCACAATTCTGATACTGGTTGACATGTATACTGGTACTGAACTATTAAGTAATTAGAGGGTGGATATTGGTAGTCAGATTTCTTTCTGTTAGTGTAGGAGTTTGCTGACATATAAAGGAGGAAGAATAGAATGATTCATGTGGTGTTATATTAAAGTTGGCAAAATGAACAAGAAGTCACATTAAGTCAAAGGGACACAGGAGCCAACTGAAGGGCTCCCAATAACTGGAATATTTTTAGCTTCTTTTTAAAAATTAAACTCTTTGTTTTGAGATAATGGTAGGTTCAGATGCAGTTCTAAGAAATAAGGCAGAGTGATCCCATGGACCCTTTTTCTGTTTCCCCCAGTGGTAACATCTTACAAAACTATAGTACAATAGCAGAATCAGCATATTGACATTGACACAGTCAAGATACGGAACACTTTTATCACAAGTATCTTTCATGTTGCCCTTTAATAGCCACATCTGTTTCCCTCCTACTCCCATTCTCTCTTTAATTCCCAGCCACCCACTAATTTGTTCTCCACTTCTATAATTTTGTCATTTCAAGAATGCTGTATAAATGGAATAATACAGGATGTAAACTTCTGAGATTGGCTTTTTATCACTCAGCATAACTGTCTGGATATTAATCCAGGTTGCTGGATGTATCGGTTGCCGTCCCTTTTTATCACTGAGTGATATTCCATGGTATGGATGCACTACAGCTTGTTTAATCCTCATCATTAAGGGACATCTGAGTTATTTTCAGTTTGGAGTTGCTATAAGCATTTATGTACAGGTTTTCATGTAAAGCAAAGTCTTCATTTCTCCAGGATAAATGCCCAGAATTGAAATTGCTGGGTTTATGACAGCTTCATGTTTAGTTTTTAAATAAATTGTCAAGTTATTTCCCACAGCAGCTGTATTATTATATATTCCCACCAGCAATATATGAGTCATGCAGTTGTCTGCATCCTCAAGCTAGAACAATATGAGCAACAAATTCACCCCAAACTGCAACCAGGGGGTCCAAGATCTGATTGTGGTAGTCGATACTAGTGGGTCTCCCAGAGCAAAGAGCAAGGAAAAGGATAGTAGGTGTCCGAGTAGCGAACAAAAAATACCCAGCACAGAGAGGTTGTGCCAATCACCTGAGATGTTCATCACAATACACTGCATCTCTGGACATCAGACATGGCTTTTAACCTCGAGAAGTTTACAGTTTCAGGGCAGGGATAAGATATATGCGTGAATATAACCATCATCAAGGCAGGAGGTAATCAGAGCCACAAGAGAACCCCATGAATCAAAAAGTGGGAGATTAGAAGAGACATCATGAGGAACATATCAGATGAATCAAACCTTGAAGAATCACTAGATTCAGCCTTGCCTATCAGGAAGGGAACACATTCACCTACTTACAGTTAGCTTACAAGAATAATTCCCTAAATCTGCTTTGCATTTATGGTTTATAAACACTTTCCTATTCATATCTTATTTGATCACCATTTTATGTAGATAGTGTGTATCAGTCAGGTATTGATGTACAACAAACCACCTGAATGCAATTCTTATGCTAACGACCCACAGTTAAATCAAATTTCACAGATTAAGAGCATAGTCTTTCAAAAGACTACTTCACTTCAGACACCATCAGCAAACTCTAGGGTTCCCAGACCATTCACACTTCTGACCAACTGGCTACAAATTCAGGGATTCCCCCTATCCTCTCAAGTTCAAGAATTTGCTAGAATAACTCATAAAACTCAGGAAAACACTATACTTATAACTATAGTTTTATTATAAACAATACAATTTTGGGACCAGCCAAAGGAAGAGACTGATAGGGTAAGGTCTGGAAGGGTTCCAACCATGTAACTTCTGTGTCCTCAAGGTGTTACTCTCCTGTCACATTGATGTGTATCACCAGCCAGGGAAGCTCACCAGAACTTTGGTGTCCAGAGTTTTCCTCAGAATTTCATTATGTGGGCATAATTGATTGAATCGTTGGCTACATGATTAAACTTGATTTCCAGACCCTCTCTTTTATCAGAAGATCAGGCAGATATCACCAAAGCTCCAACCCTTTGATTACATGGTTGGTCTTTCCGTTATGACCAGACCCCATCCTGAGTCATCTCTTTAGCATAAACTTACCTGTGATCCAAGGGACCCAGCATGAAGAACAAAGACACTCCTATTGCTCAGGAAATTCCAAAAATTTAGAGGTTCTCTCCCAGAAATGGGAAAAAGAAACTAGCCAAATGTTCAGTCACAAAACATCACTTCAATACTCAGTAGTTTCAAACAGAAGTTATTTATTCTCACACACCTATAGCTTATCTGATCTAGGATAAGCATGACTGGGCCCAGCTTCAGTCTATGGTAGGGTCCAGGTCAACTCTGTATGTCTCTGATCTTTGAACCAGTAGATGAGATAGGACCTATTCATAGAAGAAGCAAAAGAGGACAAGCCCAAAGCTTCAAGCACAGTGCAAGCCTCTTTTTGCATCATGTTCACTAACATCCCACTGGCCCATCAAGTTATCTAGCTTTACTCAACATCATTGGAGGTGGGGAAGTGTGTTCCACCCATAACTGGAAGTGCCAAAGGGCAAACATTTCCTGAAAAATAATCTGAACTATCATATAAGAAAAATATTACATTATGTACTCTTTTATGATCTTTTAGCCCCTTTGTGGCAGCAGCTGCCTGCTAAAGATGATTTCTAAATATTCAGGACCACCATATTATGCCCCTAACCATTGGTTGTTTATATCTTAAGTGTCTTCCATAGACTAGTATCCCTTGGGCTTGAGGTTTTGATCAAACCAAAATGGGTCATGTATTAGTCTAAGTCTTCACAAGTAAATGTTTACAAAAGTAATTAAACTCTCAGCTTACCAGCAAATAAAAAACAGCCATCATTGGAAAAAAGAACCCACTGATCTTCAACTTGTGGTCTCTGACTTTCTCCCTTCCTTTTCTCACTCTCCTTTTCATAGTTTGCCCTTAAAATCCTTCTGCTCTCTTGATCTCCAGACATGAATCATGCTATGTAATATGAATAATAATGAGTGATGGTAATAATTGAAAAGATGAAAAATCTCCATTTGTTTCTTATCTAGAAAGATACTAAAACAGCTGCCAGGGAGTGTTCAAAGACTTTACAGCCCATTCCATAATTTATGAATGTGTGAATGCTCCCTACGAACAGCCTGGATGAGTCAGATGTTTTAATTGGGCTGCCTTAAATTTAGAACCAAAGGAGCTTGATTCCTACTCCACTGGGTAGTCTCATGAAGGGTGTTCCAGCCAGAGAGGAGCCAGAGTTGACACTTATATACACAAGTGGGTAGAATAAAGTACAAATGTTGTTAATGTTTGTAAGACACTACATTCTGGTTTTGTTCTTTGATTTTAAGGTTGAAGAATTTTCAGAGAAGCCTTATTAGGGAAGACTTCTCTTTTATGTGAAATTTACCTCATTGTGTCCTCTCCTTGGCAACAATAACTTGAGGGTGAAAATCAGCTGGAATCCCACATTGCTAAGCATTTCTGAAAAGGGATCTTTAATGCGGCACTCCATAAAAGAGTTAAAAGATTTGTTGAAAAATGACCATATCCATGCTCTGTGAAAAAGAAATAATAGGCAATTTGTGCATTTATATTCATGACATAACGTATAACAGGTTTATTCACATTGATTCATTAAATAAGTGTGGAGTGAGGCATGTGTCTGGAACTGTCCTTGGTGCTGATGCTAGCGACACGAGCAAGAAGAGTTTGTGTCTCACGGAACTACAGCCTAGTGGAGGAGACAGACATTACTCAAGTGTAACTGGATATTAAAATTGAAGTTTCAAATAAAGTATCATAATACATTCCAAAATGAGTAGCCAGATAAACATTTGAGTTTTGAAAGTTTCTGACAAGCCCCTTCCCTAAAGGAGACAAATAAATGGGCATTGAATAGTTAGAGAAAAGGAGAGGATTTGAAAGGAAGATTTCTTACAAGTGAGCATTGTCATAAGCTTCCCCACAAAGAGGAAGGATGAGGGTGCTTCTCTTTTCATCCAAGCCCAATGATGAGGTCTTTAATGTGACTTGGAGATCTGATATGTGTTCCTGCAAATATAGGGAACAGCAATATATTTCACAGGTCTGAGGACTCTAAAGGTAGCCTAAGCTAGAAGAGGGAGGGAAAAGAGAGAATTGTGCTATTTTTTGAAACTAATCGCTCTCCCTTTCAAAAATATGTCAAAGGTACAAGAATTCAAGGGATACAAATTTTATGTGTATCAATTATCTATTGCACAGTAATGCTGCATAAAAAAACAGCCACAAAACTTTGGTGGTGTAGAACAAAAAGGATTTATTTTGATCAAAAGTTTATTGGCCATCTAGGATGTTCTTCTGGTCTTTGCTGGGATTGGCTGGGTTTGCTCTTGCATCTACAGTCAGCTGGTGGGTTTGCTGTGGGCTGAATAGTCTAGAATGGCCTCAGTTAAACAACTCATCTCTCTTCCATGTGGTCTCATCCTTTAGCAGGTTAGCATGGGCTTCTTTATGGGAGTCAGATCCAGTTTCCAAGAGAAACTGTAAAGAAATTGCAAGCACCATGAACAGACTACTGGTATAAATATTGACTTTAAGAATGCTGATGGTGAGTGCTGAAAAGAAAGTGAGAAATACGTTATTGAAAATGGGAGAAAGGAGGATCTGTTATGTACTGGCAAATGCTTATCAAAATTGTATTCTGCAGTCATGTAGAAAACATAATATGTAAGTGACAAATTTGGACATGTAGCTAAGGAAATTCCCAAGCAAAGTGTTGAAGGTGCCACCTGGCTTCTTTATATTGCTTATAGCAAAATACAAGATCAGATAGATAAATTGAGGGAAGAACTATTAAACAAAAAGGAATTAGGAAGATTTTGGAAATTCTCAGCCTCTCTAGATGTCAAAAGATGCTAAAAGTCCAAAATGGTTGCTGAAAGTGTGAAGTAGAGAAAAGTCTGAGTTTGTGACTGTAGAACCCTTTGCTGAAACCTCAGATCTCATCTAAAGCTTTGTAGTTGAGAAGGATAATATCAAAAGGTTAAAGTACTCGACAACACAATAACCTTCCAAGAGATAAAGAGTGTTCCTCATAGATATTCTCAATCAAACCAAAGGGCCTCAAGGAAGTTTAAAATCATTGTCCTTCATCCATGTCAGCAGAAGCCAAAATTATATTGCCCTGAAAATATTTGTGAATGTGACTCAAGCATAATGGAATAAACCCTTATGATATCCACAAGAGATTCACAAAGTTCTTGAGACATTATATCAGCAGAAATACTCTCAACTTGATTGAAGTGGACAGAGACAATATGAAACAAAGGGAGGCTTTCGAACCTCCAAAATTCCACTGGTTCAAAGCAGCCTGATAAAACTACTGTGCTTCAAACACTTACTATCTTTTATGAAGAATGAATGATAACTTATAGGGCAGAACCAAGAACCATAAGCGGAGTCAAGGGCCCACAGAGCAAAGTCAAGAGCCATGGAGGGTTATTCCCAGGGCCTGAAACCTAAACAAGGAATTTTGGCTAAAGTTTTCCTGGCTAAATTTCAAAGCTGCTTTGTACCAGTGACTTCATGTTTACCTTCCATTCCCCACTCTACCAACCCTTTTGAACCAGAATGTCCATAACTATTAATCTACGCATGGTCTTGCCATCACATGTTGAGAGGATTGGGAGCAGATAACTTGTCCCTTTAGTTTCACAGGTACACAGATGGAGAAGAATTATGACCCATGAATTTGCATACTCCATGAAATTTCATAAACCATCATCATTTGATTTAAATTATGAGAATTTAGACTTTGACCAAACGAGATTTATTTTTTTATTGTGGCAAGAATCCTTAACATGAGATCTACCCTCTTAAATGTTTAAGTACACAATTCAACATTGGTAATGATAGACATGATGTTGTACAGCAGATTTCTAAAATGCATTCATCCAAAGAAGGCCAACAGATATATGAAACATGATTAGTATCACTAATCATCAGAAATGTGCAAGTCAAAACCACAATGAGATATCATCTCTCACCTGTTGGGATGGTTGTTATAAAAACAACAATGGACAGGGTGTGGTGGCTCATGCCTGTAATCCCAGTACTTTGGGAGGCCGAGGTGGGTGGATCACCTGAGGTCAGGAGTTCGAGATCAGCCTGGCCAACATGGTGAAACCCCATCTCTACTAAAAATACAAAAACTAGTTAGGCATGACGGTGTGCACCTGTAGTCCCAGGTACTCGGGAGGCTGAGGCAGGAGAATTGCTTGAACCTGAGAGGTGGAAGTCACAGTGAGCCAAGATGGGGCCACTGCACTCCAGCCTGGGTGACAGAGTGAGTCTCCATATAGAAAAAAAAAAAAGACAAAATGTGGAGAAGTTGTAACCATTGTACACTGTTGGTGGGAATGTAAAATGGTGCAGCTGCAGCCACTGTGGTAAACAATATGTAGGTTCCTCAAAAAATTAAAAATATAAATACTACATTATCTAGCAATCCCACTCCTTCTGGGTATTTATTCAAAATAATGTATATCAATGTCTTCTTCAAGAGATATCTACACTTACATGTTTATTGCAGCATTATTCGTATTGTAGCCAAGATATGGAAACAACCTAAGTGTCCATCAAGGGATAAAGAAAATGTAGTACACAAACATACATGGAATATTATTCAGCCTTTAAAAAATAACAGAATTCGGCCATATGCAATAACATGGGTGAATCTGGATGACATTACACTAAGTGAAATAAGCCAGCCATAGGACAAATACTGAATGATTCCACTTACATGAAGTGTCTAAAATAGTCAAACTCACAGAAAAAGAGAGTAGAATGATGGTCATCTGGGGCCAGAGGGGAGAGGAATATAGAAAGTTGCTGAGCTAATTTAGATATAATTTTTAATTTGAGTTTATACTGCAATGGATTGAGACTCCTGGAGACCGTGGGAAAGAGGAAGTGAATTTAGCACACGGAAGAGATGTGAATTTGGAGAACCAGAGGTAGACTGTGGTAGACAGAATCCTAAAGTGACCCCCTAAGTTATTTCATCCTATTATCCTTGCTATTGTGACTATGATGAGATAGTGTACTCATAATTATATAATAATACGTAGCAAAAGGGATTTTTCAGATGTAATTTGGTTACTGATTAGTTGACTTTGAGTAATAACAAAAGAGATTATATGGGTGAGCCTAATGTAATCATATGAACACTAAAATCAGAGAGTTTTCTCCAGCTGGTAGCAAAAGAGGAAGTCAGTTTCAAAGCATGACAACTTGACACACAACTGCTGATGTGAAGATGGAGGTCACATGACAAGGAATACAAGTGGTCTCTGGAAGCAGAGAACAGTCCCTGGCTGATAACCATTAAGGAAACAAGGACCTCAGTCCTACAACTGCAAGGAATTAAATTTGGCTAAAAACCCAAATAAGCTTGGAATAAGCTTCTTCCCCAGACAACAGCCTAGCCTGGCTGACACCTTAACTCTAGCTTTGTGAGTCCCAAAGCAGATGAACCAGCCAAGCCCATACTTCTGACCTAAAGAAGTGTGAGATAATAAATGGCTCCTGTTTTAAGCCATTGTGTGTGTGGCAATTTGTTACATAGCAATAGGAAACCAGGACAGCCTCTGAAGGCCTAGGCTCAGAACTGACACACTGTCATTTCTGTGGTATTTTACTGGTCAAACAAGTCACAAGGCCAGGCCAGATTCAAAAGGTGGGAAGACAGAATTCACCCCAGGAACACTGCAATGGGCTTAGATTCATGTAGGTACAAACAGCTGGGGACAGCCTGCCACACAATATAGGAATATTGACTTGGGGTTATTTTGAAAGGAAACCTGCCTAATAAGAGAATTTCTGCCAGAAAGTAAGGAGACCCTACCAGTGGGGTGAAAAAGCTGGGAAACCAGAAGCCAAGGGAGCAGTGGGAGCAAACAGTTAAAGGAGGATCGTGAGATGGGTCCACCCGCTTCAAATATCCACCAGGCCCAGAGAGGCTAAAGCCATTTGACAGTAGTGCCAGTATGGGGAGAACTTTTTGGTCTTCCCCGCCTACATGGTCGTATCCAAAAGGGTGGGCTAATCCCTGGACAGGCCCACTGAGCTTAGGCTCTCCAAGGTCTTTAATTCATTTGCTTATTTATGGACTGGTCATTGTTATATAGGAGCAATTTAACTGGGCTTGTTTGATTTTTGCCAATACTATGTAACCCAGATGGCACCAGTGACATAGTAAAACATTGCACCCAGAACTTGGAAATTACAGCTAGGTAGTTTAGATTGCTAGATGCAGTTTTTCAACCATATCAGATAAAGTGGAAATTATGCCAGAGTTTGAGGATGACATGATTGAAGCATGAGAGCTTGCTAAACCCCACCCCCTTGACTTCAACTTCTCCCATAGTGTGGCAGTACTCTGAGTTGGAGGAGAAGACCACCGCACCCACAAAGTTCATTCCTTAAGAATTCACAAGCCCAAATAAACACATCAGGGACCATCCTTCAATCTAACGTTTCCTGCTGATAATGTAGGCCCAGAGAAAACTGTTATTTCTATAACATTGGTGTGTCAGAGCTCTGTATTTGCAAAGTCTTTATCACCTTCCTCTGTAGGACAACATCAAAGGATCAGAAACAGCTTCTACCTACTAGGAAGGTGAGCTGTCCCCTGAAAACACGTCACAAATCATACTTGTTCAGCCCAACAGTTTCATAGGTATGAACTCCTCTGCACACTCAAGGTAGAAGTTTTCTTTTTTTATTTCTTAAACTGGTTGGAACCAGCTCCCCTAAACTGGTAGAGAGACTAGTACTATATTTTGGGGGCTTCACTGACATCACTCATTAAAGAACCCTTGAGCTTACACAGTACAAAATGGCATAGCCATCGAATTCCTCTTCAGGATGGAAGAGCTCTGTCTGGCGTCTGTTGAACTGATGTTATCTTTACTGCCATTGGTTTGTGCTGCCTGCATTAGGCTGCTCTTGCATTGCTATAAAGAAATACCTGAGGCACTGGGAGCAGTGGCTCACGCCTGTAATCCCAGCACTTTGGGAGGCCAAGGCGGGTGGATCACGAGGTCAGGAGATCGAGACCATCCTGGCTAACATGGTGAAACCCCGTCTCTACTAAAAATACAAAAAATTAGCCAGGCATGGTGGTGGGCGCCTGTAGTCCCAGCTACTCGGGAGGCTGAGGCAGGACAATGGCATGAACCCAGGAGGCACAGCTTGTAGTGAGCTGAGATCGCACCGCTGCGCTCCAGCTCGGGCGACAGAGCGAGACTCTGACTCAAAAAGAAAAAAAAAGTACCCAAGGCTGGGTAATTTATAAAGAAAAGAGGTTTAATTGGCTCACAGATCTCCAGGCTGTAAAAGCATCATGACAGCATTTGGTTGGCTTCTAGGGAAGCCTCAGTGAGGTTTTACTTATGGCAGAAGGTGAAGCAGGAGAAGGTACCTCACATGGCCAGAGCAGGAGCAAGAGAGAGCGTGGAAGGAGTGGGGTATATATTTTTAAACAACCGGATCTCACAAGAACTCACTCACTCACGAAGCTATAAGGGATCTGCTCCGATGACCCAAATACTTACTACCAGGCCCCATCTTCAACAATGGGGATTACATCAACATGGGATTTGTGGGGGGGACATCTAAACTATATCACTGCCACATGCTGGTCCTCCACCATCTATTCAGTGCGACTGCTCAGCTATAGAAGCAACTGCAGCCATCAGTGGTAAGCTCAGCAACAGATGCACTTTACTGAGACTTCCAAGTCACTGCTACCATTGTCCCTCCCTCACAGACACCCACAGAGCATTCTCCAGAACTTTGCCATCTCAGAGGTGATGGCTATACTAGAGTGCATTAGGCATCTGCCTTTCAAAGAATCTACTTCCAAGTCTTGATGTCAGCCCCATGCACGTACACTTGTAGATTGGGCTATTTTATTTTCTAAATCTCCAGATTCAAAGGTTAATTCCCCCTCTCAGTCAACTCAATAAGATTCCTTGCCCTGATAAGCCAAGAACAGGGTCTTAAACTTGAAAATAAAAGTGTTTGAACCTCCTTTAAAAGAAAAAAAAATTCTCCCAGACTTCCAGGATTCAGTTATGGAATCTATACAAAAGACATGCTGTAAACTGTCAGCCATTTGGCAGAAATGAAATTGTTGCTCCCACTATGATTGTAATGAAGACTGCCAAAAGATCTTTTTAAATTTAGCATAACCTTGCTTTGCAATCAAATTCTTCTACCACTTTGCTCCATTGTTGAGCAAACTGCCACCATGCAGTGTACCAGAATACTCACCAGCTTACCCCTGCTGTGAAGGATCACTTAGAAATTAAATCCACCTCATTCTTTAGTTGGCCTGATACCAGCAGGATCATAAACACCATGAAAAAGGACATTGAAAAATCACAAGGCAGGACTCAGTTATCTTAATAATCCATAAAATGCTTGCATTAATATATTTAGCTAATGTCTAAATGAAAAACCTCCAAATTTTTCATTTCCAAAGAATTTTATATATCACAGAAATTATGATAGTTAAATCTTTAGCAGGTACCTCCATTCTATATTTGATAATTTTCTCTTTTTTTGATGGAGTCTTGCTCTGTCACCCAGGCCACGTAGGCTGGAGTGCGGTAGCGCAATCTCTGCTCACTGCAACCTCCGCCTCCCGGGTTCAAGTGATTCTCCTGCCTCAGCTCCCTGAGTAGCTGGGATTACAGGCATGCACCACCACACCTGGCTCATTTTTGTATTGATCATTTTCTAATAATATCAGGAAAGGGAAGTACAGGATGTGCTATGACGTGTTCTTACTGTGCAGCAACTACCCAACTTCAGTGGTGTATAATGATAAGCATTTATTTTGCTCACACATCTGCAGGTTGGCTGGGTTTTACCTGATCTAGGTTGGACTCAAGTGGGTGTCTCTAAGCAGCAGGTTGGATCCAGTTCTGCTCCATGTCTATTTTATCCTCTTTGGACCAGTGGACCAGCCATGGCATGTTCTCATGAAAATGGCAGAAGCAAAAAGGAACAAGAAGAGGCATATTAGGCTTCGTAAAGCCTAAGTTGGGAACAAGCATCCTGCCACTTCCACTGGCCAAAAGCAAGCTGCATAGTCAAATCCAAAGCTAATGGGCTGGGATGCACATTTCACCTTTAAGAGAGGAGTTGTGAAGTCACATGGTGTGTTAGTCCATTTGGATTACGATAAAGGAATACCTAAGACTGGGTAATTTATAATAGAAAGTGGTTTGTTTGGCTCATGATTCTGTAGATTGTACAGAAAGTGTAGCACCTGCATCTGCTCAGCTTCTGGTGAGGGCCTCAGGAAGTTTGCAGTCATGGTGGAAGGCAAAAGGAGAGCCTGTGTTATCACATGGCCAGAGGGAGCAAGAGACAGAGGAGAAGCCAGGCTCCTTTAAACAACCAGCTCTTGCATGAACTCACCAAGCAAGAACTCACTCATTACCATGAGAAGGGCATCAAGCCATTAATGAAGGATCCATCTCCATGACTCAGACACCTCTCACCAGGCCCCACCTCCAACACTGAGAATCACATTTCAGTGTAAGATGTGGAGGGAACGAACATCCAAACCATGTCACATGGCAATGGGTCAGGATACAGGGAGGGGTGAAGAGCTGAGACGGACAATTCCATCTGCCACCTACGACCAGAGAACTTCATCTATTCTGGGGTGGCAAGAAAGCCTTTCCTGAGGAAGTGAAATTTCGGCTGAAAAGTGGGAGGGGTCAGGGAGCAAGGGTTACCATGTAAAGTAGAAGCAATAGCATTCTTCCACAGAGGAACAGCATCTGCCACAGTCTTGAGGCAAGAGGACCATGGCGCATTTAAAAAGGGTGGCAAGGATGATGAGAAACAAGGCACAGGAGAGGAAGCAGGAGGGCAGTCAGGAGCCTGAGCGGGTGGGGCCTACAGGCCATGCTAATGGTTTTTGACCTTTATGAGCATAGGGAAATCATTGAGAAGTTTTAACCAGAGAAGTGAAATTTTACATTGGAAAACTATTTTCAGCTTTATGTAGCAGAAACATCAACTCAGAATGGCTTAGACAATAAGAAAATGTGTTACGTGACTAACAAGAAAGTGGAGCCCCTCCAAGTCGGTAATTCAGTAACTCTGAAACAACGCAGAGGACAAAGCATTCGCAAGTTGCAGGTCACCATCTACAATAGACCAACTCTGTCCTCTCCTTGATTCTTTTGAGTCCCAAGATGGATACAGAGGTTCCAGACGTCATATGCAGAAATGACAGTGTCCGGGGGAGAAATGACCCTCTTGTCTCCCTCCTTTTTAGAATTAACAGAAAACTTCCCCAGAAGCCCCCAGGGGAAGTGGCATCTCATTGGTCAAAACTAGGTTACAAGCCCACCCTTGAACCAATCCCAGGCGAGAAGAATGAGCGTGCCATGATCGACTTGGACCAATCAAGACCTATCAGCTAGAGTCGTTATGTAACAAAGATAAAACCATGAGGAGGAACAGCTTCTCTCAGCAAAACTGTGATGTCCACTAAGAAGGAGGAAAATGAATGCTAGAGGTTAAGCAAGGCACATGGCTAAGTCCAGAATTAAGGGTAGAAAAATACACCCTACCTTCAGTGAGAGGGAATGTAGAGCTACATAGCAAAGTTATGTTAACAGGAAGGGGTAAACATTTGGAACCATTAATTCAATATGCCACCATACTTCTAACGACTGGACACACACACACACACGGCAAAATTATCCCATTCTGTGGCATTGAACACATAGCAAATTGTGTATGTTTCTCACTTGAAACATGATTGCATACCACCTTGTCTTTATTATTGCATTAGTTTTCTATTGCTACCATAAGAAATGATCACAAACCAAGCGTCTTAAAAAACATATATTTATTATCCAACAGTTCTGCAGGTCAGAAGTCTGACATGGCTCTCACTAAGCTAAAATCAATGCGCCAGCAGGACTGTGTTCCTTTTTGGAGCCTCTAGAGCAAAATCCATTTCCTTGCTTATTCTGACTGTTCGAAGCCAGCTCGAGAGCTCCTCTCACATTTTGTATCTTTCCTTCCTTTTCTCTGGTTTTCACATCTCTCCAATCTTGTGTGCCTTCCTCTTCCTTTTTTTTTTTTTTTTTTTTTTTTTTGAGACTGAGTCTCTCTCTGTAGCCCAGGCTGGAGTACAGTGGTGCAATTTCGGCTCACTGCAACCTCCACCTCTTGGGTTCAAGCAATTCTCCCTGCCTCAGCCTCCCAAGTAGCTGGGATTACAGGCATGTACCACCATAGCCAGCTTTTTTTTTTTTTTTTTTTTTTTTGGTAGAGACGGGGTTTTGCCATGTTGGCCAGGCTGGTCTTGAACCCCTGACCTCAGGTGATCTGCCCACCTCAACCTCCCAAAGTGCCGGGATTACAGCTACCGCACCCGGCCCCTCTTCCACTTTTAAGAACCCATATGATGACATCAGGCCCACCTAGGTAATTGAAAATAATCTGCCTGTTTCAGAGTCTCTTGCCTTAATTCCTTTTGTTTTGTAACCCAGCATTTCACAGGTTTCACGGATTAGGATCTGCACATCTTTGGGGGCCATTATTGTACTTACCTCAAATTTATCAAGCTACTATTAAATTATTATTCAGCTTTGAGTGTGTCTCTCCGAGTCTTTTGAGAGCACTGTGAGTAGAGAGACTGGATGTAAATGTTCCTGTGCTCTCCACCTAAGCACTCAATAACAACATGGAAAAAAACGAATGTGGTGTACAGAAGAGCTTTAATATCTTTTAAAAGAGAGAGTTTTATCTAAGTGGTCTATTCCTAACACAAAGATAAATCCTGCTGTCTAACACGTGACATGGTTCTGTCCTTCACCTGGATAACTGTACCAGCAATAGCCCAAAAGGCATCTGTGGTAGAAGATACTACACCAAGGAGGAACACAAAAACATGAACATTTTATTTGCTGTCCCCTGTAACTACTTACAAAACATTTTGGCAGAGACCAAGGGGAAAATACAACATCTTAATGAAAAAGGCTCAGTGGGAACCCCTGAACTCTATCAATGCCACCTAGGAGGATTTATAACAGGATGAAAAAGATTCTAGACCAGTTTCTGGGATGTTGGCATATATTTGCTTTGTGGTGAATGAGCTAATGCAGGGTTTCCAAGTGCTCCAAACATATGACGTACACACTGTGTGCTTACTTTGCATGTCCTCAAGGGACTTTGGCCAAGAATTCTCCAAGTCTCCTTCACCTAGATGTCTAAATCTGCTGGGAAGGAGGGGAGAACCAAGTAGCAGATGGAGAGAAACTCCAGGATAGCACAAAGCAAAGGATGCAGAGTCAGAAATACACCCACGGAGAGAGGGAGCAAAGGAAGAAAATGACAGGGAGACACTGAGACCTTGAGAGGTGGGGAGGGGAAGGGAAAACCTCAACACAGGAAACAGAAATAAGTAACCCCTAATCTGCTCAGTCATGGGTTCTGATAAAACTCCTTTAAATGTCGAGAATCATTTTAAAGGAAGGTAAAAACTGCTATAGTTCATGGAATACTTAGTCATCCCACTTGAAACATTTCAAGGAAAGTAATCAAAAGCCACTGCACTGGGAAGTACAAGAACTGGGTTCCTGCTCCAGGTCAGCCCTAGAGTATTTGTGCAGTCTTGACAGGTCATTTTGCATCCCAGGGCTCAGTCTCCTCATCTTTATATGATAGAGGGGTGGCCCAGGTCAGGGTCCCCAACTTGTGATCTACAGCCCCAGAATTGAGGGAATTGGTAAAATTTGCATAGAAAAAAATTTTATTTTTTTTGGCATCCAACTGAAATTCAACATGTCCTTTAATGATGAATGTAGGCAATTAGTATTAATACCATCCATGACTGTCGCCAATAGAAATCACAGATGTTTTTATGTCACATTAAGGATTCTGCAAACATGTTATAATATCTTTTATTCTCATTACTACTTAAAGACTGAAGATTGGCTGGGTAGAGTGGCTCCTGCCTGTAATCCCAGCACTTTGGAAGGCAGGAGGATTGGTTGAGTCCAGGAGTTCGAGATCAGCCTAGGCAATATAGGGAGACCCTGTCTCTATAAAAAATTTTTAAAAATACAAAAATTTTAAAAACTGAAGTTTTAAACCTGTATCTAAATCTTATTTTAATGTGCATTAATGAAACACATATATGACTATATTACAAATTTATTTTCTCTTAACATTTTAATAAATAGAGTTTAATCTAGTCAGTTTTCTTTGTAATTCAATGTATTTTATTCTGTTTATTTAGTGATAATTTTCTGGCACAAACATACACACACACAGAGTTAACAAAAGAAATCTTGGACTAGGCCGGGTGTGGTGGCTCATGCCTATAATCCCAGCACTTTAGGGGGCCGAGGCAGATGGATCACTTGAGGTCAGGAGTTCAAAACCAGCCTGACCAACATGGTGAAACCCTGTCTCTACTAAAAATACAAAAATGAGCTGGGAATAGTGGTGGATGCCTATAACCCCAGCTACTCAAGAGGCTGGGGCAGGAGGATCGCTTGAACCCGGGAGGCAGAAGTTGCAGTGAGCCAAGATTGCACCACTGTACTCCAGCCTGGGTAACAGAGCGAGACTCTGTCTCAAAACAAAACAAACAAACAAAAAGAAATCTTGGACTAGATGTCCTCTAACATCCCTTAAATTCTGTGAATTGATTGATAGTACAAATGTTTGCAGATGTCCTACATATCAGGCCCTGAAGAGGTTAATAATTTGCCCAGCATCTTACAGGTAGTACAGAGCAGAGACAGAACTGGAACTCAGGTCTCCCCCACAGAGTGTGGGCACTTGGTTTCAGGCTACACTGAGAGGTAAGTCCTCTCAACCACTTTTTTCTCCCACCATCACGTCTAACCATCTACCTGCATCTTTCCACCTGCTACTACAGAAAAATTGCCTAAATTCAGGTCAACTTCTTCACTGGCATGTCAAGTTGCATCTTCTCTTACCTACAGAAGAACATCCCTCTGGAAATTCTCCTCTCTCTCTCCTACATCAACTTTTTCCTCACTACTAAATTCTACCCATCAACCCACAAAAATACTATTGTTTGTCCCATCTCAAAAAAAAATCGTATTAGTTATATTGCTGCATAACAAATTATCCCCCAATGTAGCAGCTTAAAACAGCAAGTGTTTATGATCTCACAGAATTTGTAAAGCTCAGAAAGCTGGTAGTGGCTTATGCTGGTGGTTCTAATGCAGGCCCCTCCATGTAGTTATCTCAAGACTCAGCTGGGGCTGGAGCATCTGCTGCTAGGCTCACTCACCTGGTTACTGGCAGGCCTCAGCTCCTCATGGATTGTTGGCTAGAGGCTTCATTTTCTCATCATGTGGACCTATCCATAGTGCTACTCAAAATATGACATATTTTCTCACAGAATGAAAGACTCAAGAAAATAGAAAATCAAAAGAGCATCTAAAATGAAAGCTACCATCTTTTATAACCTAACCTTCAAAGTGATATACCATGACTTCTACCATATGCTATTGGCCACATGCACCAACCCAGGTACAACACGAGAGGGGACTATACAAGGGTGTTGATATGGTTTGGCTGTGTCCCCACTCAGATCCCTTCTTGAATTCCCATGTGTTGTGGGAGGGACCTGGTGGGAGGTAACTGAATCATGGTAGCAGGTCTTTCCCATGCTGTTCTCATGATAGTAAATAATTCTCATGAGACCTGATGGCATCATAAGGGGGGGGTTCCCCTGCTCAATCTCTCTCTTTGCCTGCCGCCTTCCACGTAAGACATGACTTGCTCCTCCTTGCCTTCCGCCATGATTGTGAGGCCTCCCCAGCCATGTGGGACTGTAAGTCATTAAACCTCTTTCTTTGGTAAATTGCTTAGTCATGTGTACGTCTTTATCAGCAGCATGAAAGCGTACTAATACAGGTGTGAAAACAAGGAAGTGGGGATCACTGGGAGCTGTCTTAGAGGCTGATTGCCACAAATCCTTTCCTTGCACCTACATTCTTTTCCACATTTCTCTGCTCCCTTTAGAGCAAAACTCCTTAAAACGTTGTCTATGTCACTGTCTATAATTTTCCTTCCTCCATTGTCACTTGAATCCCTTCCATTCAGACATTTGTCTCTCATGTTCTACTCTTGTCAAGGTCACTCAGGACTTCCACATGGCCAAATTCATTGGTCAGTTCTCAGGCCTCATTTCATTTGACCCATTAATAGCATGTAACACAACTGATCCCTCCCTTTTCCTTGAAATACCTTCTGCATTAGACCTCCAATATATGACATTCTTCTGGTTTTACTCCTACCTCACCAGCTGCTTACCAGGCATTTTACAGGTACGTTAAGGCCTGGAGGGGGAAATACTTAGCAATCACAGCAAAAACTAAACAAACCTTAAAATGAGCTCAACAATGATCAATTTCAGAAAAAAAAATTAAAATTTGCAAAAGAGAAAACAGTATTAAAGTCTATGATTTGGTCAAACAATGAATAATGTCTGAACAGGCAGAATACTCTTCAAACAGTTGAATCAATTTTTTGCATAACTATATTGAGAAGATTGAATAAGGAAATTTGGAGGGGAAAGTTGTGCAAGAAAGATGGGATATAATTTTGTAAAATGTTAAAAGTGATATACATATATTATTTAGAAACATAGAAGTTCTTGCCAGAAGCAACAGTTAAAAAGTTGAAAGTGGTTACCTCACCTGTATGCTAGGTAAATTGGACAAATCATCACACTGAAAGTTGCTAGAAAATCTGGAGAAGAATTAACTGATGAAAGGCATTGGCAAGCTAACAAACTAGCAAAGAATTGTGCATTCAAAATATAGAGAAGAAAAAACTCTGAGTTTTTTCTCTGGAGAGGAGTGCCAATTCTGGAAAAGGTGACTGTGAGACATTTAAACAGTGTTTTCAGCTTCAAGGAATTGAAAAGACAACAATTGAAGTTCAAATCCCAATAAGCGATGAAACCTTAACTTTTGGTTAGAAACTTAAAAGGCTATACCTTAAGAGAAAAGTCTAACTAGAAGTAAACCCACCCTCCCTCTTACAGGTAAGTTTAGCTGTGAATCACCTCAATCCCTAAAATTAAACTAAGGTGATCTCAGATTGCTAGGGTCTTCATTCCTTTGCCAGAAAACAATATAAATCCCTCAGAATGAAGGTAACATTATCCTAGTCCTCAAATTATTTCTGTGATTTTTCATGAACAAGGACAAGCTGTCAATCAAAAAATAACCATCTAAATGAGGGAACATAACAACGTGAATGAAAAACCACAGGCAGTAGAAACATACCCAAAGAAGTTCTAGATAACAAAGATTTCAGATACACATTTTTAAATAACTACACTTGGGATATGCAAGGAGAGAAAACGTCATAAATTTTGGCAGAGAGTTAAAAACTACAAAGAAATGGAAATTTTAGAAATGAGAAACAAAGTAACCGATATTCAGAACTCAATGCCCATAGATTTAATTGCAGATTAGACTCAAACAAATAAAAAATTAGGGAACTGCATAGAAGTCATAAATAAAAAAATTCAGAATAAATCATAGAGAGACAAAGGGATGAAATAGAGGAGCAGGTATAAAAAATGTAAGATATACAATGAGAAGGTTTAACATACGTGTATTGGAAGAGAAGAGAGAGGACACAGATGTAGCTGAAGAGATGATAGCTGACAATTTTCAAAACCGATGAAAGACATTAAGTCTCAGATTCAAGAGTATCTACAAACCCCAAGCAGAATAAAAAATGAGCCCACACATATTAAAGCGCATTGTAGTAAAATTGATACAAACCAAAGAGAAAATAACAGATTACCTTGAAAGATGCAACAATTAGATTGATATCTCACTGTTGAACAGAAACAATGGAAAGCAAAACAAAGTGGCATCTTTAAGTACTAAAAGAAAATAATTTCCAATATAGAATACTATATCTAGTGAAAATATTCAAGGATGAAGGTGAAGTGAAGATATTTACAGACACAAAAAATTGATGGAATTTGTCATCAACTGAAATGATGAAAGAAAATGCTACAAATTACTATATCCTAAAATAGAAGGAAATGATCCCAGATTAAAAGTCAGGAAGTAACGAAAGGGGAAAAATTAATTTTAAACTCCTCTCTTCACTTAATACCTTAATTACTAGTTCTTATTTTCACTTAATGCCTTTATTACTAGCTCTTATTTTTTCATATTAATGTTGTTATTTTTACCTTCTTTTGTTTTAATTTGTTTGGCATATTTATCTCATTCTCTTATGTTTAAATTTTTGGGGATTTTGTGGCTTTTTCTGATAAGCAATATTATTGGATTTCTAATGCAATCTCAGAGTTTTTATGTTTAACTATGGGATTTTATCTTAATTTAATTTTTTAACACTGATATTTATGATTCATCTTCTTTCATTTTTTTCTATACTTTCTCATTAAAACCACACACTAGGCAGTCTCCTCATCTCTGTGAACCATGAAATTTGATACCTTCAGTGGTCTGACACAATTGCCACAATCTTAACTCAATCTACAACAGATTGAACTACCCAAGTCCCAATCTAAGATCCAACCTGAGGTGACACTGATGAACAAAGAAATAAAGATGGTAAAGCAGTTAATCTACTAACAGATTATCCCAAATGTGTGCAAATTAGTGTATGGTTTAGGTTAAGCATTTAAAAATGCTTCTGTGACACAAATCATGCAAAATGCCAAATGTTTACTCTCCTTTAATCTCTTAAATTTGCCAATGTTTACTTGTACTTTGAATTCTGTTTTATGGTGCAAGCATAGTCTCTTTTTTTTGTACAAATATTTATGATCAATTTTGCTATTCATGATTTTTGTCTCATAATATTTTTATTCCTCTATTAGTCATCTAAAGTTTTTCAAAGGCACTCTTTAACTTCTATGCCTCTAATTGCCAAAGTCACAAAGGAAATTTTATTATTTCAGTGTTGCTTTTTGAGACCATCAATTTAACCACACTTTTACTTATCTTCCTCCCATCTTTGTTAACATAATCTGGGTTTTAAAAGCAATAACTGTTATGACATGGTTATTTTTATGTTATATACCTTACTTTTAGAGAATTTTTTTATATTTGCATTTAGCTTTATAATCAAATATACCATAATTGCTTGACATCTCTATTTTATCTTTCAGTCTTTTTATTTGCTATGATTACCTCAATTGTTAGCTCTTTATTTTGTGCTTTTCTGCCAACAGGAACACATCTTTATGTAGACACATTGATTGTGTGTCTTTGAATCCCTGAAATTTAGGAAGTATTTTGTGTTATTGTAATGCATAAAATATACACGACCGACCTACCTTCCTTCCTTCCTTCCTTCCTTCCATCTTCCCTCTTTTCTTTCTTTTTTGAGACAGAGTCTGGCTCTGTTGCCCAGGCTGGATTGCAGTGGTGCAGTCTCAGCTCACTGCAACCTCTACCTCCTGGGTTCAAGTGATTCTTGTGCCTCAGCCTCCCAAGTAGTAGCTGGCATTACAGGTGCACACCACCACACCTGGCTAATTTTTGTATTTTTAGTTGAGACAAGGTTTTGCCATGTTGGGCAGTCAGGTCTCAAACTCCTGGCCTGGAGAGATCTGCCCTCCCTGGCCTCCCAAAGTGCTGGGATTGCAGGCATGAGCCACCACTCCAGGCCCAAATGGCATCATTTATTTCTGACATTTAGAGTTGAAATTTAGATCAGCTTGATGTTTTTCTTCCTTTAAAGACAACTTTTTAAATTTTGGAGTGAGTAGCCTAGTGGGGTATTTATTTTTCCTTTATCCTAAAAAATTCAAAACTGTTGGTCAGGCGTGGTGGCTCACACCTGTAATCCCAGCACTTTGGGAGGCCGAGGCGGGGGATCACGAGGTCAGGAGATCGAGACTATCCTGGCTAACACGGTGAAACCCCGCCTCTACTAAAACTACAAAAAATTAGCCGGGCGTGGTGGCGGCACCTGTAGTCCCAGCTACTCGGGAGACTGAGGCAGGAGAATGGCGTGAACCTGGGAGGCGGAGCTTGCAGTGAGCCAAGATCATGCCTTTCACTGCACTCCAGCCTGGGTGACAGAGTGAGACTCCGTCTCAAAAAAAATCAAAATTGTTTAGTTTACATTTGGTCACAGGTCCCTGATTGAACGATTCCAATCTGCATGAAATATGTCTTTCTTCAAATCAGGAAAAATGAATCCGTTATCTCCTTAATATAACAGAAATATTAGTGCATAGGAATGCTCTCCCCACTGTCGTGTCTCCATTTCTGTATGTATCTTACTCTTTCACAGCTGCTCCCTTTGCTTGTCATTTTCTTCCACATTTTCAAGCTCATGGTCCATATCACTAATTTGACTTTAAGCTGTATTACTTAGGTGTCATGCTGCCTCTAAAATGGGGTTTAAATCTGCAGCTGTGTTTTTAGTTTCCCAGTAATTCTTCCTTATCTCACTTCAAACTTTATCCTTTTATGTTTTAATCAAAGTCTATTTCTTTGATGTGGTTCTCATTGCATAGAACCAGGCACTTTTCCTGGAAGAGTCCACAGTCCTTACTCCTCCATGGAACTGTAAGACATTTGTACTAACTGCTCAGCAAAGCCACCAGCTGCTGTAACAATTCCTGACACCCTAGACACAGACTCTACTTGAAAACAGAAGCCTGATTTAAATGGAACTTGGAAGTCTTTAGCACTACTTATTTCATAGTTTGCTTTGAATGTACCAAGACCTAATCAATAGATCATTCATTAACAAATGTTTATTGAACACCTGCTACGTGCTTGGTATTGAAGACAGTGAGCAAAAAAAGCCTAGTCTCTCCCTCAAGAAGCTTTCATCTTTATTCATTATTCAATACTCACAAAAATAAATACACCTCCTAAGACCTACTCTCTCACATCCTCTCTGCCAATGCATTTCATCAGCTATTGCTGCAGCAACCAACTGCACACAGGTAGAATGACAACACCTTGCCTCAGCTATTAATATATCAAGCATCACTTGTCTTCTGCTCCAGGGTTTCTCTGACAGTACAGTGAAAGAACAGGAATCCATTCACCCATTCTGATGCATATGCCAACCTGAAGAGTATGGAAGTTAGTACCCTGTAGGACCAATCTTCACCGATAGGGTACAGAAGCCAATGTGAATGCCTTTCTTTTGTCCTGCAGGTGGACATTTTTGAGGTTCATTCTACATGGCTCTTTGGAGAGTCCTTAGCAGGACAAGCCTACTGCAGTGACAAGCTCATTAACACACTTTGGATTGACTTTCCCTCCTGTCACGTCTCAGTCTTCCCAGTCTCCACCTCCTGTTCCCTGGGATCACTCCCCCAAATTAAGCTCTGCTTCTGGGGGACCACGGTCTAAAATTTAGTTACAAATAACAAGTGCTTTTAAGGAAAAATATGAGGTGTTAAGATAGCTTCTGCAATAGACTTGATCTTGTCTGGGGTATCAGTGAAGGATTCTCCAAGAAAATAACATTCAGGCTGGGTGCAGTGGCTCACACCTGTAATTCCAGCACTTTGGGAGGCTGAGGCAGGCAGATCACCTGAAGTCAGGAGTTCAAGATGCGCCTGGCCAACGTGGTGAAATGCCATCTCTACTAAAAATATGAAAATTAGCCAGGTGTGGTAGTGGGCACCTGTAATCCCAGCTACTCGGAAGGCTGAGGCATGAGAATCGCTTGAACTCAGGAGGCGGAGGTTGCAGTGAGCCGAGATCGTGCCACTGCACTCCAGCCTGGGGGATAGAGCAAGACTCTGTCTCCAAACAAAAAGAAAAGAAAAGAAAAGGAAAGAACATTGAAACAGAGATTTGGATAATAAGATGAGACGCACTGGGGGTAGAGGGATGAGGAGGGCATTCCAGACAGGGAAATCAGTATTTTCAAAACCTTTGTGTTAGAAAGAATGCTGGAACATTTGAGAGACTGTAAGAAAGTCAGAATCACATGCATCCAAACATAAAAGGGAAGGTGGGTGGGAGGGGAGGTGGAGAAAGTCCAATCCATGTAGGCATTGGTGCAGGAACATGACTAAGGCCTTGTGTTAAGAGTAATGAGAAATCTCTGAGGCATTTAGATAAGTGAATTGACGTGATTAGGGTTGATTTTCAAAGGTCACTTCTGCTGCTTTGTGGAGAACCTATTGGGAAGAAGTAATGCTGGACATAGGGATGATGATTATGGAGCTAGCACAGTGATCCAGGCAAGAGATGAAGGAGCTGAGCTGGTTGGTTGCTTAGAGATGGGGAAAAGTGGACAGATTTAAGAGATATAAGAGGTTGATGGAACTTAGTGATGACTTAACTGAATCAGATGGGAAGGGATGGTAATTAATTGAATATCTCAGCCAAAAATGATGAACTTCCCTTAAAGCTCCCATTCTTGGGCTAGGCAGGGTGGAAAAACAAGAAGTAAAGGACACAGTCTCAGCAATCAGAGAGGTAATGATTCAGTTGTAAAGGTAGGATGCATGAAATATCTGAAACCCTGCTGCTGGCTTCATGAAAGATTGTTCTGGGTGGATAGAACATGAAATAGGAGATCCTCCAAGTCAGAGAGATGAGTATTCCAGCTAATGCTCTGTGATGATGATGATGGTGATGATGATGACAATAACAATGACAATAATGATACAAAAGTTAACGTTCACCAAATGGTTTTGATATGACAAGTGTGGTGCTAAAGAATGTGGACTTCATCCTTAGGGAAACAGGGAAATGTGTCATGTGTTAAGAAATATGGCCATCATCCTTAGCAAACTAATACAGGAACAGAAAATCAAATATTGCATGTTCTCCCTTGTAAGTTTGGGAGCTAAATGATGGGAACACATGGAGACATAGAGGGGAACAACACACACTGGGGCCTATCGGAGGGTGGAGGGTGGAAGGAGGAAGAGGATCAAGAAAAATAGTGATGAGTACTAGGCTTAATACCTGGGGGATGAAATAATCTGTACAAAACAACCCCATGACACAAGTTTACCTATGTAACAAACCTGCATTTGTACTCCTTACCTTAAAATAAAAGTTAATTTTTTTTTTTTTTTTTTGTGACAGAGTCTGGCTATGTTGCCCAGGCTGGAGTGCAGTGGCATGATCTCAGCTCACTGCAACCTCTGCCTACCGGGTTCAAGAGATTCTCCTACCTCAGCCTCCCGAGTAGCTGGGATTACAGGTGCCCACTGCCATGCCCAGCTGATTTGTGTATTTTTAGTAGAGATGAGGTTTCACCATGTTGGCCAGACTGGTGATGTTTCTTATGGGAAGCCATGAGACAGCTGGAACTATGGCTTCTTATACTTTCAACCAGCAAAGGGGCCACCCAAGATCCACAAGAGAGCTAGGTTGATGGACACTCAAGGAAAATGAGCCTGGTTTGTTACCAAGACACTCTAGCCCCAAACTCCACTGTGGAGTCCCCTGCCCTTGTAAATTAGGCTAGATCACGGAAGCCACAGGAATTCCTCTTGTTTCTTTACTCAGACACACACACTAAAGGCATAGTGGTTGCTGTATTAGTTATTTAATTCTGAGTAACAAATTACTGCAAACTTAGTGGCTTAAAACAACAGTAAGCTTTATTATTTTCACAGTTTCTGTGACTCAGAATTCTGAAGCAACTTAGATGGGTGGTTCTGGCTCAGGGTATTTTATGAGATTACATCAGATTTCAGCAGGGGCTGCACTCATCTGAAGGCTCGACTGGAGGGTCCATTTCCAAGGTGGCTCACTCACTGGATGGCAAGTTGGTGCTGACTCTTGGTGGAGAGCCTCAGCCCCTCTCTATGTGGACTCCTCCAGGGGATAATTGAGTGCCCTTACAACATGGCAGCTGGCTTACTTCCAAATGAGTGATGAGAGGGAGCCAGGTTGAAATTATCCTTGCGATGACCTAGCCGCAGGAGTCATGTAGCAGTATTTGCATCACATTCCATAGTCAGAGGCAAGTCACAAAAACCAGTTCACTTTCAAGGGAAAGATAATTAGTTTCCATCTTTTGAAGGGAAGATTGTCAGAGAATTTGGGGGCATACTTTAAGATCACCACAGTTGCCTAATTGATCCATTTCCCTACATTCTCACCCTAATCTTGACCCTGATGATCTTTCCAATCCTATGACAAGAAAGAAGCTGGAAGCTGAGGCAGGGGGATTGCTTGAGCCTAGGAGCTTGAGGCTGCAGTGAACTATGATGGCATGACTGCACTCCAGCCTGGGTGACAGAGCAATATCCCATGTTAAAAGAAGAAGAGGAGAAGGAAGGGAGGGAGGGAGGGAAGGAGGGAAGGAAGGGAGGAAGGGAGGGAGGGAGGGAAGGAGGGAAGGAAGGGAGGAGGAGAGAGAGAGAAAGAAAAGAAAAAAAAAAGAAAAGAAGAGAAGGAAGCTGACTGGAAAAGATGAACACAAGGAAATGAGTGTCAAAATGAAGACAGAAGTTCCTCTTTGAGCCAAGAACGGACCTGGTCCAAACTGCCCCTCCCTGGCTTTCTAAAGCACTTCTTACCACACCTTAGAGCCCAAGAGATCATGTTTGTGAGGCCCTCCATGGCAAGCAGCAAGAATGGAATCTTCATAATTCAGAAAGAAAATGAGTGTATTGGAAAGTTGCAGGGATGTTAACAAAATCAAAGCGAAAGATTCTTCTTTTTCTTCTCTCTGCTTATCTGTTTTCTCAATAGTGAACTTATATTCCTGTTACAAGAAAAAACAATAAAAAGGTTTTTTAAAGGACTCCGAAATTATTAGGTTAAAAGAGAAACTCGAATTATATGGTGCTTTCAAGAGACAAATCTAAAACAAAACCCATTTTTAACTTTGAAAAGTTAAAAATAAATGTTATAAAAAAGAAAAGTCAAGATTTATCAGGCAAACGCAAAAGGGCAAGAATAACAAAATTAGTTTCAGACTACATAGAATTCAAGGCATTAAAATGGAACAGAGAGATTCATTTTATATTGAAGAAAAGTAGAGTCCTCAGTGAAGATAGAAGAGATATAGCAGGTAGCCCCATAGCCATTAAACATGTTTTATCTCTAGTAAGAGGTGTCAGAGAATCCCTGGGGTTCCTTTAAAAGGATAATTCCTATTGAGTTATAAAAAGTGATGGGATAAAATAAAATTATAAGTGTACTTCATAGTCTCTTAGTAAAATTCAGACTTGAGTTAAAAAGGTATGTAAGAAATACAGGCCTCTGAAAAGAGGGAACAAAATAGGATTATTCCTATTGAATCATAAAAGGTGATGGGGTAAAATAAAATTATAAGTAGGTTTCACAGACTTTTAGTAAAATACAGACTTGAGTTAAAAAGGTACATAAGAAAAACCGGCTTCTGAAAAGTGGGGACGAAACAGGACAGGGAAGAAAAAACATGGAATCGGCAGTTGGCTGTCTGCAAAGGGCACCTCCCACTCCCATGTCATGATGGCCTGGGAATGGAAGGAACCAGAAGCACCATCCGAACAGGGCTGGAGTTGGCTGCACCTACCACTGCCCTGAGGGAGTATCTGACTGTGTACCTGGAGTGGTAATAAGGAATTCAGGTTTTGGACACATTAAAGCAGAAAAAGACTCAGTCTCCTAGTGCCCGGGAGGAGCCAGAATAGGACATCGGGATTCTGGGGTCACAACAGTTAGAGATGCTTCATCTGGGACCCAGGGGTAGAATTTGGGTAAACTTGGATGGAAAAACTCTACTCTTTTGTTTTCACTTTTCTCTAACTGAAATTGGGCATTTCCTTCATTTAATGATGGAAGCAACAAGCCACAGGAGTGATAGCAGAATTCATGGCTATAACTAAAAGAAATCCCAGAGTTTCAAGTCACATGATAGCTGATGCAGATACCTCAAAATGCCACCTCCATTCAGATGGGACTTAAAAATCACAGTCACCTGGCTGCTAGATATGGTTATTTAGTACTTTAATAACGATGAACATTTATTATTATGTCATCAATTTTTTTTGAGACGGGGTCTTGCTCTGTTGCCCAGGCTGGAGTGCAATGGAGCAAGCTTGGCTTGCTGCAACCTCCACCTCCCAGGTTCAAGCGATTCTCCCACTCACCTCAGCCTCCCAAGTAGTGGTGTGAGCCACCACTCCTGGCTCATTTTTGTATTTTTAGTAGAGGCAGGGTTTCATTATGTTGGCCAGCTTGGTCTTGAACTCCTAGCCTCAAGTGATCTGCCCACCTTGGCCTCCCAAAGTGCTAGGATTACAGGCATGAGCCACCACGATTGATGAGCTCACCAAATTGATAAGCACACCAGTCCATCAATTTGGCTTTTGTAAAAGTATTTTGATAACTGTTTTTCAGTGTAATTGATTTCCTTTGCATTTCTAAATGTTTTATTTTTTAAAGGTAAAATTCTGAAAAGTTTCCATAAGCTTCACCAGATTGTCAAAGGGATCTGTGATCCAGAGGAGACTGAGACCCCTGATGATTAGATGCCTTGCCCTCTCCCCACTGCCCCTCAAGCCCCTTAAAGAAGGGAGTAGAGCCAGAGGGCACCAGAACACCTCACCCCACCCCTCCGCACCTCCAGGAGGAGTGATGGAAATATAAAATATGCGGTTTTGTGGAATTTGTTAATTCAGTCTTTTTTTTTCTTTTTTTCTTGCTTTCTCACTCTCCTTTCCTGCCCCCACTCCCTTCATATCACAGTCACTCCAAAGTGACCCATGCTGAGACTACTTAATATGTAATCATCCACATTTGGATCCGTGTTCTTATTTTAATATTCAAACATTAATTTGCATATATGCATACATTTATGTGTTGACATATATACATATACATAGGGATTTTCCAGCCTTTTCCCATGCATAAAAGAAGCATCATAAATAAATGGAGAAGAGATGGATTTTCTCAGATAGTATATACTCAATAGTTTTATATTAATATATTGCTGAAAACTGGTATCACAAGACATATGCCATTCAAAATGCTGTTTTCTTCTCATTAGTGTCATATTGTATTTTTTCTACAGTATTGAATTCTATTTAAAAACTGTTTCTAATGACTGCATATATGTCACATAAAAATGCAACCAAACATATTTAATCATCTCCCCATTAGACATTAACGTTTTCCAATTTTTTCTTAAAAATGCTATGATGGGACAGGCGCAGTGGTTCATGCCTGTAATCCCAGCACTTTGGGAGGCTGAGGTGGGCAGATCACTTGAGGTCAGGAGTTTGAGACCAGCCTGGCCAACATGGTGAAACCTCATCTCTACTAAAAATATAAAAATTAGCCAGGCATGGTGGTGCATGTCTGTAATCCCAGCTACTCAGGAAGCTGAGGCAAGAGAATCACTTGAACCTGGGAGGCAGAGGTTGCAGTGGTCCGAGATCACACCATTGCACTTGAGCCTGGGCAACAGAGTGAGACTCCATCTCAAAAAAAAAAAAATACCTGTTTTGAACTACATGAAATAATCCTTGCATTATATATTAGGTTGAACTCTATAAAATTGATGTCTTTATAGGTCAAAACTATATTATCAATTTCATATGAGTCAATTAATTAATATTAACATTATTCCTGGAGTTATGTTTTCTCTACCACTTTTCCATCAGCCCCTAGTTCAGATTCATATGGTTCTATTGAGTATAGCTTTGTAATATGTTTTAATCTGGTATAAGTTTGCCTTCATTTTAAATAAAATGTTCTTACTTATTTTTTTCTTCCAGGGTAACACAAGAGAAATTCAGAATTATTTCATTAATTTCCCATGAAAGTCCCATTAAGACATTTCATTAAAACTATTTTAAAATTACAAATAATATATAAAAGAATTTATATTGTTATTTTTTGAAATTTCCTAACCAGGACCATAATTTGATGTTTTACTTATTATATATATATTTTTTCAATCTAGTTTCTCAGTGAAACTTTTCATTAAAAAAGAATTGGAGTATCTACTCATTTTTGTTACAGTTTTGCTTAGGCTTTTCGTAGTTTGTTATTGTTACAAATGAAGATTTTCCTTTCTACTTTCCAGCTTGTAATTGTTGGCACGTAGAAAAACATTTTTCTAGGATATTATTTCTGTTTCCAACCACCTAATTTACAATCTCATTTTTAACACAGCATTTGCAATTGTTTTTAGTTTCTTGTATTAAATTATAACATCTTCAAATAATGACTATGTTTTTAAAAGAATCCTTCTTCCGTTCCAAGTGTTAAAAAATCTTACTCCTAATTTATTTCTTATTAAAATGACCAGAACTCCCAAATTTTCAAATTAAAAAAGTACTCTGCATTCTGGTTTTTGTTTTAGTGAGAATGCCTGCTGTGATCTAAATGTCGAAATCCTAACCCCCCCGCCGGGTGATAGTTTTAGGAGATGGGGCCTTTGGGAGATACTTCAGTCATGAGGAGCCCTCATGATTGAGATAAGTGCCCTTATAAAAGAGACCCCAGAGAGCCGGCTATCTCCTGCCACTTGTGAGAACACAGCAAGAAGGTGCCGTCCATGGGGAAGGAGAAGGGTCGTTCCTTGCCAGACACTGAATCTGCCAGTGCCTTGATCTTGGATTTTGCAGCCTCCAGAACTGAAAGAAATAAGTTTCTGTTGCTTACAAGCTACCCAGTTGATGGTATTTCATTATCACAGCCCAAAGGGACTAAGCAATGCTTTTATTGTTTAAATGTCAAGAATGGCATTCACTGTGATTACAGTAGAATGCTGTTATAATACTCAGTATAAGTACATTGATGGTCCTAGACAGTAGTACTCTGCTCCTGGTTTACCATGAGTTTCCTTGCAGTAATGATGACTGAGTGGTAATTGATTATGCTCAGAATTTATTGAAATGACCATATACTTTCTTTCTTTAAGGAAAATTTCTATTATTTCAATTATTTTTATGTACAGAAAACTCAACAGTGTACATTTAACCCAGTTTCGTTGCAAGTTCTTTAGCCTTTGCCTTTTTGAGCTTGGCAATGCGAGCCACAGACTTGGGACCCAGGACATTGCCTCCGCAGTGACAGCGGATCTCTTTGTATCTGTCGTTGTAATTGGTCCTGACAGTTTCCACCAGCTCAGTCAAAGCTCCTTTGTCTTCCAAGTTGACCTGTGTGAAGGTAACAGCAGTGCCTCTCTTCCTGTGGACTAGACGTCCCAGTCTTACCTTCCCCTTGATAATGCAGTAAGGGCCCCCCATTTTTATGACACAGGGTAGGCAGGAAGACAACCAGCTAGAAGAAAGCACTAGTTGAAGAGCATATTTTGATGAAAAGCAGTAAATTTCAAAGCTAGCGTGGTAGCAACTGCTCTGGATTAAAAAGTTCATGTATCTGCATTTCAAGGTAGATGGCTATATATTTTCTAATGTTTCCTATGGGCTTGATGTGTGATGTTTAGATTTCTCCATAGCAAGCAATTCTCCCATTCTTGGGAGAAATGCTGTTTGGGGAAGGGATTGGTTTGGGCCTCTTCCTTAGAGTGACTTGCTGGGTCACTCTGGCAGAGGCAGGTCTGCACACCTGGGTTGTTGCTTTTTGCACACACATACACCCGCTCCATTTTACACTGCACACCACATAACTTCACCATTTCACGCATCCAGAAACGAAGCCCTCCGAAGGGCTTCTTGCAACGAAGTTGCAAGAAGTGACACAGCTTCCAGGACTGAAACCTTTGGATTATTGGTCCAGTTGATTTGACTGTACCTGAATGGTATTTGATTGCTTGTGTGATCCTGGCTGGGAATATTCTCCTTTCTGAATTTCAGTTTCCCCATATGACTTTATACGCTTCTGTAGATATTCATTCTACAGCCCAGGAGAGTTCCTGGAAAGGACATTAATTTGTCTCTCCCATTTCTCCATGGCCTATGCATTATTGTTTCAAGCCCACCTCCCCCATGGCCCATCTTCCCACAGCCAACTCTGTCCTGAAGGCCGGGTCAAAGGGGTGCTAGGAATTCCAGGTCAGTGATTGGCCTTCTTCTCTTACTCTATGTAGACTCCAGCCTACACTTCCTAGTAGGGAAAGAATAACCGTCTCTAATCTGCAAGGGCTCAGGGTCTCAGGTACAGACAGGAACTGGCCCCTGCCAGGGGCATTCCCAGGGCATTGCTCCTGGGATGGACAGAAGGACCAATGGGCAGGCCAGTAAAGCCAACATTCAGAGGGTCCTCCTGCCGGCGGGGGCTTCCTGGAGGAGGTGGCCCTCAAGAGGGGCTTGCTTTAGATAGTGGGGGTGGTGTTGTATTCCGTGCAGAGGGACCCTCCCGTTGTGTGGGTGAACCACACAGTCCCTTTCATGTGGTATGTCTGTGCAATCACTCCATCTTGATGCCTAGCCCCACCCCAAACGTTCTCAAGCCAAAGCAAACAGAAGCAAGGACCAGGTTTAAACTTCAGAGGCTGCCTTCAGATTCTGTTTACTTGCCCACATTTGCATCCTTTCAGGACCCACCAAGGCCAGTTTCTTTTTCAGACTTTGCACTGGGCTATGAGGGCAGGGGGTGGCGGGGAGGGCAACGTCCCATACCATCTAAATCTGGGAAAGGGGGCAGAAAGGGGTGGGGGTGCTCTAAAGTAAGGCGGAGCTGGAGGGCTCTGAAGAAATGCCCCGGGACGCCCCCTCCCCGAGGCAGCCTGGAGTGGACGCGCGCACGGCTGCCCGGCTTCCTGGGGAGGACGCGACCCCGGCGGTGCCCAAGGCTGGCGCGCCCTCTCGCGGCCACGCCGGCACGCCGCCGGCTGAGACCCTCGCGTCCTTGGGGGGCCTGTGGTTCGTTCCAGCCTAGGCCCGGCGGGCAGCAGCCCACGCTAGGTGCTTGAGGGCAGTGAGGAAGATGACCTATCCGCAGAGATCGTCTCTACTGCAATCCTTCTGCAGTCCACGCTGGGAGATGCCCTGGTCAGCGCGACAGAGTCCTCCGCACTCTCCGGCATCCCTTGTCCAAGCATTTCTCCTCTGCCCCCTGCTCTCAGCTACCCCTCCCCCTGCCTCTTTCGCTGGACTCCTTGAATTAACTCAGCCTCGTAGGGGTGTTGATGACTGCTTATTCCTCCCTTTACCTCTAGCCCAGCAGGATATTTCACAACTTTCCTGCAAAGCAGCGGTCAAGATCTGAGTTAGCTCCATGGCTTGCTGACTCTCTTCATGCCTCACGTTCCTCATCTGTGAAATGGGGATAACTGTAGTATCTGTGTCCTGATTTGGTGTAAGGTTAGTGAGTTACTACGTGGTTAGCAGACCCGTGCCTCCACACATTCCCTCAGTGCCCCTCCTTCTTCCTGTGCCCCTGTTCTCTGTGTGCCTTCTCTGTGGGGACACAGCCAGCATCTGCTTCTCTGTTGCGGGGCTGTTCCAGGCTGCTGGAACCTCCCTGGACATGCAGCAGCCTGGAAGTGCCAGGGATCAGGGGACGTATTTACCTATATTAGAGTTCCCCAGAGAAACAGAATTTATGGGATTACATATATATGTAGGTATGCATATGTGGTGTGTATAGGTATATGTATGTATGTGTGCAGACATATATATGTGTGTACATATATATATATGAGAGAGAGAAATCGATTTATTATAAGGAATTGCCTCATGATCATGAAGGCTGGCAGGTACCAAGATCTGCATTGGCAAGTCAGTGAC
This sequence comes from Chlorocebus sabaeus, assembly GCF_047675955.1. Classification (NCBI taxonomy): domain Eukaryota; kingdom Metazoa; phylum Chordata; class Mammalia; order Primates; family Cercopithecidae; genus Chlorocebus; species Chlorocebus sabaeus. Next base: position 34,155,298 of record NC_132905.1, on the reverse strand, counting down.
CCAGGAGAGCCCATGGTTGGTTCCGGTCCTAAAGCTGGCAGGCTCAAGAGCCAATGTTTCAGTCCAAGTCCAAAGGCAAGAAAAAAGTTAATGTCCCAACTTGAAGGTAGTCGGGAAGGAGAAATTCCCTCTTAATTGGAGAAGGTTCCATGTTATTGTTCTGTTCAGGCCTTCAGCTGATTGGACAAGGCCCACCCACATTGCAGAGGTCAGTCGGCCTGATTTAAACATTAACCTCATCTAAAAACACCCTATCACAGAAACACTCAGAATAATGTTTGACTAAACATCTAGACATCCTGTGGCCTAGCCAACTTGGCACATAAAAGTAACCATTACAGCCCCCGAGGGCAGATCTTCACCATGACAGGCGATTGGGGGAGCAGGAGCCAGGCTGCAGCTCCACTCTGCACTCTCGCCTGGCCTCCTTCCCTTTCCAGTCCCAATTCCTCACACCCTGGGTTTTTCTGAGGCCTGCCTCTTAGTAAATTACTTTCAAATGAATCTTCCTTCCAGGGTAGGAGTCTGCTCCATGACATTCCTAATTCACCGCCCTTCTGCCTGGGCTGGATGGATCCCCTCCTGGTGCTGGAACAGTCTGTTCCTTCCACAGGATGCTCAGAATATAAACCATCATTGCAAAGACTGAGGTTTCACAGGGAAGATTCCTTCAAACTCATGGTAAAACATAAACTGCAAACTTGAGAAATTGCATATTTTTCTGCCCATCTCCCGGGCACACAGAAGGACACAAAGAGCTTGGCTCCTCACATCACCTTCACGGGCACTTCATTGTGGATAACATGAGAACAAGTCTGGCTGATAACAGGATTACATGGTTGTAATTAGATGGATAATTATTCACATGTGGAAGGGTTTGATGACTAGGTCTTGGAGAATAGGAGCTATAAATACACATATTAGAAAAGGATTCCATTAAAAGTGAACCTAAAGCAACTGAAAAGCTTCTGATGGATCATTAGCCATTTAAAGAGATTTTTGTTGCTAACGTGTCGCTCTTTCCACCTTTTACTAAAAGGCTTCAAAAAGGAAATCAAAGCATATGAAATTATAATGTAAATCAATGGGGAGAAGGCATTAAATTTATAAAAGTTCAGTTTTTATGCAGCTTCTCCTAAACCCAGCTGTGGTACAAGTTGAAGTCTATTTTGTGTACATCGGCATAAAATGAGGTCCACTATAAACACGTATTTTAGTAAATTCAATGTGATGTAGATGCGGTTGAATACAGCAGCCAGTTACTTAAATTCAATGGGTTGAATTTCCCAGAAGAAAATCTGAAATGAACATGAAATGCTGTTACTCTGCTTCAACTAACCACTCTTTAGATGAAAGTGTGCCAGGTGGAATGTCATTTCATATCACGTTTTCATATATCCAACTGATCTTCCACATTTGCCCAGCCCTGCCCTGGTAAGCAATACACAGATATGAAACACCCAATGTTTACTTATTAATTCATGCCACGGACAGCTATCAGTTGCATTAAATAGGCTTTCCAGTCCAGGAATCAGCCAAGAACAAGACTCTTGAGCATAAAAGGATAAATTTAAAACACAGACTTATTTTAAGAAGGCAGATTTGTTATGGCACACATATATATGTAATGTCTGTGTATTTTACACCATAAAGACATACATCGAATGTAGCAGTAATTATCTGTGGTATAATTGTTAAAAATTATAGAATAGCATAAACAATAATTTTATGTACTCTCATGCATCCACCATCAAGCTTAAAAATGTAACACCTGAAACCAATGCAGTTGAAAACCCTGTGAATGCCTCCAGGACCATGTCTGCCTGCCCATGTTCCCTAGAGCTGAACATTATCTTGAATTTGCTATTCACCATTCCCATGCATTCATTTAAACATTCACCACAAAAGTATGCATCCTCAAACACTGTCTAGTATGTTTAAACTTTAATAAATGAATGCATCATAACACATGAAATCCTCTGCAAGTTGCCTTTTTGCTTATGTTATGTTTGTGAGATTCTTCTGGTTTTGTTTTTGTTTTTGAGGAGTCTTGCTCTGTCACCCAGGCTGGAGTGCAGTGGTGCCATCTCTGCTAACTACACTGCAACCTCTGCCTCCCAGGTTCAAGCTATTCTCCTGCCTCAGCCTCCTGAGCAGCTGGGATTATAGGTGCACGCCACCATGCCCGGCTAATTTTTGAATTTTTAGTAGAGACGGAGTTTCACCATGTTGGCCAAGCTGGTCTCAAACTCCTGACCTCAGGTGATCCACCCACCTCGGCCTTACAAAGTGCTGGGACTATAGGCATGAGCCACCATGCCTGGCCTGTTTGTGAGATTCTTCTATAGGGATCTGTATAGCTGTAACTCACTCATGTTTATAGCTGTTATTTTATATTGTGTAAGTAATCACAATTCATTTACTCATCATATTCTCCTGTGGGTGGATATTTATTTCTAATTTTTTGCCCTTGTCAACAGTGAGACTATGAAAATCTTTACTTACGTATATGAACCATTTGAAAATAAGTTGCAGAATGTCCTATAATTATTTCCTCATTGTTAGATTCAGATTATACTTTTTGAATGTACATTTGGGCTATAAATTTACCTCTAATGCTCATTTTCCCTTCATTCAACAAGTTTTTATTTTTAAAATATTATTTTTAAAGCCATTTAACATGTTCAGAGTGCTTTTCTTTCTCACCCATGAATATTTTGGATGTTATTAAAGCTCATAACAAATAGTTTAATTTATTCTTTCTTTTCTAACAAGTTTATCTTAGAATAAAAAATTTACCTCTAAGGACCACTTTAGTTTCATCTCACAAATTTGGCGAAGTAAAGTTGGTATTATTGCCTAAGATGAATATTTCAGATTTTCTATTATGTTTTCCTTATTAATCCCTGAATTATTTCAATTTTATTTCATTGAGATCAGAAAAATGTGGTCTGTAAAAGAATTCTTTAGAATCTGTAGAAATTTCTTCTGTAGCTCAATATATGGTCAATTTTGGGAAAGGTTTTATGGGTCTTGTGAAAAAAAAAACTATATGCTTTCAATAATTAACAAATGGAATCTAATTAAACTTAAGAGCTTCTGCACAGCAAAAGAAACTATCAACAGAGCAAACAGACAACCTACAGAATGGGAGAAAATATTTGCAAACTGTGCATCTGACAAAGGTCTAATATCCAGCATCTATAAGGAACTTAAACAAATTTACAAGAGAAAAACAACCCCCATTAAAAATTGGGCAAAGGACATGAACAGACACTTTTCAAAAGAAGACATACACACAGCCAACAAGCATATGAAAAAAAGCTCAATATCACTGATCATTAGAGAAATCCAAATTGAAACCACAATGAGATACCATCTCACACTAATCAGAATGGCTATTATTAAAAGTCAAAAAATAACAGATGCTGGTGAGGTTGCAGAGAGAAGAGAATGCTTATACACTGGGAGTTTGTGTTGGTGGGAGTGTAAATTAGTTCAACCATTGTGGAAAGCAGTGTGGTGATTCCTCAAAGAGCTAAAAACAGAACTCCCATTCAACCCAGCAATCTCATTACTGGGTATATACCCTCCAAAACATAAATCATTCTGTCATAAAGACACATGCATGCAAATGTTCATTGAAGCACTATTCACAATAGCAAAGACATGGAATCAGCCTAAATATCCAATAATGACAGACTGGATAACGAAAATGTGGTACACATACACCATGGAATACTATACAGACATAAAAAAGAATGAGATCATGTCTTTTGTGGGAACATGGATGGAGCTGGAGGCAATTATCCTTAGCAAACTAACGCAGGAACAGTAAAACAAATACCACATGTTCTCACTTGTAAGGGGAAGCTAAATGATGAGAACTCAAGGACACAAACAGGAGAACAAAACACACTGGGGCCTACTTGAGTGGGGAAGATGGGAGGAGGAAGAGGAGCAGAAAAAATAGTCATTGGGTACTAGGTTTAGTACCTGAGTGATGAAATAATCTGTACAACAAACCTGCACATGTACCCCTGAATCTAAAAGTTTAAAAAACATGTATGCTTTCTATGGAGTAAAAGATTTCTGTTCTCTCTCTCCATTTCTCTTCTCCTCCTCCCTTCCTCCCTCCCTCTCTCTTCTCTCTTCCCCCTTTCACCCACTTCCTTTATGCTCAGGTTTATAAATCCTGATTTTCTTATTCATTCATTCATTGGTCATCCATTCTGTTTCTTTTCCTTTCGATCTACTTTTTTTTCTTTTTTTCTTTTTTTTTTTTTGTTTTCTTTTTCTTTCCTTTTATTTATTTATTTATTTATTTTGAGACAGAGTCTTGCTCTGTTGCCCAGGCTAGAGTGCAGTGGCACAATCTCAGTTCACAACCTCCGCCTCCTGGGTTCAAGCAATTCTCTGCCTTAACTTCCCGAGTAGCTGGGATTACAGGCATGCGCCACCGCACCGGCTAATTTTTATATTTTTAGTAGAGACAGGGTTTCACCATGTTGGCCAGGCTGGTCTCTTAACTTCTGACCTCAGGTGATCCACCAGCCCCAGCCTCCCAAAGTGCTGGGATTACAGGCGTGAGCCACCACACCTGGCCATATTTTTTTTCGGTGTTTTAATCTATTCTGAGAGACATGGCCCCAAACCTCTAATTCTGATTCTGCGTCTATTTCTTTTGTGACTGTGTAATTTATTCATTGTTCTGAGACTATCTTTCTAGGAGCATACAACTTCCTGTGTTGTATCTTCTTGATGGACTGTTCCAGTATGAGACATCCCTCTTTGTCTTTTTTACTGCTTTTTTTCCTAAAATTTTATCTTGTCTGATATTAGCATTACTGCATTATCTTTTTTTTTTTTTTTTTGAGACGGAGTCTTGCTCTGTCGCCCAGGCTGGAGTGCAGTGGCCGGATCTCAGCTCACTGCAAGCTCCGCCTCCCGGGTTTACGCCATTCTCCTGCCTCAGCCTCCCGAGTAGCTGGGACTACAGGCGCCCGCCATCTTGCCCGGCTAGTTTTTTTTTTTGTATTTTTTAGTAGAGATGGGGTTTCACCGTGTTAGCCAGGATGGTCTCGATCTCCTGACCTCGTGATCCGCCCGTCTCGGCCTCCCAAAGTGCTGGGATTACAGGCTTGAGCCACCGCGCCCGGCCTATCTTTTTTATTATTGTTAACATTTGCCAGGTGGTTGACCCTTTCATTTTAACTTTGTAGTGTCTTTTGATTTACGTTTCTCATAATAGCATAAAACTACACTTCATGTAATTGTGGCTTTTGCTCTAATCTGAAAATATCTGGATATCTTAAGATTAGGTGACTATGAAGTGACTATCACCTATTTATTTTTTATTGTGATTACCATTACATTGGACTTATTTCTGCCACTTAGTGCTGTGTTTACTACTTAACCTGCTTCCCGTTTGCTGACTTTTTTTCCTTCTCTGACTTCTGGTAGATCGCACACACTTTTCTTTTTTTATCTTATTTTTATTTTTTATTTTCCTTTAAGTTCTGGGATACGTGCGCAGAACGTGCAGATTTGTTACATAGGTATACATGTGCCATGGTGGTTTGCTGCACCCATCAACCTGTCATCTAGGTTTTAAGCCCCACATGCATTAGGTATTTGTTGTAATGCTCTCTCACCCCTTGCCCTTCACAGGCTCCAGTGTGTGATGTTCCCCTCCCTGTGTCCATGTGTTCTCACTGCTCAGCTCCCACTTATGAGTGAGAACATGTGGTGTTTGGTTTTCTGTTCCTGTGTTAGTTTGCTGAAAATGATGGCTTCCAGCTTCATCCACGTCCCTGCAGAGGACATGAACTCATTCTTTTTATGGCAGCATAGTATTCCATGGTGTATATTTGCCATATTTTCTTTATCCAGTCTATCATTGATGGGCATTTGGGTTGGCTCCAAGTCTTTGCTATTGTGAACAGTGCTGCAATAAACATATGTGTGCATGTGTCTTTACAGTAGAATGATTTATAATCCCTTGGGTATATACTCAGTAATGGGACTACTGGGTCGAATTTCTGGTTCTAGATCCTTGAGGAATCGCCATACTGTCTTCCACAATGGTTGAACTAATTTATACTCCCACCAACAGTGTAAAAGCATCTCTATGTCTGCACAGCCTCACCAGCATCTGTTGTTTCCTGACTTTTGAATGATCACCATTCTAACTGGCGTTGCACGTTCGTTCTTTATTCCCTTTTGTTCTCCCTGCCTGCTTGGAATTTAAATATTTTTGTTTTATTCATTTAGTAGTTACTTTTATATTTGTCGTAGGCATCTTAATCTCATGTATTTCTCACAAATCAAGACAGTGCATCCTCTTTTTAAACAAGATTTCGATTTTCAGTTCTTTCAGTTTTCTCATAACTTAGCTCCAACCAGTAACTATGTCATTCTTGTCTACGGTTTTAGTTCTGACTTCTTTTAAAACATAAATTGTTCTTTTGTTCATATAAATTATTATCATTATGGCTAAGTATTTTATTATACCATAATTGCTATATCATAATAAAAGGCATAACCATAATGATAATAATTTATATTATTATTTTGAGTGAATGCTTACCATATTTATTAATTATATATGAGACAGGCATTGTTTCACTATTTCACTTCCCTATGATTGTGAGGTTAAATTCTGTCTTTAATTATAATTGATTTTTCTTTCTTGGAAGTTCATAAAGTAGCAGTATATCTTATGTAACAGTGTATCCTATAATCGGTAACATCTTAGATGGGATGAAATAAAGTTTTTAGCATCACCAATGTATTTTCTCATCAATTTCTTTGCTCACTCTTGCTTCTTGCATCCCACTCCTTCCAGAGTTCATTTTTCTTCTTGTTGAAATATATTCTCTAATTCTCACAGTGAGGATCCATGAGTTCCTTATTTTCTGACTCCCTGAATGTCTGAGAATGTCTTTATTTTACACTCATGGATGGAATGATGCTTTGGCTGGGAATAGAATTCGGTGATCACAATTTTTCCCGTACCACTTTACAGATAGTTCTTCATTTCCTCTGACATCTGCGGCTGCTAATTAGAAGCCTGCTGTCACCTGTCTGTGATTTATTTGTCCATTATCTGTCTTTCCTCTCTGTCTTATTAATGTTTCTCTTTGCAGCTGCACTACACGTCTAGGTGTGCAATTGTCAAGGTTCCCGGCTTGGAATTCAGTGAGCCATGTCTTGATTTCTGGAAAACTCTCTTTGGCCATTGCCTCTCCACTGAACACTTGATTCTTTTCCTTCATACGATGCTTCTCCATATCATTACAAAATCCGGGGATTTTCCCCCATTCCTGTATTTTAATTTCCCAGCCATGCTTTCAACCAAAAGCAATCTATACTCTACTGAGGGTGTTTTATGACCGCATTTTCATATCCCAGATTTTTTTTTTTTTTTTTTTTTTTTGAGACAGAGTCTCTCTGCCTCTCAGGCTGGAGTGCAGTGGCGTAATCTCAGTTCACTGCAGCCTCTGCCTCCTAGGTTCAAGCAATTCTCCTACCTCAGCCTCCTGAGTAGCGGGATTATAGGTGCGTGCCATCATGCCTGGCTAATTTTTGTGTTTTTAGTAGAGACAGGATTTTGCCATGTTGGCCAGGCTGGTCTCGAACTCCTGACCTCAGGTGATCCACCTGCCTTGGCCTCCCAAAGTTCTGGGATTACAGGCGTGAGTCACCGTGCCTGGCACATACCCCAGATTTCTAACAAAGAGTTTTTTCCTCCCATATCTGCCTCTTCTGTTTCAAAACTGCCTCCTCTTATCCCGTAACTTCATATTATTTCATGGATACTATGCTGTCCTTTATTTATGTGAAAGTTTTGAACTTTCAAAAATTATTTCACTTAATTGTATTTTTATTTTTATCTATTTTAATTTTTTTATTCTTTCTTCATGTATTTATCTAAACCTGAAAGTCTTAATGTCTTTTTCAGATGGCTTTATTATGTCTATTTCCTCAGGCATAAGTTCCTCTATTTTTGTGGATGTGTCATTCTTGGTGCTAGATTTTCTCATGTCTTTAGAATCATGTGTTTAGAAATTCACGTTTGACAGCCCCTTTTCCACTGGAGGGCTTTCCCACAGGTACATCTCTCATCAGGGCAGTTTTAAGGCTTATTTTTTTTAAAGGATCTACAGGGTGCCTAGCTCCCAAGCAGCTCTTATGGTGGTGGCTTAGCTTAGGCTCCACATTCCAATGGGTGGAGCGGTTTTAGGACCTGGCACAGGCCCGAGCACTTGTCTCATCCACGGCCTCTGCCAGGCTCCTGGCAAGCAGCCTGGAATCTGGCGTGGGCAGCGTTCTCTCAGCCCCTTCCATGCTTGGGCAGCTGGTCCTGGCCCCGTGCCAGTGCAGGGTGGTCAACTCAGCCCCTGCCGGGCGGCTTTGCTCTCCCAGCCCCTCTCAAACCCACTTGTCTTCTTAGCTCCCCACAAGTGTGAGCTCCTGCTTTCAGCTGTGACCTTCTCCCATTTCTTATCCAGTGGCATGGGTTTCTTGTTTTTAATCACAGTGACATTACAGTTCTCATTTTTATCTAACTACCTAGTAGCCTGTGTGTTTGGAGCCGTCAGTCTCACCTGTGGACCTGGCACCGTGGTTGAAGTTCAGTGTTCTAAGGCATCCTGAGATCCACAGAGGCACGGCCAGCTGACGGTGGGGACAGTGACATGTGATACGATGGTGGGGACAGTGGGGTGCTCTGGACACACCTCCAGCTGCTACCAGGGAGCTCTACTTGCAGGGGTTTGTATACAAGTTTATATACAAAATCTCTATTACTAATAAACCAAATATTTGGAACCCATACTCTAGCCCAAGCATCTCATTTCCAGATGGAGATAAGGTTGTTAGTTCCAGAGTCAGGCTGGAAACTAGGTCTGCTGGTGCCCTGTCTGACACTCTCAGAACTGTATCAGGTGTAGGTGTGCTAGATGCCTTGTGATACCCATCTCATCCCACATAATGGGGTCACCTCCCTCACTTCATCCCCAAGACGAAGCAGTTGGGAACTCAGCCCAAGAGGAAAATTACTTCCAAACCCATCTGGAACACTGATTCATATACCCAAAGCCACCTGGCTGCCCGCCTGGAGAAGGTTCTGGGTTGTGGCACTGCAGGATCCAGTGAGGCCCAGGCCTCTATTTACACATATTTCAAAGAGAGTGGACCCCTCTCGGGGCCAGAGCAGCAGCGCCTCAGGGACCAGTGTCCAGGAATTCCCCCAGCTCACCTGGGGCTGCCTAAAGACTTAGGTCTGGCTGGATGCAGTGGATCATGCTCCCACTTTGGCCTCCCAAAGTGCTGGGATTACAGGCATGAGACCAGGAGCTCAAGAACAACTTGGGCAACACAGCAAGACCCCATCTCCACAACAACAACACAGCAAATTGTTTTTAATTAGCCAGTTGTGTTGGTGTGTGCCTGTTATCCCAGCTTACTCGGGAGGCTGGGGCTAGAGGATTGCTGAGCTCAGTTCAAGGCTGCAGTGAGCTATGATCTCTCCACTGCACTCCAGCCTGGGTGACAGAGCGAGACCCTATCTCTAAGGGAAAAACAATGTAGCCGAAACATTGACTCATTCGTAAGGTAGTTGACTCAGAGTGTACTTCCAGCTGATTCTCTGGCACAGCCACGAGCATCCCGCCCATTACTCAAAGGATTCTTGATGATGGCCAAAATGTGTGTGGTTTTGATGATGTCTGGAGAGGATGAGGATGGTGCCAACATGTTTTCATTTCAGCAACTATTTCCACTCCACAAAGGGAAATCTCCAGATCCTCCTTCTGGTGCATGCGTTTTCTAAAGGTGGACTCTGCCGGATTCTGGGGTTCCTTGCAGATGTCTCAGGAGTCATCTCAGCAACACACATGTCTCCTTCCTTAGAAGCAACCACCTGTGCTGTGCCATGGTGAAAAGGAGGTGAACTGAGGCAGGAGTCGTGTCTTCCTGGGTGACCTCAAGCCTCAAGCCTACATCAAACATGGTACCACATCGTGGACAAGTTACTAGTCAGGATTTTTCAGCCTCAAGGGACAGATGCCTAATTAGAAGATGCTTAGGTAGAGAAAGGAGAATTGTTTGCTGGTGTAACAAATTTCAAGAAGCACAGGAGTCCAAACACCATCACCTTTGCTCTCTTCAACCCCACGACTGTCTGTGTCATCATCCTCATCATTTCTCAAGCTGCTTTTCTTAAAGTAAGGGACTTATAACCATGGCCCAGATCCCATCTCTGCAGATCAGCTCCAGCAATCAAGACTTTGTTGTCTCCCTCCAGTTTAGAAAGGCCTAGAGAAGGAGTGTGATTAAAGCCCAGCTCTGGGGTTCGCTTCTGGTTTCTGACATTCTTCTGGCTGTTTACGTTTACAGTTCATGTTACTAATAACTCAGAGAGTTCTCAGTACTCTAATCTCTTTTATTGCCATTCTTAATGCAAGTGTGTTGATGTAAGCGCTCTGCAGATCTTTCTGTTCTTTGTAATCTCCCGTTCTGTATAAACGCTCTGCCCTTCATACTCATCATGTGCTCTGGACAATGGATCTTCATCATGTCGAGTTTTCCGTAACAGTTTAGTTCATTTCTCTCTGTTGGCTGTTTTCCTTTATTGTAAGAGACGGAACACAAGACATTGCTTACTGAACACCTACTGACATTTGCCAATTAGAAGGAGGCTCTTGTTGGTACCAAGCGTATCTCCCCAAACCAAAAATACTTATTTATTTTTAGAGAAGGGCTCTCTCTCTGTCACCCAGGCTGGAGTGCAGTTGCACGATTATAGCTCACAGGAGCCTCAAACTACTGGGCTCAAGCAACCCTCCTTCCTTTGCCCCTTGAGTAGCTGGAATTGCAGGCACATGCCCCCATGCCCAGTTAATTTTCTGGTTTTGGGGGTTTTTTAAGAGATGGGATCTCACGATGTTGCCCAGGCTGGTCTCAAACACCTGGCCTCAAGTGATTCTCCTTACTTGAGGAAGGCCTCAGCCTTCTAAGTAGCTGAGATTACAGACACAAGCCACTGATCCTGGAAAACCACAAATATTAAACAAACCCTATGTCAGTTTCCTTCTACCAATTTCTACCCCCATTTCAGGGGGTCCTCACGTGCTCCCAGCCGGGCATGACATGAAATTGACTTTGTTACTGAAAATCATGTCAACGGGGCCATCCTCTTCATATTTTGCACACATCTTTATTTGTCTTTTTTGCTTCTCACTTATCTCTGCTGCTTGGAACCAGTCCATCATTTTTTATGGCTTCTGGGCTTTGTATCATACTTTGAAAGGCTTTGTCCCTCTGAAGTTATAAAAGAATTCTCTCTTCTATCACTTTTCTGAGTTCCCTTTTTAGACTCCTCTTTAGATTGTCTGATCCATCCAGAATTAATTTTAGTGTAATATAAAAGGTATAGCTCTAATTCCATGTTTTTCCAAGTGGCCTCTCAATTCTCCATATCCCCCGATTTCAATGATCCTTATTTTTCCCCTGTTGATTTAAAACTCCACCTCTATTATGTAGTAAATTTCCATGTGCATTGGGTCTGAGTCCTTAACTTCCTTTTGCAAATACCTTCCATCGATCTGTCTAATCTGTTTAAATCATTATAGTTTTGTAACATATTCTAATATTCGGTAGCATTGTTCTCTCCTTCGTTATTCTCCCTAGAGGTTACCTAGTTATTCTTTTTAAATGACTAATAATAATTGTACGTATTCATGAGGTACAATGTGATGCCTTGATATACGTATACACTGTGAAACGATTAAATCAAGCTAATCAACATATCCATCACTTCACATATTGCTCATTTTTATGATGATAACATCTGAAGCTTACTCTCTTAGCAATTTTTAAACATACAAGCCATTAATTGCAGTCACCACGAAGCTATTCCTGAATGTTTATTTCTTCCACGTGAACTTTAAAAGCCATGAATCTAGCTCCTCCAAATCAAGTTTCTATTGGTTTTTTTGTTAGTCACCCTAAGTTTTTAAATTAACTTGGGGAGATTTTGGTGGTATTGAGTTTTCCTATCCAAGAACAGGATCTTCCTTTCCCTTCGTCCAAGTCTCTGACCTCTCAGAAGCATTTTGAAGTCTTAGGCAAATTGCTTTTTCACACTAAATGTAAGCCTATATCTTCCATCTTTTTTACTGGTATGGTAAATGGGGCCTCTTCTTCCACTATATATTCTAACTAGTTGCTATTTGAAAGCTATTTTGTTCCATATGTTAATTTTGTACCTGCCACTTTACTGATTACCTTGCTATGTGTAATATTTTTTCATTTTATTTTCTTGGATTTTCTGGGTACACAATTGTAACACCATCTCAAATGTTGATGATTTTCCTCCTCTTTTCTAATTTTAAACTCCCAAAATCATTCTTTTTTGGTTAATTGCATTGACCTTTAGAATATTAAATAGTACGGTGGTAGTGGATGGCTTGTCTCATCCCAAACTTACGTGAAGATGCTTCTAGTGTTTTCCCATTAAACACAATGCTCATGTCTGGGTGGAGATGGATATATTTTATACCACTAAGAATGTGTCCAGCTCAACATTGGGTAGCAGGTTGATTCCTGGTTTAAAAGACATACTTTCTATCTGGTTAAGAAAGAATCCATCACACCTATTTGTTTTTCTTGTTTTTTGAGACAGGTTCTTGCTCTGTTGCACAGGCTGCAGTGCAGTGGTGCATGGCCTCATGTGATCCTCCCCCTTCAGTCTCCCGAATAGCTGGGACTACAGGAACATGCCACCTCACCCAGCTAATGTTTCTAAATTTTTGTAAATATGGGATCTTGCTATATTGCAGGCTCATCACACCTGTTTTACGAGAACTTTAGGTTTGGGACTAGATAACATTTAGTTAATTACAGCTTCAGTACCCATCTACTGACCATAAGATACTCATAATCTCTTTGAGCTTCAGGTAAAATGTGATCATACATCCCTGCTAAAACACTGTCAAGTTTAATTGAGAAGGAAGGAATGGAAGGCACCAACACAGTACTTGACACACAGCAAATGTGCAGTAAGCGATAATTCCTTCCATTCTCATTAACAGTGTAGGGGTTTTTTTTTGGTGTTTTTGTTTGTTTGTTTGTTTGTTTGAGATGGAGTTTTGCTCTTGTCTCCCAGGCTGGAGTGCGATGGCACGATCTGGGCTCACTGCAACCTCCACCTCCCAGGTTCAAGCGATTCTCCCACCTCAGCCTCTCGAGTAGCTGGGATTATAGGCACGTGACACCATGCCTAGCTAATTTGTGTATTTTTAGTAGAGATGGGGTTTCACCATGTTGGCCAGACTTGTCTCAAACTCCTGGTCTCAAGTGATCCGCCCACCTCGGCCTCCCAAAGTGCTGGGATTACAGGTGTAAGTCCCCGCGCCCAGTCTACAGGGCATTGCTTTTTGATTCTTTAAGTGAAAGCAGGTTTCTTGGAAAGTAAAGGAATAAAAGAATGACTACTCCATCAGCAGAGCAGCCCTTTCTGGGTTTTCTTAATGTGACCATGATGATAATTTTCCTTGCATCCAAACTATAAACTCTATTTGGTTAAAATATACAAATATCACTAATCCACATAAAATATTAATATAATTAACAAAATACAATTTTATATTTTTGTCAGTTGTGAGATTATCAGATTGGTCCTGCACCTTTTACTTTTGGCCTTGGCCGATTTTTTAACTTAAAACATGTTTGTGTCATGATTTTTTTTTTTCCCGTATTTTGGAACATTTACTGTGCTACTGTCTGGGAGTGGGTGGGTCATTCTCACCCATGATGGGATCTTGAATTCCTGATCACTTTGGAACGTGTTGACCCTGCACTGCTTTTACTCAACACTAGGGGGCAGCATTGTAAAAGAAACCTGGCGATGCTTCTCCTTGGCACCAGGAAATGTTAACCGGATTAGAGCCTGAGTTAAAACGCTGTTGAAGGAGTTTAGTCTTTTCCATTTCAGTCTATTTCAGAGGCCTCTTCATAAAACTGTGGGTGTGTGGCCGGGCGCGGTGGCTCGCGCCTGTAATCCCAGCACTTTGGAAGGCAGAGGCGGGCGGATTATTTGAGGTCAGGAGTTGATGTGCCTGGCCAACACGGAGAAACCCCATCTCTACTAAAATACTAAAAACACAGAAATTAGCCGGATATGGTGCGAGCTTGTAATTCCAGCCACTCGGGAGGCTGAGGCACAAGAATCACTTGAATCTGGGAGGTGGAGGTTGCAGCCGGTGGGACTGAAGAGAAAAAAAAAACTGTGAGTGTGTAAAAAGCACTCCGTAAATGTTAAGAGCTAGCACAGCCAACTCTGACCTCCTTCACATTTTGATTCAAATGTCCCTGACCAACCTGTATGAAACCGCAGCCTGCACACTGGCCTCACCCTCCCCATCCCTCTTACCCTTCTGTACTTCTTTCCACAGCATTTATCAAGTTCTAACTTTTTAATTTCCTTATTTATTATGGCATATTGTGTCTCCCCACTTTGCCCCTAAAATGTAAGCTCCACAGAGGCATCACCTGTTTTGTTCAGTGATGTACCCCAAGTGCTTAGAACAGTGTCTGGCACAAAGTAGATGCCCAAATAGTTCTTTGTTAATGATGTGGAATTTGTAATGACAGTGGTGAGGGTGGTGGCAACGTCTGAGGCAGGGGCAGTGGAGGTGGGGAGGCTGGCGACAGGGGTGGAGATGGGGGTGAGGCAGCAATTGCCATGATGTCTACTGTACTGTGGTTGGTCAGGGTCCTCCAGCAAGTTGGAATCTAAGCCTGAGGCTGGATGAGGATTTCTAGAGATTTCAAGAGAGCTTGTCACCATGTGAGCACAACGATGGGTTCCTAGGCAGGATTGGGGGGAGCTGTTCACACTCACACACACACACATACACACACACACACACAAGTCTGTACTCCTGGCCCTCCAGGAAAGGTGCTGTACAAGGGAGTGATGGAGGAGCTAGGAAGGTTGACCAAGCTGTCACTTACTGAGCTCATCATACAGGTTTGTTGCTTCTAAGAAAGGATTCCCTATCACCATATTGCAGGCTCTAAGGTGAAGAAATACATTCAAAATCATGCCTGGAACCATCACAGTCTAACCTGGTGAGGAGGTTGCAGGCAGGGCCCCCCTCCTCCTGACATGGACAGAACACAGGGCGAGAGGATCAGTGAGCGGTTACCACATATCTAGATATTTACAATGATAAACACACCTAACAGACTGTTCAGTAAAACACGTCTATCCTCCCCCATTAACAAATACACCCTCATGAAGCCCTGCAAGGCTGCTAGACTCTCAGAATTCCACACCAGGACACAGCAGCCTGGGGAGAAGCCCCCAGCTGCCCCCTTCCCTCATCCAACCTCTAAGGGTCACTACACAAAAGACACCCCACCTTGCACTTCCCAGCTCCATCCACACCCTCCACAAAAACACTGACCCTTGGGCTCCCTCAGGCCGAGGACTGTGCACAAGGATAATGCTGGCCCCTTGGGAGGACAGGCCCTGGGAGGCTGCCACGGCAGTCCTGGAAAGCATGTTTGGGGCTTTGGGGCTGGGAATTCTAGCATCCCAGGCACCCAGAGCAGGTGCAGAAGGAAGAAGGCAAGCTCTGGCCAGATGTGCCCTGGGCTGATGGGCCCCTCGCACCCTGGGGGAAGCACCAGCGAGGAACCTCAAAGTCTGAGACCTGGGGCAGGTGCAGGTCTCCTCTTCTGACTGCAGGAACCACCAGACTGCTGTTGTTCTGCGGGGCTCCCAAAGCGCATTCCCGTTCAAAGAAAGTTTGAAGAATGAAGTCAGCAGTGGGGTCCCCTAGAGCTGGGGAAATGGAGAAGAAGAAAGGACCTTGGCAGGAAGTAGCCGAGCCATTCCTAGCAGCTGAGAAAGTCCCTCCACCCGGCGGCACCATCTTCCCCCAACACTTCTCAGGCCAGAACAGAGGGAAGAAAGGCTGGTCTCAACACGGACCTCCTTGGGCCTGTGTGGAAGGCTGGCAGCCTCGGGCCCTGGCCCGTTTCCTCCTCCCATCAACATAAGGGGCTCTTGGCCTCTGCTGGAGGTCTTCTTACTTGCCTTGGTTGCTCTCTCCCTCAGCAACCTCTCCACACTCCAGGCTGTGACTCTCACCCACCCCACATTTGGATTCCTCTTCCGAGCCATGTCTACCAGATCCTCCCAGGCCTGCCTCTCACTCCCCATGTTGACAACCTCACCCCCTTCCCTCAGCAGCAGCTCCTGCATCTGCCCTGGCCCTGCTAAGGAGCCTCAAAACCTTTATAGATGGAGGTAGTGGTTGCACAACCTCGTGGATGTACTAAGTGCCATGGGATTGTACACTTTAAAATGGTTAGTTTTATGTTATGTGAATTTCACCTCAATCAAAAAATGAAATTAGGCTGGGTGCGGTGGCTCATGCCTGTAATCCCCGCACTTTGGGAGGCCAAGGCGGGTGGGTCACCCGAGGTCAGGAGTTTGAGACCAGCCTGACATGTCTCTACTAAAAATACAAAAATTATCCAGGTATGGTGGTGTGTACTTGTAGTCCCAGCTACTCGGGAGACTGAGACAGGAGAATTGCTTGAACCAGGGAGATGGAGGTTGCAGTGAGCTGAGATCACACCACTGCACTCCAGCCTAGGTGACAGAGCGAGACTTGGGGGAAGAAAGAACGAAAGAATGAAAGAAGAAGGAAAGAAGGAAGGAAGGAAGGAAGGAAGGGAGGGAGGGAGGGAGGGAGGAGAAGGAGAGGAGAGGGGAGGGGAGGGGAGGGGAGGGGAGGGGAGGGGAGGGGAGGGGAGGGGAGGGGAGGGGAGGGGAGGGGAGGGGAGAGGAGAGGAGAGGAGAGGAGAGGAGAGGAGAGGAGAGGAGAGGAGAGGAGAGGAGAGGAGAGGAGAGGAGAGGAGAGGAGAGGAGAGGAGAGGAGAGAAAGAAAAGAGTAAAACATCTTCTGAGGCCTCCCATGGCCATACTCAGCCAATGATGCCTCAGGAATCCGTGCACCCACTGCTCCTCCAGCCAGTCCTTCTCATTTGTCACAGGCCCTCCCTGAAGATGTGGATGTTTTGACCCTGACACTGGGCTTAGGGGACAGGGGCCATGGCTGGGAATGGACCCTGCTTATGGATACCCAATGACAGCAAGCTCTTCTGACAACAGGCATTCATGCCAGAGAAGGTGGGTCCTTTGCAAAATGCACCCTGAGATTTCCCCCAGAAACCTCCCCATCACTAAGGGTCCTAGCTGGACACTCATCCCTCCTTCAGGGACCACGGATCTGCCTCTAAACCTTTGTGCATGGACTCCGCACCACTCACTCTAAAAGAATAGGGCTTGTGTAGACTGGAGCCTTCTATCTTATCCTGGGTAACCTCCCTCCAACTTTCTCAACATCTTCAGCCCCTGAAGATACAGCAGCTAGGACAGAGTCGGTCTCGAGGCCTGGAGGCGTGAACCCAATATCTTTGTTATCGGTCCCTCTCGTTCTTCCAGGTAAACATCCCTGAGCGAGGGAGGTCTGAGGACAGGGCGCTCCTTGGGCACCCCTTTAAAAAGCGACATACATTATGGTTACTTCACCCTGCAAGGCCAAATTCCCCAAGGCCACCACCAGTGTTCACTGTTGCCCTGTTGCTTTCTGTCCACACCAGTGGTACGAGGAGACCATATCTCAACTCTCACTCCCTGAGATAAATGTGAAATGGACACCTTATCTCTGTCTCCCTCCCTCCCTTGCTGCCCCTTCTGGGAACAGGACCTCACTGGGGACAATTGATTCACTTGGCTGCTTGGCAAATTGCAGGAACCCCTCTGCCTGTGCCACTGATGCTCAATGTCTAGGGCTGGCACAACGCAGACTCCTCCAAGAGTCGATTCTGTCCCTCCAGGCACACAGATACTATCCATCACAGAGCTGGCGGCCTCAAGAATGGCAGTGGGGAGCCACTGAAGTTTTGAGCAGGGGTGTGACATGAGCCAGTGGGAGGTAGTGGTTATGAGCAGGCATTTTGGTGTTGGACTGCCTGGATTCAGATACCAGCACTGTCACCTATTAGCTGTGGAATCTAGGACAAGTGACCATGCCTCTCTGAGCCTCAGTTTCCCATCTGCAAAATGGGGATAACAACAGTATCTACCTCCTAGGGTTGTTGTGAGGACTGAGTGGGTAAGGCCCTTGCAGTAGGGCCTGCCATTTTGTGCTAGGTAAGAGTTAGCTTTTATGAATTCAATCTGAGCTCCAGCTCATGAAAAGTTACTTGGCATTGCTATGTGAGTTGGGAAAACGGTCTCTAAAACCAAAGCCCTTGCAGTGATGGAAATAAGCGGTACCCATGCCTGATATAGCCAGATGGAGTGGGGATGGAGGGGAAGGAAGACATTCGAGCCACTGAGAGGTGGAAGGGAAGGACCAGTGAGGTGTGTGAACTGGGTGGGGGTGGGGAGGGAAAGGTGGCCCAAGGGAAAGAGAGGCCTTGAGTCTAGGTGAACAGGAGGAGAGTGATGCTGGCTAGGAATGCAGGGTCTTGGGGCAAGGGAGGAGAGAGGAGGTGAGAGGCTGTGCAAGGCAGGAGAGAGGGGGTGAGGGGCTGTCTTCGGACCTACAAGGCTCACGAAGGAAGAGGTGACCATCAGGAAGCTGTAAATATGGGGATGCATTTGGAGCTTAAGAAATAAGTGGAGGCTGAGGTCATTCAGGCAGGAGTGCAAAGCTCCAAGATCCATGAGATTTCCAAAGGGAAGAAGATTGCAAGTGGAGAGAA
Organism: Chlorocebus sabaeus; assembly: GCF_047675955.1. Lineage (NCBI taxonomy): Eukaryota > Metazoa > Chordata > Mammalia > Primates > Cercopithecidae > Chlorocebus > Chlorocebus sabaeus. The sequence goes on along the minus strand of NC_132905.1, from coordinate 34,136,503 downwards.
GAGCAGAGGGGAGGAGAGGGAGGAAAAGAGAAGAAACTGGAGAGGAGGGGTGGGGAGAGGAAAGGAGGCCAAACAGCCTCCAGGGTGGTAATGAACACCATGGCTATGGTGTCAGACCCAAGTTTGAGCCCTGCTCTGTCACTAACTAGCTGTGTGACCTTGGGTAGATAGCTGAATCTCTCTGAGCCTTAATTTCTTAATCTGTAAATTGGGCATAATGATAGAAACTCCCATACAGGGCAACAATGAGAATTAAATAAGACTGTGTGTGGAAAGCCCTGATTTCAATGCCTGGCACCAGGGCAGAAGCCCAAGGAATGGTAGCTAGGGTCATTAGGATTCTTATGAAATCCAAGTTAAATGAACAGAAGAAGGAAGAGGGGCTGGAGAAAAGGCAAATGGAGTGGAGCTGCTTTTAAAAAGCCAGGAGAGTGTGGTGGAGTGGAAGGAAAGTCAGGAAGATGTTTAGGAAAGCAGGAGAGGTCAGCAGATGCCTGGCACCAATCAGTACGGTGGCTAGAACTTAGACAGTGCTTTGGGGTCTGGCAACTAACGTCTCTCTCGTAACTTTTGAAAAAAGCAGTGTGATTTTTAAAATAAAGAGTAAGTGGGGCTGGGCGTGGTGGCTCATGCCTGTAATTCCAGCACTTTGGGAGACTAAGGCAGGTGGATTACTTGAGGTCAGGAGTTCAGGAGTTCGAGACCAGCCTGGCCAACAGGGTGAAACCCGTCTCTTTAATAATACAAAAATTAGTCGAGCGTGGTGGCAGGTGCCTGTAGTCCCAGCTACTCAGAGGCTGAGGCAGGAAAATCACTTGAACCTGGGAGGCGGAGGTTGCAGTGAGCCAAGATCACGCCACTGTACTCCAGCCTGGGTGACAGAGCAAGAATCTGGTTCACAAAAATTAATTAATTAATTAATTAATTAATTAATAATAAGTGGGAAAGACCATCGGAAGGTACGTTAGGGTGTCTTCTGGGGAAGGGCTGGGAGTAGGCAGGTTTGAATGCCAGGCCAGAGACTCTGGATTCTATATTTAGACAATTATGTCACTTCAGAGGTATTTGAGTGGGTGATAGCCTGGTGCTAGTTTGGGATGATGTATCTGGGTGGGGCAGAGGGAGAGAAGGACGCATGCATCACACCTGCCCAGGTCAAAATTAGAATGTGATTGACAAGGACCTAAAATTCCTGTGTTGAGATTTTAACCACTCAGTTGCTCCAGGGATTCACTGATTCAGGTTGACTGAAGTTTAACAACAGCAACGCAAGCACTAGGCGGAACAGTATCATGCCAAGCCCTTAACTCTGGCATGGGGAGGGATGGGGGACAGATAAAGGAGAGAGGTAGGGAGGGGGGATACTGCACGTCGGAGCCAGGACCAGGCAAGGTGGAAGTTGCAGTTGCTCAGATTTTTTACTATTGCTCATACCGTTCACCCGCAGCTCCCAAATCTGGAAGACTCTTCAGGGACGTATAAATAGTAACTGTTATTTGAGAACCCACAGAGCCTCACCTGTTCTAGCAACTGCCGGAGGCTTATTTCGCTTAGCATAATGTCCTCTAGCTACAGTGCAACCCGTAAATATATACAGCTATTATTTGTCAATTAAAAACCACCACTGCCACCACCACTGGAGGGCACTTGCTGAGTGTTTTATCTCAGAAGGTGACCTCGCTCTCCCCAGGTCTTGTCATGATATGGTAACTAATCACACAATGACAATGAGAGCCAAAAAGGATGACATGCAGGACACGCACATGACCAGTCCGCTTCCTTCAAAGTACCTGCGGTCTTGTGATCCGGCCACCTGGACAGAGAACACAAGCGTCAGGGGCTTGTTAAGAAACGACTGTGGTTTTGCTTAATTATGACCGAGGAACTGATGCCAGTCTTCTATTTATGATTGGCAAGGGGGTCTCAAAGCATCTGTCCCGCCTAAGAAAGTAACCCCCGCTTTCCAAATCTTTCCAACTTCTTCACATTCAAAAGTCTGACGGAGGCTCAGACTGCATGGGGGTGGGGGTGTTGTTCAAGACGCAGCTTGTGGAATTAATTTTTGGCAGGAAGATCACAGTGTTGAATACAATGAAACTCTGTCCTGAGAACAGGCCTCTCGGGGAGCCGTTGATGCTCTCGGACTGGCAGGGCCTGAGGAATTCATTACAGGGGATGAAAGATCTACTCAGAGCCAGGATTTATTCCTGCCTGGGAGACCCTTGGGGTCACTGCATTTCCAAAAAAAAGGACTCATTTCATTAGCCTCTAAGAAAGTGGATTTTGGGCTTCTAAGAGAAGTAACTATCGTGTTCTTTTAAAATTTTTGTTTGGATCATTGCAGACTAATAGATGTTTTCCATTTGAAAAGACCCCCTTTGTATGTCTCTGCCACAGGACCACAGGGTAACAGATGCAATTTCCGTGAAATGCACCTACCATGGGTCCTGGAACACAGTAGGTGCTCATTAAATACTTTCTTCCATCTGCCCCAGGTGGTCCTAAAATTTCCTGAGTCAGATCCAAGTTCTGTGTAAATGCTTACATCAAAGTGGGGTCTGTGGTCTTGAATTCCTCCCTCCAAGTGAGAACCCAGAAAGTGCCCTGATTCTGTAGCAACTTTAAGTATCTCTGTGATTTATTCGAGTGAATCTTTTAACTGAAAAAGTAATCAATTGTGACAGGTCTTCACCTGTTAGCAGACCGTGACCCTGAAAAGTCACCTCGCTTTCAGGAGAAATGATTTCTAAAGTGAGGATTCAAAGCAAAAATACTCGTGGAAAAAAATGTAAAGGATGAAATAAAGGTACATTCTCCTGTTTTTGATGGTGGTTAGGGGACACATTTTTCCTGCCCTACTTCTTCATTTGAAGTTACTTTCCAAAGTAACTTTCATAACTTAATTACATCTTCAATGACCCTGTTTCCAAATAAGATCACATTTGGAGGTACCACAGTTGGGACCTCACTATTTCTTTTTGGAGGTCAACATCAATCCATGTACATCAGCTTTAATAAATGAGATAGCTGCCTTATGCCACAACCCCACACTGAGCAATGTCATTTGGGGAAATATTTCATCCCAACCATTTGTAATCTAAGGGTTACCGTTTGCCCAGCCAACAGAAGAGGGTGTTTGACCTCAGCCCATCATTGTTACGGGAAGATGCTTGTTGCCATGTGGCCCATTCAAGGGCAGGCAGTTGAAACCAGGCATCCAGGTGCTTCCAGACCAGCCTTGACACCTCCTAGACTTTGCTCTCAGTTCTCTGTCCCATTATGGGAATGTGTGCCTAGAAAATGGGTTGTCCTGACTTTGAGTTTGTGATGCACTGTGTCTGTATGTTTGCCTCTCCAATGTTTAAGCATACCAGGTCACTAGTTCCCAATTGTACTAATTTCTTAAAGCTACTGTAACAAAGTACCACAAACTATTTTGTTGCTTAAAACAACATAGAGCTGTTCCCTTACAGCTCTGGAGGCTGAGAGTCTGAAATCAAGGTGCTGGCAGGGTTGATCTTTCTCAGGACTCTGGGAGAATTTGCTCCACAGTTCTGGTAACAACCAGCAATCCTTGGAGTTCCTTGGCTTACAGATGCACCATTCCGATCTTGGCCTTGCAGGGGCCTAGGGGAAATGTCCCCTTTGCCCTCTGAAGGTTCACTGAAAACCAACTGACAAAAGGTAGATTCATTAGGAGAAAAGACAAACTTATTTGGTCATAGTATTGCATCACCTAGGACCTTCAAAATGAAGACCCAAAGATATAGGGAAACTGTGCATTTTTATGCTTTGGTTCAACAAACTATAGGCAGCTATGTAGAAATATTAGGGAAAAAGAGGATAAGATCTAATGTTAATAGGCTGAGTGGGGAAACCCAGCAAGTCTTGTCTGTTTAGATTCCTCTTGGCCTCTCTGTAGAGCATTCCTTCTCTATTAGTTTGTTCTCACACTACTGATAAAGACATACCCAAGACTGAGTATTTATAAAGGAAAGAGGTTTAATTGACTCACAGTTCAGCAGGGCTGGGGAGGCCTCAGGAAATTTACAATCATGGTGGAAGAGGAAGCAAACATGTGCTTCTTCATGTGGCAGCAGCAAGGAGAAGTGCAGAGTGAGGGAGGGGAAAGCCCCTTCTAAAGCTATCAGATCTCGTGAGAACTCACTCACTATCACGAGAACAGCATGGAGGTAACTGCCCCCATGATTAAATTACCTTTCACCAGGTCTCTCCCATGGTATATGGGGATTATGGGAACTACAATTTAAGATGAGATTTGGGTGGGGACACAGCCAAACCATATCACTTTCCTTCTGGGTGTGGGGCAGGACTGTCTCTGGAACAGGGGCCTTATAAGCTCTTATCAGATGAGATAAGTCAAATAATTAAGGTCTTTATGGCCAGTTTTTATGCCAAATGGCAGAGGGGGAGTGCGAAGTTACAGACTATTTTTAGGTTTTATGGCTGACTTGGGGGGAAGGGGACTCTGTTTTCTATGGCCCACCCTGGGGCCTCAGCTGTTTCTAAGGCTTTCATTTTGGGGTGTTCAGTTCTCATTTCTACCAGCAATCTTACTACATGGCCATCTGCCCTCTGTGTCTGTGTCCAAATGTCCTCTTTTCGGAAGAACACTGATCACATTGAATTAGGGGCCCACCCATCCTACTCCGGTGTGAACTCATCATAACTTACTTACATCTTCAATGACCTTATTTACAAATAACACTACATTTTGAGGTACTAGATTTAGGACTTCAACACATCTTTTGTAACAGACACAATTCAATCTATAACACCAACCAGAGATTTTCTTACTGTTTTCCTCTGTATTTTGAAACATTTTGCTTACCAAGCAAAATACATTAGTGAATATTTGTTTTCCTGGGTTTTTTTCTGTTTTTTTTTTTTTTTAATCAGTCATCCAAATGGACTTTCTGTTCCAGAAGAAGATGGCACAGAATCACTTTTCTCTGTTGCTACCCTCTAAATACTACTACATATCCCCGCTAATTAGTCAATGGACCATAATACAAGGATTCTGAAATCCAAGAGAAGGAAGGCAGACTGGCTGGGATTTTCAAGACTTGAGAGGTCTGGTGAGTCCCCTACGTTTCCTTTTTATCTCCCATGTACCTTCAGGCTGGGCACCTGGTGGGCCTGCAACTTGGAACCACCAACAGGAATAGACAAAATAATCCAAGAGAAGCCTGTTTTGTCCAACCAAACAAAAGGGAGAGCCCAGCAGAGCCTGCGTTGGGAGCCTGAATCCTCCTTCCACAACCAGAGTCCCTGCAGCCCGTCTGATCCACCAGCTGGCTGGCATCAGTTGAACTCTGTGTCTCCCTGTTCTCCGTTGAGATTCCACAGTGTGCTTTCACCCCCAGACAGCACCAGCAAAGGCTGAGTGTGAACCTCAGCAATACCAGAAGAACAAAGCAGGAAAAAACAAAACAAAACAAAACAAATCCAGAACAGAATTCAAAGGGCTCAGAAAACTAAACTGTCATTGATACAAATGCCCACAAAAGTTGACCGGATCCTAAAGCATCCAGATCCAAAGCCTAAACAAGGCGAAGCCTCATTGAAACAGAAGACTTAGGATCAAGAATCTCCAGCTGGGCACGGTGGCTCATGCCTGTAATCCCAGGACTTTGTGAGGCCGAGATGGGTGGGTCACCTGAGGTCAGGAGGTCGAAACCAGCCTGGGCAACATGGTGAAACCCCATCTCTACTAAAAATAAAAAATTAGCCGAGCATGGTGGCACCTGCCTGTAGTCCCAGCTATCTGGGAGATTGAGTCACGAGAACTGCTTGAACCCGGGAGGCGGAGGTTGCAGTGAGCCGAGACTGTGCCATTGCACTCCAGCCTGGGTAACAAGAGCAAAAAAAACCCTGTCACAAAAATAAAAAATAAAAACAAAAAAAGTCTCCTGACAGAAGAATCAAAATGTCCAGGATACAATTAAAGGCAGAGGTTACAGTGAGCTATGACTGCACCACTGCACTCCAGCCTGGACAATGGAGATAGACCCTGTCTCTAAAAAAATACAAAAAGAAAATAATAAGGATATAGAAGAAATGAACAACACCTTCAACCAACAGGATCTAACAGAACAAACAACCCTGTAACAGCAGAATACATGTGCTTTTCAAGTGCCTAGGGAGCATTCACCAAGATTAACCATGTCCTGGATTTTAAACCAATCTCAACAAATGTTAAAAAAAATAATAATAAAACTAGAAATCCTTAATCACTGCCCTCTTTTCCAAGCTGACTGTGACTCTTACCCAGATGTTCTCCATACATAAGCTTTCAACAGGGGAGAATGATAGAACTCCCTCAAGAACCCCCATTTCAGGTCACTGAGGCACATGAGCTTCTACTAAAGAAATAATTTCCAGTAAAAGGCTACAATAAAGGGAATAGATGTTCCCACTAGGCCTGGATTAATGAGTACTCTAACTTGGAGAAAAGTGATTATTTCCAGCGCTGCCTCCGGCATTCTTCTTCCACCTAGAAGTGGTGTTATGAGAAGTGAAATTACTTATAAATCAGTAGTGCCCCAAGCACTTTTTAAAAGAGGCCCTACATGTAAGCTCCACTAAGTATAAATAATAACACTAATAACACCTCCCTCATCTTGTCTTTATCTCTGGGCCTGGGAGGATCAAAGTCTTCCGAGAGGTACAGCTTCAAAGGCGTCTCCTTCCCAGATCCAGGAATGGGTGCACTCCAACAGGCCCCTACATCCTCGGCTTCCACATTTCACAACTGTTAGAGGCTCCAAAGCATTTACAGTGGTTGATAGAGTCTTTCTGAATATGATACCTCTTTTATAAAATTAATGGCACTATTTCCAGTGGCGGCATCAGCAAAGAAACTCCTTTTCAAGGGCAGGGTGTCCATCCCATTGTTTGATTTTCTGCCATCCCTTTAAGTGCCTTAATGCAATGCTTGTATGAATTAAGTTGACTGCCAACAAATTTTGCTTTGAATACCTTTTACATTTCAAGGCACCCCTGGAAATGATCGGAGACTATGGGAGACGTGGAATTAGGGAGCTGCAGGAAAGCAGGGTTGACAGTGCCATCTCAAGATTTGGCGGGCTTCATTATTCAGTGGCCAGAAGTAGGGAGGGGGGATAGTCTGGGGCCTGAGAGGAGGGTTGCCCTGATGGGCTGGACTGGCTCTGGAGTCACTGACTGAACCAGGGACCAGATGCCTGCAGAAGCGTGGTTCAGGGTTAGACCTGCAGAGAGATAAATCACCCAAGAGAGTGTCTAAACCCATCCTCATAGGGTTAACAAGAATTTAGATGCCAGGTTTGGGGCAGAAATATAGTTATAATTAAGCATTAAGCAGGTTGCACTCTGGCCCACTTCCTTAAACTGAAAGTCATGCAGCTCAAGATACTAAGTGTTTAAATACGCATTTTCCCCATAGATAGGACTTCTGATGTTAGAATCATAAGGCTTTTAAGAATTGCTCAAGATATTCTTCATATCCTGAATTCCAGCAGGAAAGGCTGATGCCCACCAGTTTGAAGACCCCACGAGGAACCAAATCAGCATGAGAATGCCGTTTCTTCATCTCCCTGTCCTATGACTTCACCCTGCACTCTTCCCCCAATCAATAATCCCCATACCTCAGCCCTTTCCTAAACCCTTAATATCCCTAGCCCCAAATTCCTTAGATTGGTGGAGTTGAAGTTTCCTCCCACCTCCTCATTTAGCTCTCCTATGATTATTAGACTTTTTCTCTACAGCAATCCCCCTTGTCTTGGTATATTGACTTGCCAGGCATTGGGCAAATGATCCTGTTACATATCCACTGAGCCATATGTGGAAGCCTCGGCCAGTGCCGGTCAGTATGAAGGAATTTGGTCCATTTCTAAATAAGAATTTGGGGTTGTTGATTAATTGGGGTAAGGGGAAGGAAATCATCAGGATGTGGAAACTGTATTCTTTGGTGACTCAGCTCCTGTGGAGTCCTTAAGACCAGCTGGCATCAGTAGTTTTATTGGTATGCAGAACCTGAAAGAGTATCTCAAGTGGAAAATTTAATGTTTTATAATGTTCAAGTTGTTATCTATAGAGCAGCTAAGGGGAAGGATCATCTCGTAACAGGGCTCATATAATTCTGAGTCGATAGGCCCCAAACAGCTGTGAGGAAGTGGATCAGAGAGGAAGCACACCTCATGGTTAATGCTGACGGTGCTGCAAGCTTGGTTTATCGTTTCTCCCCCTTCCTTCTTCCCTGATTAATTTTATAAAGTCTATAGGGACAGTTTCACCACTTAGATGTTCCCATCCCTCCTCTGCTGTCATCTCTCTAGGCTGGAACCCCAATGTGCATAGGCTTAGCATTGGCCAGATAATGGGAATGGTGGTCTGTTCCCACCTGCTCCCACCTCTGTAGCGACTTTTCTCTATCAATTAACCCCTCTCTCTCTCTCCTGTACCATCGACTCTCCCCGTAAACCAGCTCCTCCCCAGCATGCAAACATCTCCCCCATCTTAAAAAACAAAATTGTTCTTGATTCCCAGTCCAGAAGCAGCCCCTTCTCCTCCTCCACAAATAACTAAACTGACTTAGGAGTGCCCTGCATCTGGCCTGCGCTCCCTCATCGTCCAGCAGAGCTGCACCTGTGGAAAGCAACCTGCAGCCCTTGTGTTCCACTGCACCCCGCTGCGGCCCTGTCCACAGACCATCTGACCGGCACCCGACAGTGGGCATACCCCAGGACTGACCACCTTCCTCCCCGAAACTTCCCCTGCTGGGTTCATTGCTGCCGTGTTTTGTGTTCCTCCTGCCTCTCTGGTTTCTCCTTCGGACACTTGGCTGATTTCCCGTCTTCACGTGGGCTTCAGTCCTGCTCTTTTCTTTTGCTCCTTAGCAGTACTTTCTCCCCGGGTTCCAAGTGTCACCCATGTGCTGACAACCACTGGGCTGAAATTTCCAGTGCAGCCAATCCCCTGAGCTCTGAACGCATCCTCCCGACTGCCTGCCCCGCATCTCCCGCTGGAAAATGGCACTTCTGTCCACGTGAGTGTGAACCTACACTCCTGCCTTCCCTCAACCCTGCACCCAAACCCTCAGCAACCCCTGCGCCTATTGCCTCTGAAATCTCCTCTGCCAGCTGCTGTTCCTTACATCCACTGCCACTGCTCATGTCCAGAACACTGACATCTCTCCCTCGACCTCCACAAGCCTCCCAGCTTCCGTTCCTGCCTTTTCCAAACCCCACACAGCCCTTGAGCCACCATGGTCATCATGTCTCTTTCTTGCCCAGAGTCTTCAGTGGATTTCCATTGGCTTTCATTGAGAGCTGTAAGTCCTGAACGTGACCCACGAGGCCTGGTATCTGCCGCCATGGGCCCCCTTTCTTGCTGTTCTCATGTCCTTACCCCTTTGTCACTGTGTCCAGCCACACTGACCTCCTTTCAATTCCCTGAACTCACAAAGCCCTTTCTCCAGGTCAGGACGGTGCTCTCTCTGCTCCTTCTGCTTGGAGCAGCCTCCCTCCCATTCTCTGGCCAGCTCACACCGACTTCTCTCTAGGTCACTGCCATAAATACGCATCTCCAGGGAGGCCTCCCTTCCACCCCAGCATGCATCTCACCTTCCATTGTGATCTCTTGTCACACCTCAGCTTCTCCTTCTCAGTATGTATTACATTTTGCATTCTGAAATGTTCATTTGTGTGAATCATTGTTTAATATTTATTTCTTCCACTTAACAACAACCTAAGGGCAGGGGTGATCCTGTCTGTTTTCATCATGACTATAACCCCCTAGCTTTCAGAATAGAAATAGGCACAGAAATAGGGGTTCAATACATTTTTTTGAATGAGCACTAAATATTCTGCAGTAACAGATAAACACACAGACACACAGATGCTTACAAAAGCGTGATTGCCTGTTGTAGCTGTTGGTGTCCCACCCAATCTCTTTCACTGTTCTGGAGTCTGCATCCTCCCAGCTGCTGTGTGCATTGGCTTCAAATGTCTCAGAACTGCCCTGCTTCTTTGGGGAGCTGCCTGGCTGGCAACCCTCAGCCCCATGGATGGCAGGCCTGCCCCTTGCCTCCCGGTAGGGTCAGCAGGACAGGGAAGGGGAAGGCAACCCTGCAGTGCTGTTCATGCTCCAGGGCTCCCCGTCAGTAAGCAGAGGCTAGATGTGCCTGAGACCACTTCCTTTCCTCTCCTGCTCCCCTAACCAGTATTTCTTGAGAGTTCTCCCACCGTAAACCACTTGAACAAGAAACTCTGAAGCAGGGCATGATGGCTCATACCTGTAATCCCAGCAATTTGGGAGACTGAGATCATTTGAGTGGATCGTTTGAGCCCAAGAGTTGGAGACCAGCCCAGACAACATATTGAGACCCCTGTCTCTACAAAAAAAAATTTAAACATTAGCCAGGCATAGTGGCACGTACTTGTAGTCCCAGCTACTTGGGAGGTTGAGGTGGGGGATCACTTAAGCCCAGAAGGTCAAAGCTGCAGTGAACCATGATCATGCCACTGTACTTCAGCCTGCAACAGAGTGAGACTCTTTATTAAAAGAAAGAGAGGGAAGAGAGAGAGAGAGAAGCAAGAAAGCAAGAGAAAGAAGAAAAGAAAGAAAGAAAGAAAGAAAGAAAGAAAGAAAGAAAGAAAGAAAGAAAGAAAGAAAGAAAGAAAGAAAGAAAGAAAGGAAGGAAGGAAGGAAGGAAGGAAGGAAGGAAGGAAGGAAGGAAGGAAGGAAGGAAGGAAGGAAGGAAGGAAGGAAGGAAGGAAGGAAGGAAGGGAGGGAGGGAAAAGAAAAGAAAAGAAAAGAAAAGAGAAAGAAAGAAAGAAAGAAAGAAAGAAAGAAAGAAAGAAAGAAAGAAAGAAAGAAAGAAAGAAAGAAAGAAAGAAAGAAAGAAAGAGAAAGAAAGAAAGAAAGAAGGAGAGAGAAGAGAAGAGAAGAGAGAAGAGAAGAGAGAAGAGAAGAGAGGAAGGAAGGAAAAAGAAACTATGTCCCAGGTTCTGCTTCTAGGAAGTCCAATAAAAAACACTTAAAATGAGAAAGAAAATATATGTGGCATCAGGGATGAGAGAGAGAAATTAAATGAAACAAAATGAGAGAAGTCTTGTACCAGTGCATGCCCCTAAGAATTGAGGTGAATGAATCACATCTCACATCTTTTATCCCTCCTTGGAATTACTGAATTAACAAATGGGAGAAGAGAAAGAAGGAGTGGAAGAGAGGAGAGCAGAGTGGAGGACAGCAGAGGATTTCTCTTTTATTCCCCCTAGGAGGTCATGATGTGTCCCATGAGGCCAGAAGGGGTCTGCTGCTCCCCAATCCCTTAATGGAAGCTCAGCTGCTTCTAAAGGAGGAAAAATGAACATTAGTTCCCTAAGCCTCCTTAGCCTTGGAGCCAACCAGCATGCCCTGTGTTCTACAACATAATCCTTTGTTAATCACTAGCTAGGGCACTAGGTAAAGCAGTTTTTCAAATCCTGGCTCCTTGAGCTCATGGCATTTGAGATACACAAACATGTTGCCATGGTGACTCAGTGACAGATTAATTACTAAATCCTCCAGGAGTAAAGCTGCTTTAATGGTGTAACCTTAGTGGATAGGAGCTTGTTGGGGGGTGGGGGTGCAGTGATTCACAGCCCTCTCAGCACAAAGTTGGGGCCAGCAGATCTGGGACTAGGGGGAGGTGGAGCAGTCACAACCCTTACCTCACACCATTTCCTGGAGCCCTGGGTTTCCTGAGTCTATCCTGCCTCTAGAAATGGAATCTCTAACCCCAAAACTTGTCCTTGAAAAGTATCTGTATCATCCTTTTATCCATGCCTTTGCCAGTCATTATGCAGCCTGCATCTCTGCGTGGTTAATGAGCTAATCCTCACAGCCACTCCCCACTTCCCCCACCACTAAGCTCTTAGCTGGAAAATCCTCTAAAGCTATTGGCTAGCAGGGCTCTGCCCAACAAGAGTAATAGTGTTAGGCATAGGATTCCTCAAAGGAAGAGAGGAGGAAAATATTCTGGGACAAATACAATGGATGCAGATCTCATCAAAGAACCCAAGGTAGAATCTAGCCCACATTTTTAAGTTAACAAGATTAGAAAGTTATGTAATTCTCACAAATAAGCTTGTTCTTTATAATCCACAGCAGACCTTTACAAATTCAGGTGGGTTCTTTGGCCCAGGCTGGAGTGAAATGGTGGGATCTCGGCTCACTGCAACCTCCACCCACTGGGTTCAAGCGATTCTCCTGTCTCAGCCTCCCGAGTAGCTGGGATTATAGGCACATACCACCATGCCCAGCTAATTTTTGTATTTTTAGTAGAGACGGGGTTTTGCCATGTTGGCCAGACTGGTTTCGAACACCTGACCTCAGGTGATCTGCCTGCCTCAGCCTCCCAAGGTGCTGGGATTACAGGCATGAGCCACCGTGTCTGGCCTCAGGTGGGTTCTTGTATGAGCCTTGGTGGCTCTCATTTCTCCCAAATGATGAGCTGAGATGAAGGCACATATATCTTTGAGTGGTTACGGAGTTGAGATATTTACAATAAGTTTGCAATAATAACTGAAGCGACTATAACCACACCTGAGTGGAAACAGAGTTTTCCAAAAAGCCACAATTTCAGATAAACCTGACTCTAAGCAGGGAAAGAAGTAAGACATTAAAGGTGATATTTTGAAGCTTTGGAAAGGCATTCCAAAAGTTTTTGAGCCCATCTAACAACCATCTCTGTGTGTTTTGTCTCCTTTCTGTAATATTTAAATGTAATTTTGATGTCTGCCAGGTTAAATTATCCATTGACCAAATTATGCCATTAAGCTTAAATGCTGTAATTATCCTTAATAGATATAACTACCAGCCTGTTTTTGCTTAGAGGTTGTAAAGTTTTATGCCTTTTAATAATCCTCCTACAGGTTTGAAGGTTGTTTTTTTCAGATAGCTGAAATTCGGCTCTGTGTAGCGTCAAACCAGATCAAAGAGTCTCACTGTGTTCACCAGAACAATATGAGCTTGAAAATGCGGGGTTGGAAGAAAAAACACACCAGAAAATGATGTTCTTTCAAGAAAACTGGCAAACCAAGAAAATCCTACACAAATTTTGCAAAAAGGCGGCTAATCTAGAATACGTTTTTCTCTACATACGCAGTTCAAGTGCAATTTAAAAAAGAAATTTTTTTCAGCATTAAGTTTATATAAAATGGGCCCTCTTTTTATTCCATGTGCTTCATAATCTTCTTTCTCAGGGATATTTAGAGTTGGATTTTTGCAGATGATACCCTGTTCTTTTTATGTTACAGCATAAATTTTTTGTTTTTTGTTTTAAGAGCCAGGGTCTGGCCAGGTGCGGTGACTCATGTCTGTAATCCCAGCACTTTGGGAGGACAAGGTGGGTGGATTGCTTAAGCTCGGGAGTTCAAGACCAGCCAGGGCAACGTGGCGAAACGCCATCTCTACTCAAAATATAAAAATTAGCCAGGCATGGTGGTGCACACCTCCCAGCTACTCCGGTGGCTGAGGCAGGAGAATTGTTAGAACCCTGGAGGAGTAGGCTGCAGTAAGCCGAGATCGCATCGTTGCACCCCAGCCTCAGCAACAGAGTGAGACCCTGTCTCAAAAAATAAATAAAATAAAATAAAGAGTTGGGGTCTGGCTCTGTCACCCATACCAGAGTACAGTAATGCAATCATAGCTCACAGCAGCCTCAAATTCCCAGGCTCAAGCAATCGTCCTGCCTCAGCCTCTCATGTAGCTTGGATTACAGGCATGAGCCATCTCACCCAGCAAACAACATGCACTTTTCATTCCACATTTTACATCTCTCCACCCTCGGTTATTTTTTTTTGCTTTGGTTCTATCTATTGAGGTGTCTTATTTTCAACTAAGTGTTGTGTTTAGGAGCTTCTTTTTGTGGGTGGATTATACTAACTTCCATCCTTAACCCAGAGTGGAATTCAGACATTTTTCTTCTTTTTCTTCCCCCCTTACTTATATGGCATCAAAAACCAAAGCAAAAATAAATCTTTGATTAGTACAGAGAAACCTGATTGCAAAAGGTCATCATACCAGCCTGGGTAACACAGCAAAGCTCCGCCTCTATGACAAATATAAAAATTAGCTGCCTGTGGAGGTGCACGCCTGTAGTCCTAGCTCGCTGGGAGGCTGAGGTGGGAGAATCGTTTGAGTCTAGGAGTTTGAGGCTGCAGTGAGCAATGATCAGGCCACTGCACTCCACCCTAGGCAACAGAGTAAGGCCCTGTCTCATACAAAAACAAAAACAAAAAAGATTATTGTAAAGGTGAAGGAAACTGGCTATTGCAATGGGGAGAACTCTCTAAGCATAAGATCTGCAAATGTCTCGAGAGTTAAGCAAAAAGTGGTTTCCTTTCATAGGGAGGAGAAAATGGGGCTAGAAAGTGGGGTGAGTGGAAACGGCATGGTCAGAAAGTAGATCAGCAGCTGGGCGTGGTGGTGGCTCACGCTTATAATCCCAGCACTTTGGGAGGCCAAGGCAGGTGGATCACTTGAGGCCAGGAGTTTGAGACTAGCCTGGCCAACATGATGAAACCCTGTCTCTACCAAGAATACAAAAAAATTAGCTGGGCATGGCAATGGGCCCCTGTAATCCCAGCTACTTGGGAGGCTGAGGCAGGAGAATCCCTTGAACCTGGGAGGTGGAGGCTGCAGTGCGACAAGATCATGCCACTGCCCTCCAGCCTGGGCCACACAGTGAGACTCCGTCTCAAAAAAAAAAAAAAGAAAAGAAAAAAAGAGAGTAGATCAGGAATGTTGCTGCCCAGGTGGGTCTAGGCTTAGGAGGGGCTGCTGAGGAGGAGCTGGTTCTGGCCCAGGCTGACAGTGGGTCAAGTTCAGGGCCCTGGGGAAAGGAGATTTTGATTAAGAAGCGTTTTGTTCTGATTGATCAGTAGGTACATGCTACTCAGCTAATCATTTATGAGGTAAAGAACAGGAATTTGGCAGGTTAGTGTCTGACTTTGTCTGGGTAAACGAAGGCAGGGTTCCCCAGCCCCTGGGCCACAGATCAGTAGCAGTCTGTGGCCTGTTAGGAACTAGGCCACACAGTAGGAGGTGAGCAGCAGGCCAGCCAGCACTACCACCGAGCTCCACCTCCTGTCAGATCAGCACCTGTATTAGCTTCTCACAGGACCACGAGCCCTATTGTGAACGACGCATGTGAGGGATCTAGGTTGCACGCTCCTTATGAGACTCTAACTAATGCCTGATGACCTGAGGTGGTGCAGTTTCATCTCGAAACCACCGCCCCTACCCATCTGTGGAAAAATTTTCTTCCATGAAACTGGTCCCTGGTTCCAAAAAGCTTGGGAACTGTTGAACTAAGGAGCATCCGTGACTCTTATCTATGTTATATGCGGAAGAGTCGGGAGTATCTTTGCAGTACTTGCCTGTTGTTTCCCAGAACACAAAAGTAGGGGGATTTCTTAACCCTCACTGTTTTCCAAGAGTTACAGGGTACACTTACGTAAGGTTTAGTGTTGTCAATGACTACATTCCAGGCCGGACTTCAGGAGGCCCAGAACACATCACATGATGCTTTGCTGGTCTAGAAGCAAAAGAGAGCATCTATGTTGGCAGAAAGAGTGAACAGAGTTGTCCCATCTGGGGCATCAGCCTTTACTCATGCCCTCTTTTGCCTCCTCCATAGTTCCATAGAAGCAGCAATGAGCTCCCTGTGAAATGGAGGAAACTGTGACAATCTAGATTCTTTCCATTCTGCAGCCTACTTTCTATAACCTTATTAGTTCATAACACAAAAATCTAATTTTAGAATTTCATTTATCTCTCATTAGTCGCTGTTTTCAGAAAATAGCAATTTACCTGGCTATAAAATAATGCGTGTTTATCAGTGAATATGTAGACATCATGGGAAGGATAACATCAGTAAGTTGGGCAAATAGGAAGCCCTGGACTCTCCTTCTCCCAGTAGACACAGCAACTGAACAACAATGCAGGGACAAGTTCCCTTTTTGAGGAATTCAGAAACTAGTTGAGAAACTCCTGCACCCTGCATGAACATGAAACCAGCTGCACTGAAGCCAACAGGAAAATTCAAAACACACTCTCATTGTAATCCCTACCCCAACGCAGCACCATACCATCAGAAGGAAACCATCTGTTCCCAGTTTCTCCCTCGGGAGAAGAGTTGAAGCAGCTACCCAGCCTTCCAACTTTTCCAGGGTCTGCTCAAGGGACTGATTTCTGTCTCTTCTTAGAGCACTGATGAGACCTAGTGAAGGGGTGGCCTGCCCCTCCACACCTGTGGGCGTTTCTCGTTAGGTGGAACGAGAGACTTGAGAAAAGAAATGAGACACAGAGACAAAGTATAGAGAAAGAAAAAGTGGGCCCAGGGGACTGGCGCTCAGCATACAGAGGACCCACGCAGGCACTGAGTTCCCTCAGTATTTATTGATCATTATCTTTACCATCTTAGGAAAAGGGAAGTGGCAGGATAATAGGATCATCATAGGGAGAAGGTCAGCAGTAAGACATATGAATAAACATCTCTGTGACATGAATAAGTTTAAGGAAAAGTGCTGTGCCTTGATATGCATATGTAAACATCTCCATAAACCTTTGTAGTGCATAAAGAGCCGCATTGCGCTAGCAAGTCCCACCTTTCACCCTAAGGCGGTTTTCTCCTTTTTCAGTAAACAGAACATACAATCGGGTTTTACACGGAGATGTTCCATTGCCCAGGGACGGGCAAGAGACAGATGCTTTTCTCTATCTCAACTGCCAAGAGGCCTTCTTTCGTCTTATACTAGTCCTCCTCAGCACAGACCCTTCACGGCTGTCAGGCTGGGGGACGATCAGGTCTTTCCCTTCCCACGAGGCCATATTTCAGACTATCACATGGGGAGAAACCTTGGGCAATACCTAGCTTTCCTAGGCAGAGGTCCCTGTGAACTTTGGCAGTGTATGTGTCCCTGGGTACTTGAGATTAAGAGAATGGTGACGACTTTTCACAAGCATACTGCCTTCAGGCACTTGTTTAACAAAGCACACCCTGCACAGTCCAAAATCCGTTAAACCTTGAGTCACCACAGCACATGTCTCTTGCAAGGACAAGGTTGGGGGTAGGGTCACAGATTAACAGCATCTCTAATACAGAACAAAATGGAGTCTCTTATGTCTACTTCTTTCTATATAGACACAGTAACAGTCTGATCGCTTTCTTTTCCCCACACCTACTATAATCAAGATGCCTTGGGGGCCTCTGAGAACAAAGCATGAAGGTTTGAGAGGCCCTAAAATCTCTGGGCAGAATGAATGATGAGGATTTTTTCCTGCGCAAGTTCGGTTGTGAAGATAGGGAAAGGTGGCTACATTTTCTAATGCATAGATACTGACACAAAAACTCAAGGAATATGAAGAAACAGGGAAATATATTCCGAACAAAGCAACAGGATAAATCTCCGGAAAGAGTCTCAATACAGAGGAGATTCAAGCACACCTCATTTTACTGCACTTTATTGCATTTTGCAGACACTGTGTATGTGTGGGTGGGTGGGTGGGTGGGGGGTGTGTGTGTGTTTTCACAAATTGGAAAAAAAAAAAAAAGATTCTGCATTAAGCAAGTCTAGCAATGCCATTTTCCCAACAGCATGTGCTACATAGTGTCTCTGTGTCACATTTTGGTAATTCTTGCACTATTTCAAACATTCTCATTATTCTTATGTTTTTCATGGTGATCTGTGAGTGGTAATCTTTGATGTTACTGTTGTAATTGTTTTGGGATACCACACATCATACCCACATAAGATGGCAAGCTTAATTGATAAATATTGTGTGTGTTCTGACTGCTCCACTGACCAGTCATTCTCCCATCTATCTCCCTCTACTGGGACTTCCCTACTCCCTGAGACACAACAATATTAAAATTAGGCCAATTAATAATCCTACAATGGCCTCTAAATGTCCAAGTGAAAGGAAGAGTCCCATATTTCTCACTTTAAATCAAAAGCTAGAAATGATCAAGCTTAGTGAGGAAGGCATGACAAAAACCAAGATAGGCTGAAAGCTAGGCCTCTTGTGCCAAACAGTCAGCCAAGTTGTGAATGCACAGGAAAAGTCTTAAAGCATATTAAAAGTGCTACTCTGGTAAATATATAAATGATAATAAAGCAAAGCAGCCTTATTGCTGATATGGAGAACGTTTGAGTGGTCCAGATAGATGATCAATGCAGGAAAAACATTCCCGTAAGCCACAGCCTAATCTAGAGCAAAATCTGAACTCTCTTTAATTCTTTGCAGGTTCAGAGAGGTAAGGAAGCTGCAGAAGAAAAGTTGGAAGCTAACAGAGGTTGGTTAATGAGATTTAAGTAGGAAAACTGTCTCTGTAACATAAAAGTACAAGGTGAAACAGTAGGTGTTGATGTAGAAGCTGCCGCAAGTTATCCAGAAGATAATTAAGATAATTGATGAAGATGGCTACACTAAACAACAGATTTTCAATGTAGATGAAAAAGCCTTCTATTAGAAGAAGATGCCATCTGGGACTTTCACAACTAAAGAGGAGAAAGTCAATGCCTGGCTTCAAAGTTTCAAGGACGGGCTGGACTCTTGTTATGGACTAATGCAGCTAGTGACTATAAGTTGAAAGCAATTTTTATTTGCTATTCTGAAATTCCTAGAGCCCTTAAGAATTATGCTAAATCTACTCTGCCTGTGCTCTAAAAATGGAAGAGCAAAGACTGGATGACAGCACATCTGTTTACAGCATGGTTTACTGAATATTTAAGCCCACAATTGAGACCTACTACTCAGAAAAAGAGATTGTTTTAAGTATTACTCCTCACTGGCAATGCTCTTGGTCAATCAAGAGCTCTGATTACAGATGTACAAAGAAAGTAATGCTGTTTTCATCCTGCTAACACAATATTCATTCTTCAGCCCCTGGATCAAGGAGCAATGTCAACTTTCAAGACTTATAATTTAAGAAACATATTTTGTAAGACTATAGCTGCCATAGATATTGATCCCTCTAATGGATCTGTGCAAACTAAATAGAAAATCTTCTGGAAATAATTCACCATTCTAGATGCCATTAAGAAGATTTGTGATTTACAGGAGAAAGTCAAAATAGCAACATTAACTGGAGTTTGGTAGGATTTGATTCCAACCCTCATGGATGACTTTGAGGGTATATCAGTCCATTCCCACATTGCCATAAAGAAATACCTGAGGCTGGGTAGTTTATAAACAGGTTTAATTGGCTCCTGATTCTAAAGGCTGTACAGGAAGCATAGTGGCTTCTGCTTCTTCAGGAGGACTCAGGAAGCTTCCAATCATGATGGAAGGCAAAGGGGGTGCAAGGCAGTTCATATGGCTGGAGTAGGAGGAAGAGAGAAAGTGGGGAGGTGCCACATGCTTTTAAACAACCAGATCTCATGAAAACTCTATCACGAGGGCAGTACTAGGGGGATGGTGCTAAACCATTAGAAACCATCCCCATGATTCAATCACATCCCATGAGTCCCCATCTCCCACCAGGCCTCACCTTCAGCATTGGGAATTATATTCAACATAAAATTTGGGTGGGGACACAGATTCAAACTGTATCATTCTGCTCCTGGCCCCTCCCAAATCTCATGTCCTTTTCACATTTCAAAACACAATCATCTCTTCTCAACAGTCCCCTAAAGTCTTAACTCATTCCAGCATTAACTCAAAAGTCCATAGTCCAATGTCTCATCTGAGACAAGGCTAGTCTCTTCTACCTATGAACCTGTAAAATAAAAACAAGTTAGTTACTTCTAAGATACAAAGATGGTATAAGCACTGGGAAAATACTCCATTCCAAAAGACTTGCTCCCATGATTCAATTACCTCCCACCAGGTCCCTCCCACAATATGTGGGAATTCGAGATGAGATTTGGGTAGGGACACAGCCAAACCATATTGTTCACCCCTGACCTCCCAAATCTCATGCCCTTACATTTCAAAACTAACCATGCCTTCCCAACAGTTCCCCCAAATCTTAATTCATTTCAGCATTAACTCAAAAGTCCACAGTCTAAAGTCTCATCCAAGAAAAGGCAACTCCCTTCTGCCTATGAGCCTATAAAATCAAAGCAAGTTAGTTACCTCCTAGATACAATGAGGGTACAGGGGCATTGGGTAAATACAGCCATTCTGAATAAAAGAAATTGGTCAAAAGAAATGGCCCCAGCCCCCATGCAAGCCCCAAACCCAGCAGGGCAGTCATTAAATCTTAAAGTTCCAAAATAATCTCTTTTGACTCTGTGTCTCATGTCTAGAGCACTCTGGTGCAAGGGGTGGGTTCTCAAGGCCTTGGGAAACTCCACCTCTCTGGATTTGTAGGGGTCAGCTCCTGTGACTGCTGTCATGGGCTGGTGTTGCATGCCTGTGGATTTTTTCAGGTGCAGGGGGTAAGCTAAGAGTGGATCTACCATTCTGGGGTCTGGAGGATAGTGGCCCTCTTCTCACAGCTCCACTAGGCAGTGCCCCAGTGGGGACTTTGTGTGGAAGCTCCAACCCCACATTTCCCCTCTGCACTGCCCTAGCAGATGTTATCCATGAGGGTTCCACCCCTGCAGCAGGCTTCTGCTTGGACATCCAGGCTTTTTGATACATCCTCTGAAGTCTAGGTGGAGGTTCCCAAGCCTCAACTCTTGCACTCTGAGCACCCACAGGCTTAACACCACATGGAAGCTGCCAAGACTTATGACTTGCACTCTCTGAAGCAGCGGCCCAAGCATACCTGGGCCCCTTTAAGCCATGGCTAGAGGTGAGGCAACTGGGACACAGGGAGCAGTGTCCCAAGGCTGCAAGAGGTGGCAGGGCCCAGGCTTGGCTCACAAAACCATTCTTCCCTTCTAGACCTCTGGGTCTGTGATGGGAGTGGCTGCACAAAGTTCTCTGAAATGCCTTGGAGGACTTTTTTTCATTGTCTTGGATATTAGTACTTGGATCCTCTTTATTTATGCAAATTTCTGCAACCTGCTTGAATTCCTTCCCTGAAAAAAATGGATTTTTCTTTTCTACCACATGGCCAGGCTGCAAATTTCCCAAATTTTTATGCTCTGTTTCCCTTTTAAATACATGTGTGGTGATGCATGCCTGTAATCCCAGCTACACAGGAGCCTGAGGCAGGAGAATCGTGTGAACCTGAGAGGCAGTAGTTGCAGTGAACTGAGATCATGCCACTGCACTCCAGCCTGGCAACAGAATGAGACCCTATCTCAAAAAAAAAAAAAAAAAGTGGAGCCTGAAAATGTGTCTAAATTGCTGAAACCTCATGATCAAACTTGAATAGATGAGGAGTTGCTTCTTACAGATGAGCAAACAAAGCAGTCAATCCACACTAAGACATATTATATAGATGCTTATTGAGTTATGATGGGATTATATCCTGATAAATCCATCATAAGTTGAAAATATCATTGGGCAAAAATGCATTTATTGCTGGAAACACAGCAGATGGTCTTTGATTATGATGGTTCAACTTAAGATTTTTTGATGAGCCAGAGCAATTACTTAGTCAAGAAAAAGAAACAAAAGGCACCCAAAACTATCTCTGAAAATAATATGAATAATATTACCTTTTTTTTTTTGAGACAGAGTCTTGCTCTGTTACCCAGGCTGTAGTGCATTGGTGTGATCTCGGTTCATTGCAACCTCTGCCTCCCAGGTTTAAGCGATTCTCCTCCCTCAGCCTCCTGAGTAGCTGGGATTACAGGCGCACACCACCACACCCAGATAATTTTTGTATTTCTAGTAGAGACAGGGTTTTGCCAAGTTGGCCAGTCTGATCTTGAACTCCTGACTTCAGGTGATCCACCCACCTTGGCCTCCCAAAGTGCTGGGATTACAGGCATGAGCCACCATACCTGGCAACATGATCTTACATATAGAAAACTCTAATGCCTCCATGAAAAAAACTCTTAGAACTAATAAACCAATTCAGTAAAGTTGTAGGATATAAAATCAACATGTAAAAATCAATTGTATTTCTATACACTAACAATAAATTACCTGAAAAGGAAACAAAAAAAAAATCACATTTATAGTAGCATCAAAACGAATAAATTACTTATGAATAACTTTAACAAAGAGGTGAAAGACTTGTACACTGACTATTGCAATACACCGATGAAATAAATTAATGAAGGCACAAATAGATGAAAAAACATTCTGTGCTTATAAAGTGAAATGATTAATATTGTTGAGATTCCCACAGTACACAAATGATCTACAGATTCAAAGCATTTTCTTCAAAATCCCAATGGCATTTTTTACAGTTGAAGAAAAAAAATCCTGAAATTTGTATGGAACCACAAAGGACCCCAAATAGCTATTACAATCTTGAGCAAAAAGAACAAAACTGGAGGCATCACAATCTCCTGGCTTCAAAATACATTACAAAGCTACAGTAATTAAAACAGCATGGTACTGGCATAAAGACAGACATATAGATCAACAGAACAGAATAGAGAACTCAGAAATAAATGCAGGAATATGTGATCAACTGATCTTTGACAGGGTGCCAAGAATACACAGTGGAGAAAGGATAGTCAGTTCAACAAATGGTATTGGGAAAACCAGATATCCATATGCAAAAAAAAAAAAAAAAAGAAAAGAAACTGGACCATTATCTTATGCCACACACAAAATCAGCTAAAAACATAGAGAAAAAGCTTTATGACATAGTTCTGGCAATGATTTATTGGTTATGACATCAAAGATGCAGGCAACAAAAGCAAAAATAGACAATTGGGACTATATCAAACTAAAAAGCTTTCGCAAAGCAAAGGAAATAACTAGGTGAAAAGACAACCTATGGGATGAGAGAAAATATTTAGAAACCATGTATCTGATAAGGAGTTTAAAACTATAATACAAATGACCCTTGAAAAACATGGCTTTGAACTGTGTGGATCCACTTATACACAGATTTTTTTCAACCAAATGTGGATAAAAAATACAGTATTTGGGGGAAGCAAAACCTGTGTATACAGAGGAATGACTTTTCATATACATGGGTTCCACAAGGCCAAGTGCAGGACTTGAGTATGCATGAATTTTAGTATACCCAGGGGATCCTAGAGCCAACTCCCTGTACATACCAATGACAACCATACGTAAGGAATATCTACAACTCAATAGCATAAAAAAAAAAAGACATGATTTAAAAAAGGGTAAAGGATTTGAATAGACATTTCTCCAAAGAAGGCATAGAAATAGCAGGTATATGAAAAGATGCTAAACATTACTTTAGGGAATCTTTAGGAAAATGCAAATCAAAACCACAATGAGGTATCACCTCACTCCTGTTAGATTGGCTATGATCAAAAAGTCAAAAGATTGCAAGTGTTGGTGAGGATGTAGAGAAATTGGAACCCTTGTACTCTGTTGATAGGAATGTAAATTGGTACAGTCATTATGGAAAACAGTTTGGAGATTCTTCAAAAAAATTAAAAGTAGAACTACTTCTAAATATATATTCAATAAATGGAAAACTGGATCGCAAAGAGATATCTGTACTCCCATGTATTATTCATAATAGCCAAGATACAGAAACAACGTAAGTATCCATTAGCAGATGAATGGATAAAGAAAATGTGATATATACAGTACCTACAATGGAATATTATTCACCCTTTTAAAAGGAGGAAATTGGGCCTGACACGGTGGCTCATGCCTGTAATCCCAGTGCTTTGGGAGGTCAAGGCAGGTGGATCACTTGAAGTCAGGAGTTTGAGACCAGCCTGGCCAACATTGTGAAACCCCATCTCTACTAAAAACACACATACACACAAAAAAATCAGCTGTGCGTGGAGTGGGTGCCTGCAATCCCAACTACTTGCGGATAATGTGGCATTGCTATTCAATGGGTATAAAGTTCAGTTACGCAAGATAAATAAGTTCTAGAGATCTGCTGTACAACATTATGCATATAGTTAACAATACTATATTGTACATTAAGAATCTGTTAAGAGGGTAGATCTCATGTTAAACATTCTTACCACAATAAAAAGAAAAAAGAATTTGAAATTCAAAAAAGTATCTAAGTTCCACAAAGTAGAAGGTAACCACAGTTAACATTTAGATATCTTTTCTCTTAAGACTTTTTCAAATGCACAAATCTGTATGTGTACTTTTTTCATTGTATATTTATTACTGGTTATCACAGTATATTTTATTGATGTTTTATTGTTGTTGCTGTTGCTACTGTTGTTACTATTTGTATATGTGGTTTCTGTTTCCGTTTTTGTTTTTTGAGACAAGATCTCACTCTGTCACCCAGGCTGAAGTGCAGTGGTGCCATCTCAGCTCACTGCAGCCTTGAGCTCCTGGGCTCAAGTGGTTCTCCTATTTCAACCCTCTGAGTAGTTGGGACTACAGGCACACACTACCATGCTCAGCTAATTTTTGTAGAGACAGGGTCCCACTATGTTGGTGGTCTCAAACTCCTGGGCTCAAGTGATCCACTTGCCTTGGCCTCCCAAAGTGTTGGGATTGGAGGCATGAGCCACTGTGCCTGGCTGCGTATGTGTTTTTTAATAGCTACCTGTCAATGCCTATCAGTTAAAGACCTCCAAGGAGTTGAACAAATTGGGTTTGCTGCTCATTGTAATCAAGAAAAATACACACTTCAGGGAACCCTAGGGTGACTTAGTGGGAAGATGTTTTAAAAGAATTAGAGGATTGGGGCTTGTATTAGCTGATTTTGAGAAGGGTTCCAGGGAGCAAGGCTGTGCTCTGAATTGGCTGCTGTCTGGAATCAGGGGCAGCTCTATGATTGGGTATCTGAATCGCTGGTATTTAGAAGGCAGGAAGAATAAAGTGAAGTAAAGAAGCAGAATCACAACTAAGCCTGGACGAGGCATGTTTGGTCACTTTTAATGTCTTCTTTTGGGTTCAGAAACAATTACAGAGAAATTTGGGTTTTGTCTTGATCCCTCAGGGAGACAAAGTGGCCTCGATTGATATTTGTGTTCTGCTTAAGTGTTTATGTTCAACAGGAGATGACAGCAGCCTGGTAGTAATGCCCGTTCTCAGCTGTCAGGGGCCACTTCTCATGCCTTACTGAACTCTCTTATTAGTTTGTAATTGATTCTCTTGGACTTCTAGTTATGGTTTTTAAAAAATATGTCACAAATTTTATATAATTTCTCTCTTTTCTCTATTCCTCCTATTCTTTTATAATTTTATACTGGAATTTCTAGAACACTATCAAAGTATAAAAATGGTAGAAGGCCTCTGTCCTATTTCTCACTTTAATTGGAATGCCTATAGTATTTTTATTATTAAATATCAGTTTGGCTGTTTGAGATGATAATGATGTCTGAGGAGACTTTTCTTCAGTATACTAAATAAAGATCCTTCCTGTTAGTGTATTCAGAAATGACCGTTCAATTTTTTCAAAGGCTGTTTTGTATCTATGAAGATAACCATAAGCTTTTCTCCTTTTCTATTCTGACGTGATGAAACATACTAATGGATTTCCTATTATTCAAATATCCTTGCACTTTCGGAATGCCAATTTGAATTATTCCTGAATGAGCATCTGAGTCTGAAGTACTGCATCTATTCACAAGTGAGATTGGTTTCTAAATTTTGTGATGTCATCTTGGCTGTGTTTTAGCATCAGTGCTCCTCTAGTTTCACAAAACAAATTGGGAGACTCACAGCATTTTTATGTATCTGGAAACAAGTTATGCAGAATAAGAATTGCCTATCCCTTTAGAGCAACACTGGCCCATAGAAGTTTCTGAGGTGACAGAAATGCTCTACATCTGTCTTCTCCTATATGGCAACCACTAGCCACATGTGATTACTGAGCACTTCAAAAGTGGCTAGTGAAATTGAAGAAGAGAATTTTACATTTTCTTTAATTTTAATTAATGCAATAACCTATGAAACCATGTCTCCGATACCTTTCTTGTAATTTCCTAACAACTGTTTCCATTTCTCCTATGGTTATTATTCTTTCTTTTCTTTTTTTTCTTTCTTTTCTTTCTTTTCTTTTTCAGACAAGGTCTTGCTCTGTTGCCCAGGCTGGAATGCAGTGGCATGATCTTGGATCACTGCAACCTCCACCTCCCAGGCTCAAGCAATCCTCCCACCTCAGCCTCCAGAGTAGCTGGGACTACAGGTGTGTACCACGCCTGGCTACTTTTTGTATTTTTAGTAAAATGAGGTTTCACCATGTTGCCCAGGCTGTTCTCAGACTCCTGGGCTCAAGTGATATGCTCACCTTGGCCTCCCAAAGTGCTGAGATTATAGATGTGAGCCACCGTGACTGGCCTCTGTTTCTTTTGGAACAATTTTGGCAGTTGATAATTGTCTTAGAGAAAAAATGTCCTCTGAATTTTCAAATTCTTAAGCTTAGAGTTGTGTACCATTTTTCTTACATGGTTTTAATCTCATTCTCCATAATATCCTCTTTCTTATTATTAATGTTATATAATTGCATTTTCTCAAGTAAACTTATCAGAGGCTTGTCTCTCTTGTGGAATCTCAAACTTAAATGCCTACATTGCCAGGCAACTAAGCATTTGATTTTGAGATCCTCAAAAAGTTCCCCTGCTCCTTCTGAAGGCCAATCCCTATACCTACCTACCCCTGGATCCCACCCCTACCTACCTTCTCAGGAGCCTCATGTGATTACATAGCCCCTTCCCCTTGCTGTACCTCCAACCTTTCTCCTTGTCTATTGAATTCTTCCACTAGCATTTAAACATGACCTAATCTCTAGATTTCCCCTCTTTTTCCAGCTACTCCCTAATCTCCCTTCTAGTTCCTTCTGCGTCATGACTGTATTAGTTACCTATTGCTCCATAACAAATTACCTCAAAATTCAGCACTTTAAAGCAATAAATATTGATGATCTCTCCAGGAATCCAAGAGTGGCTTAGCTGAATGGGTCTGGCTCGGGGCATCTCATGATGTCAGCTGAGGCTAGAGTCATCTGAAGGCTTGCCGTGTTGGGAAGTCAGAGGGCTCAGTTCCTCCCCACATGGGCCTCTCCAAAGAGCTACTCATGACATGGTGACTTCATTCCTCCAGAAAAAGTAATCCAAGAACCACCAAGACAGAGCTACAGCATCTTTACAACCTAATCTCAAAAGTGATAGACTATTGCTTCTGCCATATGCTATTAGTCACACAGACCTACCCTGATCCGACGTGAATACCTGCAGGTGGGGACCTTGGGAGGTTTTTTAAAAATTTTAAAATTTTAAAAATTATTTTTCCCTGGTGCTAGGTTTTTCTTCAGGTCAAGAAAAGTTTCTTCTATTTTACCCCCTGATTTCTCTGAATATTGCATCCCATTGCTATCACCAATTATCTGATGTTGGGCCTCCTTCCTCTCTTCTCAATGTCTACTATTTTTTCCTGTCTTGCATTTCATCTTGTACCTTTTTCTCTCTATTCTGGGAAGGTTTCTCAAGTTTTCTCTCCACATCACTAATTTAATTTTAAATAGGTTTTATTCAGCTTTATTATTTTTTGAAGATTTAAATTCTATGACTAAACTCTGCTTATTTTTTAACCCCCATTTAAGATAGCTCATCAGCCACCTACTTTGTCACTTCTGCTGTATTATCATTCACCATTAGTCTCATTTCAAGATCATATCTTAAAGATATTGAGAACACATCATAGACATTTTCTAAAACTTGCTCCTTCTTTATAAAAATCTTTTTTATATCAATAGCTTTAGGGGTATAAGTGGTTTGGGTTACATGGATGAATTTTATGACAGTGAAGTCTAGAATTTTAGTGCGCTTGTCATCTGAGTAGTGTACATTGTACCCAATAGGTAGTTTTTCATCCCTCACCCCCTGACCCTCCCTACTTCTGAGTCTCCAATGTCCATTATACCATTCTGCATGGCTTTGCATACCCAAAGCTTAGCGTCCACTTATCAGTGAAAACATGCAGTATTTGGTTTTCAATTCCTGAGTTACTTCATTTAGAATAATGGCTTCCAGTTCCATCCAAGTTGCTGCAAAAGACATTATTTTCTTCCTTTTTAAGGCTGAATTATATTCCATGGTGCGCGCATATATATATATATTTATATATATTACATATATGCACACACAAATATATATGTAACATTTTCTTTATCTACTCATCAGTTGATGGGCACTTAGATTGATTCCATATCTTTGCAATTGTGAATTGTGCTGCCATAAACACATGTGCAGATGTCTTTTTGACATAAGGACTTACTTTCCTTGGGTAGATACCCAGTGGTCGGATGGCTGGATCAAATGGTAGATCTACTTTTACTTGTTTGAGAAATATCCATACTGTTTTCCACAGAGGTTGTATTCATTTACATTCCCACCAGCAGCGTATAAGTTTTCTTTTCTCCCCACATCAACACCAACATCTTTTTTTGTTTGTTTGTTTGTTTTTACTTTTTAATAATGACCATACTGGCTGGGGTAAGGTAGTGTCTCATCGTGGTTTTAATTTGCATTTCCAACATGATTGGTGATGTAGGGCATTTTTTCTTATATTTTTTGGCCATTTTTATATTTTCTTTTGAGAAATATCTATTCATGTCCTTTGCCCACCTTTTAATGGGATTATCTGGTGAGGTTTTTGCTGATTTGTTTGATTCCTTGTAGACTTTGGATATTGGTACTTTGTTAGATGCATAATTTGCAAATGTTTTCTCCCATTCTATAGATTGTTTACTCTGATGATTATTTCTTTTGCTGCGCAGAAGTTTTGTAGTTTAATTAGGTCCCATTTATTTATTTTTGTTTTTGTTGTATTTACTTTTGGGGTCTTAGCCATAAATTCTTTACCTAGGCTAATCTTCTTCTTGAATAAACTTTTTTTCCAAATAATTCTCCCCTTCTATATCTCAATTCTCCATCTCTTAACTATAAATTATTTTCTTAGCTGCCATATCAGTATTTTCTTTTTACTAATTTTTGAACAAAGTCAATCTAATCCAGGTGTTTAGGATGCGGATAAGTAAAACGTTGTTCCTCACTGTGAGCCTCTCTGTTATTAGTATCTTCCTCTCACTTCTTAGGCTGGAGGGCCAGTTGATATAAACTTGCAGTTCTAGTTGTACAATCCAACAACAACCTGGCAAGGGAGAAGAGGGAAGAAGATTCATGCACTCCCCTGCAAGGGAGCTTTATTTTTGCTCTTCTCTGTTGGGCAAAACCACTATCCCATGAATTAACTGTTTCTAACTTACTGTGTAGCTTTGTAGTGAAGAGTTTGGTCCTGCCCCAATTGACATCTGGCCTTTGCCTTAGGCTTCTAGGAGGTAAGCTATGCCAAATCTAATAGGAGTACCTTTGTTTAAGGATGGGGCTGGTCACACTGAGTTAAAGGCTTAGGATAGAAGCTGGCCATGACAGAAAGCCCAAACATGTGACTTAGAACGGGGACTTTGGAGCATGAAGTATCAATTGACCTGAAGACGAAGTTCAACAAGGCAATCAATTGATCAATCATGAGCACATAACAAAACCCCAAATAAGAACTCTAAATACTGAAACTTTGGTGAGCTTCTCTGATTAGCAATACTTTTTGAGCATTGTCACATATCAATACCGAAGGGTGACATGTCCTGATTCCATGGAGAAGGAACAGAAGCCTCATGTTTGGAGCACTCCCAGACTCTGCCCTATGTATCTCTTCCTTTGGCTGATTTTATTATTTATCTAGTTAGTTAGTTTAGTTAATTAGTTGAACAGTCTCCCTCTGTCACCCAAGCTGGAGTGCAGTGACACAATCATAGCTCACTGTAGCCTCAAATTCCTGGGTTCAAGTGACCCTCATGCTTCAGCCTCCCAAAGCAATGGGATTACAGGTGACAGTCACTGTACCTAGCTTTTTGTCTGATTTTAATCTGTATCCTTTCCCTTAATAAACCATAACTGTGAGTGTAATAGCTTTCAGTGAGTCCTGTGAGGCTTTCTAGTGAATTATCAAACCTAAAAGTGTTTTGGGGGAGCTCTCAAACTTATAGTTGGCATCAGAACAGAGAGTGTTCTTGGGTGGAAACTGTGTCCTCAAAGTTTGCAGTTTGGCTAATGCCAGGTACTGAACTATGCCAAGGTCCAGCCAAGACCATACACTACCTCTTTCCTAAGGCTGCTGTTTTATGTTGGCTAAAGTCAACCCTGTAAATGCTGGGCAAAAGGCAGTCTAAGTATTGAAATTCTCCCACGTGCCTCTAGCTCCCCTACCTCCATACCTCATCACTTAAGTCAGAGGGTCCCATCTGCTACTTACTAAGAGAGACCAGAAAGCCTACTGTCAACCTCTTCTTCAGTGTCATCCTGTATATGCCACATTCAGTGCACACTCCTTGAAATCCCTGACATGGATTATTTTTCTCCACTTAGCATATTCAGTTGGTCTATTTTTTTTTTTTTTTTTTTTTTTTTTTGAGATGAAGTCTCATTCTATCACCCAGGCTAGAGTGCAATGGCACATCTTAGCTTGCTGCAACATCTGCTTCCTGGGTTCAAGTGATTCTTCTGCCTCAGCCTCCCGAGTAGCTGGGATTACAGGTGCGCCCCCATGCCTGGCTAATTTTTGTATTTTTAGTAGAGAGGGGGTTTTGCCATGTTGGCCAGGCTGGTCTTGAACTCCTGACCTCAGGTGATCCACCAGCTTCAGCTTCCCAAAGTGCTGGGATTACAGGCATGAGCTACCACGCCCATCCCTGAGTTGGTCATTTTAAGAGGTGCCATGGATTGTGAGGTGGTGAGAAAGGAGTCAGTTGGTGGAGTAAGTTATATTGCTGTCTTAACAGGAATAGAAGAAATAGATCTAAAACAAGATTTGAGCTAATGTAACATGAATATTTTGTCAGGGAGGGAAACCATTGGAAAAGTATGTATTTATTTTAATCTTTACTCAATCTATCTCTCCTTGCCATACCTGCCTGATATGGTTTGAGTATATCCCTCAAGAAGTTCAGGTGTTGGGAACTTAATTCCGGAATGTAGCAGTGTTGGGAGGGGGTGCCTAATGGGAAGTGTTTGGGTCATGGGGCTCCACCCTCATGAAGGGATTAATGCAGTTCTTAAGAGGCTGGGTTAGTTCTCCAGAGAGCAGGTTGTTATAAAGTGGGTCAGCCCACTTCATTTCTCTTCTTTTCACAGGCACTGGTTTCACCTTCCACTTTTCCACCATGCTGTGAAAGCCATGAGGTTCTCACCAGATGTGGCCACCCGATCTTGGACTTCCCAGCTTCCAGAACTGTAAACAAAATAAATCTCTTTTCTTTATGAATTACGCAGTCTTGAGTATTCTGTTCTAGAATCAGAAAACCAACTAAGACAGTGCCCTCCACTTTCATTGAAATATTAAGTTAGCCACTCCCAATCTTGTTTCTTGCCTTTATAAAGTTCTAGCTTTAATTGTGAGCTCACCATAGAGACCAGAGTTATGAACAATAGAAAATATCATATCCATGACAACCAGGAAGCCTAAGGCAGTGGCTGATTTCAACCATCTGGTTCTAACCTCCTTCTTTATGTTTCTCTTTTCCTCGTGGGCTTCCCTTACTTATCTAAAGGGCAGACACTGCTACACAGACAGGCAGGAAAATGTCCACAGTGTCTGCTGGAAGAGGTAATCCAAGTATCTGCTTGTGGTAGATACCATGTGAACAATTGAGAAGAGAGGAAACAACTACTGCTAAAGATATTAGAAAGGCTTCCTGGTTTCCTCATTTAAGCTCAGCCTTCAGGATGGCAAGTGAGTTTTGTTGGAGGAGGTCATACAAGCAAGCATTCTAGGAAGAACATCACCAGTGTGCAAAAGGTGCAGAGAAGGGAGAAAGGAAAACTATGCTTATAAAATGATGATGGACTCACAATGGATTTGTTTAGGGGAGTGAGGGAGATAAGAACAAAAAATGGCTTAGCATCACATTGTGGAAATTTCTGAATGGCCAACTGAAGAGTCTAGACTTTTTTCAGAATCTTTTGCTTTTTAGTATAGTACTTGGAATACTTTGTCTCCTTGAATTACATGCTTACCTCTCCTGAATGGCACAGATGATCTTTTTTGTGCCACATCATTTAACACAGTGCCTTGCCTACTGATGGTCCCAAAACAGTTGTTGATTTCTATCGAAAGTGCTGACTAGGTAATGAGAAGTCGTTACTACCTAACTATATAAGAGAAGCCAGAACCTATAACAGATCCTACTGCCTTTTCACCATCCCTCCTTTCTCTACTTTTCAGGCTTAAATTTTGTGATTCACGTGTATAATCACTCACTTACATACACCCTCAACTCTCTAGTCCTCACTCACCTGGCTAAATCCCAACCCTGGTTTAACCCAACTCTTACCTGCTGATTAACATTTCAGTGCTTACATGAGAGGAGGCAGAAGACAGAGCCCTTGCCTAAACAAACAGGGTAAGGCTTGGGCACTAACTCACATACCACCCATTGGGGTTCAACCTGAGGAGCAGACACACAAATTTCTCTAGTCTTATGGGAAACAGTTTTTCATCCATTCAAGCACCTTTACAAAAAACACACAAACAAGCTCCTAGATGTAAAGAGCCACTAAGTCATCATACCTGTGTATACCAGAAAAAGCTGGACAACTTGAAGATAATAAACTCTTCTTGGAACCATCAGAGACTGAGGTCACAGGGCAAACCACTATCTTGAGCCCTGGAGAGACAGATGCATCCACAGAGCTATTGCCCCTGAGATCTACTTACCTGGAATAAAAGCCATTAGAATCAGTAAGCTGGTGGGAACACTTAAATTATTACTCTGGTGAATTGCAGGAGGCTGAATGCAGATTTGTATGAGAGTGAGAAACTCTGGTGAGGGTCTGCAGCCATGAGAGGGGCTCAACACTCACACGGATTGTCACTCCAGAAACCCCACTAGGTTCCCATGGGGATAATCTGAGAAAGAACCCCTTCTAATCAAGATGGGAGAAGAGAAGAGTAGGCATCTTAAAACCTGCCCAGACTTTCATTCCTAGCACAGATTTAGTCCCCGGGGAGAAAGAACACATGGCCCGCAGAGAAACAGGATTACAGTGAACTTCTCATGAGAAACCATGCAAGCAAGAACAAAGTGCAGCAAAACCCTTAAAGGGTTAAAAGAAATTACCAATCTAAAATTTTATATCCAGAGAAATTATCCTTCAGAAAAGGAGAAGAAATAAACACTTTCTCAGACAAAAACTGAGGGAATTCATTATCAGCATGGAATGTTAAAGTTCTTCAGGCAGAAAGAAAATTATTTAGGTCAGAAACCTTGATCTACGTAAAGAAAGGAACACCATCAAAGGCTAAACAAAGATAATACACAATTGTTTAAAATTCTTAATTGTTCTAAAGGAAAACTTGAAAATGGTAATTAACAGTATGTTGCATGCTTGGACTTCCCAGCCTCCAGAACTGCAAGCTATTAGATATTTAAAAATATCTAATATGGATAAGTGAAATAAATGATAGTAATGTCACAAAAAATGGGAAAAAGAACTTGGGGATGCTGTATTATGAGGTACCTATACTAGATATGAAGTGGTATAGTAAGTATTATTTGAATGTGGGCTTAGGTTATTTTTAAGTGCATATTGTAAAAACTCAAAAACAACCACTAAAAAGTTTTTAATAGTATAAGTGATACTCCAAGATAAAAGATAAAATGGAATCATACAAAATAATTAAAACAAGAGAACGCAGACGGAGTGAAAAGAAACAAAAACAAATGAAAACAAAAATAGTTACGAAGATGGTAGCTTTTCATCCAACTATATCCATAATCACTTTAAATACGATGTAAATACTCCAGTTAAAACACAGAGATAATCAAGCTGAATTAAATTTAAAAAAGAAAAAAACAAGACCTAACCATATTATAGAAACCACTTTAGACATAAAGGCCCAGGTAGAAAGTGAGGAGATGTACCACTAACATAAGGATAAATATATAGGTCAATGGAATAGAATTGAGAGTCCAGAAATAAACCCTCATATTTATGGTCAATCAGTTTTCAAAAAAAAAGTAAAACAATTCGGTGGGGAAAATTGGCTTTTTAATAAGTGGTACGTACTTGGGCAACTGGATATACACATGCTAAAGAATGATTTGGACCCCTACATCAAGCCATACACAAAAAAATAACTGAAAATGGATCATAGGCCTAACGTCAAGAGCTAAATTATATAAAATTTCTAGAAGAATATATTGGAGAAATCTTTGTGACATCGGGTTAGGCACTGGTTGTCTGGAAACAACACAAAATACACACACACACACACACACACACAGAGAAAAAAATAGGTAAGTTGACTTCATCAAAATTTAAAACTTTTGTGCTTTAAAGGACATCATCAAAAAAGTAAAAAGACAACCCACAGAGTGTGAGAAAATATTTGAAAATCATATATCTGATAAAGGGCTGGTATTCAGAATATATAAATAAATCTTACAACTCAACAACAAAAAGATAAAAAACTCAGTCAAAAGTGGGCAAAGCATTTGAATAGACATTTCTCCAAAGAAGAAATACAAATGGCCAACAAAGGAAAAGACACTCAACATCATAAGTCAGTAGGGAAATACAAATGAAAACTACAATGATTGTCACTTCACATCCACTAGGAGTACTGAAATTAAAAAGACAGACAATAACAAGTGCTTGTGAGGCCATGGATAAATTAGAATCCTCACACATTGCTGATCCTAATGTAAAATGGTACAGTCACTTTGGAAAACAGTCCTGCAGTTCCTCAAAATGTTAAACATGGAGTTATACGATCCAGCACTCGCACTTTGAAGTATAATGAAAGAGAAATAAAAACATGCCTACACAAAAACTTGTACATGAATATTCATAACAGCATTATTAATATTAGGCAAAAAGTGAAAACATGTCCATGAGCTGGTGAATAAGTAAGATGTGGGTATCCATACAATGGAATATTATCCAGCAATAATAAAGAACGAAGTGGGCCAGGCACAGTGGCTCATGCCTGTAATAACAGCACTTTGGGAGGCCGAGGTTGAGCCCAGGAGTTTGAGACCAGCCTGGGCAATATGGTGAAAACTTGTCTCTACAAAAATACACAAGCTAACTGGGCATGGTGACACATGCCTGTGGTCCCAGCTACTCAGGAGGCTGAGGCTGGAGGATCACCTGAGCCTGGGAGGCAGAGGCTGCAGTGAGCCAAGATCATGCCACTGCACTCCAGGCTAGGCCACAGAATAAGATCCTGTTTCAAAAAAAAAAAACAAGGGAAGTGCTGAGACATGCTAACTAAAACCTGCCCAGACTATCATTGCCTGTGGTGACGCTTAGTACAGATGGGGTTTCACCATGGTCTCGATTTCCCGACCTCATGATCCGCCCGCCTTGGCCTCCCAAAGTGCTGGGATTACAGGCGTGAGCCACCACACCTGGCCCAAGTTTCTTTTGAAGTCTTATAGTGACCACCGTTGGAGACAATAGATGAGAAATGTTTCCTAATCAGATCTTTAAAAGGCACTAGACTCTTAATTCATCTCTTTAGGATTGGGAGAGCCTGGAAGAAAAAGATCTAGCTGTGCAAATAGAGATTCTTTACAGATACACATTTTCCCCCACAAAGGACAGCTTTGCAGGGCCATTTCAAGAAACATGTTTTGGGATAAAATATTTTTATTTTCTTTCTTGCCTCATAATGTTATGCCAGAGTAAGTTTGGAAAGTAAGTCACAATATACAGGGTTAAATAAAACCCATCTGATGAAAATTTTTATGGTTTGTAGGGCATGACTCCCCAGACCCCTTAGATAGAAATTTGGGCAAGATAAAAAATCAAAGCTTAGTCCTCACCAGTCACAAAAGAC
This sequence comes from Chlorocebus sabaeus, assembly GCF_047675955.1. Lineage (NCBI taxonomy): Eukaryota > Metazoa > Chordata > Mammalia > Primates > Cercopithecidae > Chlorocebus > Chlorocebus sabaeus. The sequence continues at coordinate 34,100,626 of NC_132905.1, read as the reverse complement.
TACACAGTGGATGATTTGATTTATATTTAATGTCTATAATAGGCAAATCAACAGAGACAGAGGCAGGTTAGCGGTTGCCTGGGGATGGGGTGGAGCAAGGGACAGCATGAATAAGGAATGGCTGTTCATGTGCAAGGGGTTTCTTCCTGGGGTGGTGAAGTGTTCTCAAATTAAATGTGGTGATAGCTTCACAACTCTATGAATATACTAAAGCCACTGAGATAGGCACTGTAAAGGGGCAAATCTTACAGTGTGTGAAATATACCTCAGTAAAACTATGTTTAAAAGTGAGGGGTAACTATATTAATAAAACCATGGGTGTCCAATCTTCTGGCTTCCCTGGGCCACATTGGAAGAAGAATTGCCTTGAGCCACACATAAAATACAATAACACTAACAATAACTGATGAGCTAAAAGAAAACTACACACACAAAAAAGTTTCATAATGTTTTAAGAAAGTTTATGAATTTGTGTTAAGCCTCATTCAAAGCCATCCTGGGCTGGTCTCGAACTCCTGAGCTCAAGCAATCCTCTAGCCTCGTCCTCCCAAGGTGCTGGGATGACAGGTGTGAGCCACTGCGTCTGGCCACCTGGACTTCCATGGAGTGCAGGAGTCCATGGTAATGACCCGAACTTAGCATTTCATCAGACTTGGTGATGAAGCCAGGAGACAAGGCGAGCACTGGGCCCTGAAAGACAGCTCCCCATGGTGAGGGCAGAGCAGGAATGTACTCAGCAGGAGGGTGCATGCTGCAGGGAGCAGTGACTCCTGTCACTGTGAGGCTATGCCGGGAAAGCCTCCGCAAATCAGCCCCATGGGGCACCACACACCCTGGGGGAGAGATCATGTTGTAAAACCAAACGGTTGTATCCCCAAGGCCCAAATCTCACAGTGCTCCAGGAAGGCTGGCTAGTACAACCAAAATAATGGAATCAGTAGAGGCCCAGGTGGCTCTGATGGGAGACCAATTTTGGTGACAAAAAGAAAATAACATTTTAAAAAATATTTATAGATGTAGTGCATTTTTGTTACGTGGATAAGTTGCATAGCAATGAAGCCTGGACTTTTAGTGTAACCATCACCCAAATAAGTACGTTTTCATCCCTCATCCTCCTTCCACCCTCCCACCTTGTGGAGTCTCCAGTGTCTATTATTCCACTCTGTATGTTCATGTGTGCACATTGTTTGGCTCCCACTTATAAGTGAGAATGTGGTATTTGACTCTGTTTCTGAGTTATTTTAGGTAGGATCATGGCCTCCAGTTCCATCCATGTTGGTGCAAAAGACATTATTTCATTCTTTTTTATGGCTGAGTAGTAGTCCATGGTGTATGTATGCCACATTTTCTTTACCCAATCATCTGTTGATGGACACTTAGGTTAATTCCATGACTTTGCTGTTGTAAATAATGCTGCAATAAACATACGAGTGCAGATATCTTTGTAACATAATGATGTATTTTCCTTTGGGTAGATACCCAGTAGTGGGAGTGCTAGGTCAAATGGTAGCTCTAGTTTTAGTTCTTTAGGAAATCTCCATGCTGTTTTCCATGGAGGCTGTACCAATTTACATTTCCACCAATAGCGTGTATGTTCCCTTTTCTCTGCATTCTCACCAACACCTGTTGCTTTTTGACTTTTTAATAATACATTGACCTAGGAAAAGAACTTATGACAAAGACCTCAAAAGCAATGCAACAGACAGGGTGCAGAGGCTCATGCCTGTAATCCCAGCACTTTGGGAGGCAGAGGCGGGTGGATCGCTTGAGGCCAGGAGTTCAAGACCAGCCTGGTCAACGTGGTGAAACCTCATCTCTACTAAAAATATAAAAATTAGCAGGGCATGGTGGCACGCATCTGTAGTCCCAGCTATTTGGGAGGCTGAGGCATTGAGGTAAAATTTTTCGCTTGACCCCCTTCATGGGCAGGAACTGGAGTGGCTCATCTCACTCACCCTGCAGTCCACGGATGGCTGTGTTAACAACTCAGTGAAGGGTCAGGGTGACAGCCTCCTGCATTTACCCTTTTTGACAACCAAGTTCTTGTTTGGTGTCCAGGAAGAATCAGGTCATATGAACTATTTGACAGGTAGTATGTGAAGGATTTTATTGGGCAGTAAAAGTGGCTGTCAGTGGGACGGGGAATTGGAAGGGGGATGGTGCAAGAAGGTGATCTTTCCCTGAAGCCACACTGTCTGAAGTTAGCTGTGTCTATCCATAGTCACCGATGCTCAGCCGCAAGTATCCCTGATACTCAGCAGCTTGCATCCCCGACCACTTGCATCAGCCACTTATGTTGTTCTTTCAGCTGAAGTCTTTTTATGGGTACAGCATAGGGGTGTGGCAGGCCAAAAAGGCAATCATTTGGGCAGAAAAATGGGGTCAGCTGTTTTCACTTAGGGCTGAGGTTCCAGGCTTGAGGGTGGAGTTTAGCTGGGAACCCAGACCTGCAGGGTCAGCTGCTTTCACTCAGGGCCAAGGTTCCAGGCTTGAGCATGGGGTTTAGCTGGGAACCCAGCCATTCTGTATCAGTAGGAGAATCACTTGAACCTAGGAGGCGGAGGCTGCAGTAAGCCAAGATGAAGCCACTGCACTCCAGCCTGGGCAACAGAACAAGACTCTTTCAAAAAAGAGCTCCTCCTGGAGGGAGGAGCTGCGGTGCTGGAACTCTGGAAACAACTCTTTCCGTGTGTATTAGCATCTGTGTATCAGGGCTGGTCCCAGCAGATCTGTCCTGTGACTCTCTTTCCCCTGTGGCCTCCCCTCCCTAGGAGGCAGATGGGGTTCCCAGCCAGCTCCTGGGCCCTCGTGTTCGCCTGTGCTGCCACGCTGTCCTAACTGGTCAGGCCCATGGTTTGAGCTCAAGCAGCCACATGCTCCCAGGGTTCTTGGATGTCGCTAAAACCCCTCACACTTCTTTTACATCATTCAACTGGGCTGCATTCACAGACTGTTTCCCAATTTCTCCTCTAAACAGATATGAGTTTCTTATAATCCTATTTCCAGGATGAGAGAGGCTCTCCCTTGGGCACTGACATGGAGGATCAACTTGCAAAGTTCTCCCAGATAGAGAGAAAAATGATAAAGTGATGAAAAAATGAGAGAGAAGATGACAGATAGAAAAGCATAGAGACCAGAGATCAAAACCCAAGAACAGAGGGTGTTTCTGAGTAAGAAGCAAGAACCATTAGACTAGAACAAATAAAGGCATAATTAAGAAAAACCGAAACTGCCGTTGCAAAATTCTAACTGAAACAGTGACGGAGATCTGAGCTAACCCATTCCATCTTGCTTCTAACCTCCAAGCTGTCCTTGCTCATTCCTGGGTGTAGGCTGAGCTAACTTTCGGAGGAATTTAGTTTATAGTTTATTGTTTGAAACAAAGATAACAGCCCTTTGAAAACAAACCCCCTTCTTGCCTGGGGACTAGACTGCCACGTATTGCAGGACTAACAAATTAGTCAAAAAAGTAGAAATTATGGTTTAAGAGTCATGCAGCTAGAGACAGATTCTGACCCTCCCCAAACTGCTCCTGGGGATAATATCACTATTGTAAAACCTAAGATCGGTGCTTAGGATATTTTGCAGTTCCCGCACTTGGTGAATCAGCTGGCACCACCCAGACTGATAACTGGCTCATCTGATCTTGTGGTAGGAACTGACTCAGTGCAAGAAGACATCTTCGACTTCCTATGATTTTATCTCTGACCCAACCAAGGAGCACTCCTAACTCATTGCCCCCCACCACCAAATTATCCTTAAAAACTCTGACCCTGGAATACTTGAGGAGACTGATTTGAGAAATAATAAAACTCGGGTCTCCCACACAGCCAGTTCTGAGTGAATTACTCTTTCCCTATCGCAATTCCCCTATCATGATGAATCATCTCTGTCTAGGCAGTGAGCAAGGTGAACCCTGCTGGGCAGTTACAAAACTGTCTCAAGAACGAAAAGATTAAATCTGAATGTTTAAATTCAAAGAACTCTTTACGTTGCAGGAAACGTCTGTGGAAAAAAAGAGCTCCGTACCCAGGACATCCTGGCAGAATTCTACTTACTTTATTAAAAAGAAAATTAACTTTTCCATTATGAAAAGAATAAAGAATATACAAATATATTCTAAGAAAATACAGATTAGCAAAAGGAAGGAATAAAAATCATCCATTGCACTACCACCCAGGAAAATGCTCTGTTAATGTTTTGGTACATTTCTTTTAGTCTTATTAATATACATATTATTTTTTACATAATTGCAATTTACACAATATACAAAAATTTAAATTTTCTATCATTTAAAAACACTTGTAAAATTATGAAATTAATACACGCTAATGAAGAAAAGGTTTAAAATTGGAGGCAAAATATGAAGAAAAAAGTTACCCAGAATCCACTTACCCAGAATTAACCACAGTTAGTAGTGGGGTGCATTTCTTCATAGCCTTTCTATCTACACTTTTGTACATAATCTAATCTAATTCTTTTTTTTTTTTTTTTTGAGACAGTTTCACTCTGGTTGTGTAGGCTGGAGTGCAGTGGCGCAATCTCAGCTCACTGCAACCTCTGCCTCCCTGGTTCAAGCAATTCTCCTGCCTCAGCCTGCCCAGTAGCTGGGATTACAGGCGTGTGCCAACATGCCTGGCTAATTTTTGTATTTTTAGTAGAGTCAGGGTTTTACCATGTTGGCCAGGCTGGTCTCAAACTCCTGACCTCGGCCTCCCAAAATGATGGGATTACAGGCGTGAGCTACTGTGCCCAGCTAATCTGATCTAATTCTTAAAACATTGTTAACATGGAACATTTCAGAGACTCCAGACAGTAAATGATATGAAGGCTTATGGAGGGGATAAAAGGTTAGCCACAAGGTGATTTAATAGTCTTTCATATTAAATAAAGCCTAAATACTCAGATAATTCAAAATGAGTTTCAAACATGCAAAAACCCATACAAAGCATGTAGTAACTCTTCTATTAATCCCTGAGGTTTAAATGGCTTAGCCACGATAAGCAGCACTGGAATGTGACAGCACACACTTGTTTAAGTTCCATGAAGTAGTGAAGCTTTCGTGACAAGCCTGTTTTCTGGTTCTAGGAGAGCCATACAAGCAGGAAAGCAGGAAGCAGAAGGGCCAGGCCTCATTACTACCACAGACCCCACATCATCCCATTAGAATTTGGACTTTGGGGTCCAAGCTGAGTAAGTTCTTTTGTACTGCAACAGTTTCATGGGAGAAGAGAGGCAAGAGCTGTACTCAAAGGGAAATGCATCGCCTTAAATGCTCTCATTGTGACATGAGAAGAAATGGAAAAATTAACCCAGCACTCAACACAATAACATAAAGAAGACTGAAAGAAGAATGTAATAAAAATAGCAACTAATGATGGAGAAAATGAAAAATCTGTAAATTGATCAATCCACCCAAGAGTCGGTTTCTGGGCTGTGGGTCAATTCACCAGAAAACTATTTGCTGACAGTCAAATGCTCCCTCTGCCTTTGCACACTAGGGCCATCTTCTCATTGTGTCCTCACATGGCCTTTCCTGGGTGCACACATGTGGAAAGAGAGTTCTCTGTCTTCCTGTTTTTTTTTTTTTTTTTTTTTTTTTTGAGATGGAGTTTCTCTCTTGTCGCCCAGGCTGGAGTGCAGTGGCGCCATCCCAGCTCACTGCAACCTCCGCCTCCTGGGTTCAAGCAATTCTCCAGCCTCTGCCTCCCAAGTAGCTGGGATTACAGGCACCTGCCACCACACCCAGCTAATTTTTGTATTTTTAGTAGAGACGGGCTTTCGCCCTGTTGGCCAGGCTGATCTTGGATTCCTGACCTCGTGATCCGCCCACCTCAGCCTCCCAAAGTGCTATGATTACAGGCGTGAGCCACCACACCCGGCTTGTCTTCCTCTTCTTATAGGGCCTCTAATCCCATCAGGGATTCTAGTTACTTCCCAAAGTCCCCACCTCCAAATACCATCATATCGGGGGTTAGGGCTTCAACATATGAAGCGGCGGCAATCGGTGGCAGTGGAGGGAGAACACAAACATTCGGTCCATAGAAGATACAATTCTAAAAGACTGAATTTATCATTTGATGAATTGACCGGGCCTGCATGGGTGCATTTTTAAAATAAGCTAGGAAGGGGGAAAGCCTTCTTAAGCTTGAACATGAAACCTGGAAGCCATAAAGGACATGATAAATGAATGTGACTAACAATTTTAAATGTATTAATTTTTTTTTTCTTTGAGACAGTCTCACCCTGTCACCCAGGCTGGAGTGTAGTGGCACAATCTCGGCTCACTGCAACCTCTCTCTCTGGGGTTCAAGCGATTAACCCACCTCAGCCTCCTGAGTAGCTGGTACTAAGGGTGCGTAGCACCACACCTGGTTAATTTTTTTTCATTTGTAGTAGAGAGGGGTTTTGCCATGTTGCCCAGGCTAGTCTGAAACTCCTGACCTCAAGTGATCTGCCCTCCTAGGCCTCCCAAAGTGCTGGGATTTACAGGCATAAGCGCCTGGCCACAATTTTAAATTTCTACATTGTAAAGGTATGTTTGTGATTGTGTGTGTGTGTGTGTGTCTTAACGAAATCAAAAGAAAATATCTGTAATACATGAAAAAGACCAAAATTAATTTCCCACTTATCAAAAAATGTGCATAAATCAGTAATGAGAAAAACCACCTTATTAAAAAATTAGAGAAGTATGTGAACAGACTTATTACAGGGCAAAAAATACAAATGACCAATACACCTGAAAAGATGTCCAACCATCCAATAATGTAAATTTGAACCACTAAATATAACTTTTTAATGTATCCAAGTACCAAAATGTAAAAGATTGATAATAAGTTATGTTGGCAACAGCGTGGAGAACACATGTGTTCCAATACCAGGAACGCAAATGGGTGTCCTTTGTTGTTGGGAAATCTGGCAATATCTGTGAAAATTTTAAATGTGCCCACTTATGGAATGTGTCTTACAGAAATCACTTGCACAAGGAGGCAAAGATAAGGTACAAATATAATGTATATAGAAGCATACATTCTTGATGTTGGAAAGGAACCTGTGGGGTACCCAGTCCAAGCTTTGAGGTCCACTCCAGTGCCAGGATGCCCTGGGCTACATCCCTGACACTCTCTGCCTGGGTGTCCCTTAGATCTCCCTGGTCGGTGACTATATAATCTAGTAACATATAAGCCTTTCAAACCAAGATCAGAACATCTTCAGGAACTTGTGTGAGCATCAGACACCTACTCTCCTCCGAGTGCCCAATGGTCCTTCACTGGGAATGCTTAAGGCAGCGTTTCTCAAACTTCAATGTATAAACGAATTATCTGAGGATCTTGCCAAAATGCAAATACTGATTTTGTCTGGGATGGGCCTGAGATTCCGCCTTTCTAACCAGCTCCCAGGTAATGCGGATGCTGCTGGTCCAGGGACCACAGTCTGAGTAGCAAGGCCATAAGACGTACTCTATTTTCTACCTTTGGTCTTCTTGTTTTCAGACATGGCTTTTCCATCAAATGTGTAGGCATCAGTCCTGTGACGCTCATGTCCTACAGATAGGCCCCATGACTTGGTCATGCCCTTAGCATTGACCTCATACACTCATACTCCACTCCACTGTTTTCACCATCTGTTCTCCTGTAGAGCAGGCTAGTAGGTGATGGCTGTGGCTGCTGCAGACTCCTAACTCAGACATCAGACCATATGTCCTTCCTGCTCAAGGTCAGCCCAGCTGCTCCTCAACATGCCAGGCAGACCCCGTCTCTGGCACCAGCACCTGTTGCTCCCCGTGCCCAGAATTCCACTCTCCCAGACATCCATGGGGCTTGCCTCTCATTTCCTTCTAGCATCTACTCAAATAGGAGAAAGCAGGGCTAGAGATGCAAATCTGGACATCACCAGCAAACAGATATTGCTTAAAACCATGAGATCAGATGAGATCACTTGGAGAGTATAGACAGAGGCAAACGGGAGCCGAAGTCCTGGGGCAGTGACCACGTATAGGATGAGGAGGAGGAGGAGGGAGAGGGGGAGGCAACAACAAGAGGACTGCCAGTGGGAGACAAGGGAACCAGGAATGGGGCGCTCAAGAAGCCAAGAGAAGAGCATGGCTGGAGAAGGATGGCGTGATCAGCACTCCTGTGTAAAAGCAGCAGCTTGAACACTCATGAAAGTACCGTGGGCTGTGAGCACAGGGAGAATGCGGGAGGAGATGCAGCAAGGGCAATTTGGAGAGGTCACTAAGGTCACTGATCCCTGGAGTTGAATGCTCGGCTAGCAGTGGGGAAGCCAAAGGCCTGCCCTATTTTTGCCATTGAATCCCCAAAAGGCTGATTAATTGGTGATACCTGGTCCCTCTGGACATGAAGATGGAGGAAAAGGCTGAAGTAAGGAGAAATGGAAAAAAAAAACTGTTTAAGAAATTGTCAGATCCCCAGATCTCCCCAACTCTGTTTAGCCAGATCACTGACTTCCTGCCCTCCCCTGCAGAAAGCCAGAGATTCATTTCAAGAGGGTGAATACAGGATCTGGTTAGGAGATACTGAACTCAGTGGAAAGCAGGGTGTCACACTGAGAACAGGAGAACCACATGAGTGTGGGCATTGTGGATGCTGGGGCAGCCCTATCCCCTCCCCCAGCCTCGTTCTTCACGCAGTTCCCAGAATGCTAGCCATCATTCCAACAGGAAGTGGAGAGGTTTTCAGTGAAAAGGGCCCAGACGTTTGAAGCTGCCAGGCCGCACCTGTGCACTCAGAGCATTCAATCAGCTGTGAGGGGCTCACCCTTCTGCGTGAGCAGATTGCCAGATGGCTGAGGGAAAAAACATACATGAAAGATAAATCCCAACAGACACAAAATAATCAACTGGAAGACACTGAAACTATACAAGGAGACGAAAATTTCAAAAAAAAAAAAAATCATGAACACTTTTGAGCGAAGAAATACTATCCAGGAAATGAGATAATGGAGCAATGCCTACTGAACTCTGAGTTACATTGTATGACACTTAGTTAATGTCTACCAGAGAATTGGGTTTTGGTGGGAAGAAATCCCCACACATGTTGGTGACCAGAGGTGAAGTATTGTGTAGTGAGTGCGAGTAGAAAATTTGTTTAAAGTTTGGGTGCTTTTCAAAAAATATCTCTTACAACTATATTTAGAAGGTAGAAGAAAACAAATCCAGGAAGATTGTATAGCAGATGTGATATTTGAATGTGGAGCTGGAAGTATACCAAGGATTTCACCCAGGTGGACAAAGATAAGGAGAATATTCAAAGCAGAGACAACAATTTATACCAAAAAAAAGATGAAAGGGGCCAGGCGTGGTGGCTCACACCTATAATTCCAGCACTTTGGGAGGCCGAGGTGGGCAGATAACCTGAGGTCAGGAGTTTGAGACCAGCCTGGCCAGTGTGGCGAAACCCCATCTCTACTAAAAATACAAAAATTATCCAGGTGTGGTGGCAGGTGCCGGTAACCCTAGCTACTCCTCAGGAGGCTGAGGCATGAGAATTGTCTGAACCCAGGAGGTGAAGGTTGCAGTTAGCTGAGATTGCGCCACGGCCACTCCATCCTGGGCCACAGAGTGAGACTCTGTCTCAAAAAAAAAGATGAAAGGGTAAGTGTGGTATGAGATAGCACATCAACCCAAAATTCACCGGCATTCAACACCAAATAATTGATTTTCACTCCTGCATCCTCAGGTTGCCTGGGATTGGGCCAATATAAACTGAGTTTGGCAGGCTTGGATCTCAACTGCAGGTTGGATCCAGGAGTGTTTCATCCTCTTTGGACCAATAGCTATCTAAGGCAAGCTCTTTTCATGATGGAGGCAGAACAATAAGAAGACAAGCACATTTCAAGCCTCTGGACACACTGCGTCCACTAACATGCCATTGGCCAGCATAATTTATATAGACAGGCTCAACACTAATGGGTTGGAAAAGTATATTCCTCACTCACAAAAGTTTAGACTTCATTCCTAAACAGTAAACTCTAGCCGGGTGGGGTGGTGAGCACCTGTAGTTACAGTCACTCAGGAGGCTGAGGCAGAAGGATTGCTGGACTCCAGGAGTTTGAGACCAGCTGGGCAACACAGTGAGACTACATTTCAATAAATAAATAAATAAATAAATAAATAAAAATAAATAATAAAAGCCAACTCTTTAAAGTGTGTTTGGGGAATAACATGAACATATGCAACTTCTGTTTTTCAGTTACTTTCTGTGTGCATTTCCCTTGTTTCCCTCCTTCCTTCCTTCCTTCCTTCCTTCCTTCCTTCCCTCCCTCCTTCCTTCTTTCCTCTCTCTTGCTCTCCTTCTTTCTCTCTTTCTCCCTTTCTCTCTTTCTCCCTTTTTGAGATGGAGTCTCACTCTGTTGCCCAGGCTGGAGTACAGTGGTGTGATCTTGGCTCACTGCAACCTCCGCCTCTTGGGTTCAAGCAATTCTCCCACCTCAGCCTCCCCAGTAGCTGGGATTACAGGCAGTCACCACCATGCCCAGCTAATTTTTGTATTTTTAGTAGAGACTGAGTTTCACCACGTTGGCCAGGCTGGTCTCGAATTCCTCCCAAAGTGCTGGGATTACAAGCATGAGCCTCCACGTCTGGCCCCCTTGTTTCTTTTATGAGAAGAGCATGTGCAGCTACAAAAGGCAACACAGGAGAGGCTCAGGAAAAAACCAAGTCTCTTGGACTCACAGGTCCTAGAGACAGGAGGCACGGCAAGCCATGAAGGGCCACATGGGAGAGACACCAGAGTGGTCAGGAGGCAAAAGACAGGAGGAGAGAGCCGAGGCTAGAGCCTTCATTGGAGCTTCAGTGGGAAAAGCAGAATGGGGCAGCATAAACAGCTTAGGATTGGTTCATTTGCATAATTTTGTTGATCTTTGGCCTATAGTAGTAATCTCTAGTTGCCCAGTACCTGGCCCTGGGATGATTATGGCAGAGGAATATTGCTTCCTGGACTGCATGGGCCAGATAGGGGAGGTCTGGTTTAGGACTGGTTTGTTTTCATATCAGAGGCACACTCCTGGCAGGGTCCTTTGCTATCTCTAAAATCGGCTGGCCCAGGGAGGAGCAGTCTCTCTCCAGCTAAAAAGGTTTTTCAAGATCAAAATATACAGACAACTCAAAAATACATACAGTACATCCCTTAGAAACAAGAGTGAAAGTTATTCGACCAACATCAGCCATGTGTGGCTAATGAACACTTAAAATGTGACAGATGTGATTAAGGAATTAAATTTTAGTTTTATTTAAATTTTTTAATGTAAATTTAAAGAGCACATATGGCTTATAGCTATGGAACATGCAGCTGTGAACACTATAGTTAAAATCACATTTTGATCTCAGGATTCCTTTTATTTAATCAGTTCTGCAACTGTAGTTTTCTATATTTATATATTTGTTCTATTGTGAATTTTAGGATTTATTTTGATGATGTACTTTTCCTCTGTGAAGTTTAGAAGTGGCCATGGGGGTCATGTGGGCCAAATTAACTCAATTCCTGGACAAAAACTACTTCCCCAACCACCCCAAGCTTCTTGCCAATGTGTGCCCTTGGGACAAGAAAAGCTAGGAGAAGCTGTGGACAAATTAAGATAAATCTGGCAATATCATCAGAAAAATAACCCAACGTGAATCCCTCTTCTGATGATCAACATCAGATAGTCACACAGAAATGTTATTTTCCTATGAGTAATCTTGCATTATTGTTATGTATAATTTCCACTTACAAATTCCACAAATATTAAGCAAGTACCTCTCTACTGGGAAGGAATATAACAATTCCAACAAATAAACATAAAAGCAGTGTATACATAAGAATGCCTCTATACAATTTTTTGAGCACTAAAATCTTAGAAAGTTGAAAAATACCAGTGAAATATAGCATTCTTATTCTTTCTCATTTCTTTTGTCTGTTCTTTAGAGAAAAAAAGGAGCAGAAAGCAAGAAAATTGTTCAACAAATTATTGCAACTGACATAGTTTCTTATAAACAAAGAATGCACTGAAAGAGAAAACCTTGGCTCAGCAAAGTATATTACACAATAAGAAAGAAGAATTTCAAAGATAATAAAGATAATTTCTCACAGATGTCTGATCAGAAAAAAATTCTCAACTTTCTAAACTTTTCTATCATAATTTCACATATTTCTCTGGTTCATGTATAAAGGGAAAATAACTTGAGAATATTCCAAGATGAATACACCAGCATTCACATAGGTAACCAGAAACATGGGGTGTTAAATCAATCACAGGAGTAGCTGGGTTCCTTATCCAGATAAGACAGTGAAAAAAGACCAAGAAACCAATAGCCAGTGACTTTAAAAATTGTTAAAATACGCTTCCTCCTCACTTTGTCTCTTGAGGTTCTTTGTAAAAGCCAGGGTTTCACAATTAACTTTACAGCAATCAAAAAACTTTAATCATTCACTAAAACAAATGCCATTTTCACTCATCAAATTGGTAATAATTAGGAAAAAAGTGATAATATCATGCTGGGAGATTCACAGTACGCTTTTGTGGGAATCTAAATTGGTACAACCACTTTGGCTGCATGCCTCAAAAGCTTAAAAACATGCCCATTTTTTCTGCACCTTCTACTCCTGACAACTTATTTAACTACAGGGATGTTCTTCCCAGCTATGTGATATACGGCCATTAAATGGCTGAATGCTATGCAACCATTCAAGTATTATTGCAGAATATATCGTGATATGGGGTGGAGGCAGAGTCTAGCTCAAAAATTATGATTGTATTTGGGTAAGGAAAAATTATATGTACACATAAAAGTAATATGAAGGGTAATAAAAGTAACATGAATATTTTATAAATATTTTAGATATTTTCTTCATTTTCTTTTATTCTTGTTTTCTTTAGTCTTATCTATATTTGCTAATATGTCTATTTGATATGTATTGCTTTCACAAGAAAAAATAACTTCAATGATCATATAAAAGGAGGGAGGGGGAGCAAGTGTTTTAAATACTGCGACATGAGGCTGTGAAAGCTCTCAGAATCAAAATAAAGTCACCTATGTTAAAAATCCCAACAAACAGAGCCAGATGAGGCCTTGAAGAGAGGGTTGTCAGGTACAAAAACTATCACAAAAGACTGCAAAAATCACAACCTTGCACAAAGTCCATCTCAACCTTACACAAAAAAATACCTCTACAAGGACATCTGCCCAGCAACTGCCTGTCCAACCTCAGACTGGTGCAACCCTTGTTATTGAAACTTGTAGTCAAGGATAATGATCCCAAAGCAGTTATGTAACCCTCCTTATTTTTCCTCTAAAAACCCTTGTCTTCCTTTACCTCCCTGAATAGGCACACAGCGTACATGCATTTCCATCGCAATGCCTATTCCCAAATAAATATCATTTTCTTTTCAAAATGTTTGTAATTTAGGTTGACGAGGCCTGGCTGCCCACTCTGTGGTGGTTGCCATCTGTTGCTTTATTATAACAAACTGCATTTAACTCAAGCCAGGCCGAGTGGCTTTCTTTGTCTTGCCATTGATGCTCCCTAATACTCTAACCCAAACTTTGTATCATTTGGAATCTGGAGATAGTTTTTAGCCAAAGAAGAAACCCACGTGTTGATTTGTAACATTTCAGCACCACCACCTGCATCACCAAAGAATTTAAGACTTGTGGAAATAAATTCAAATCCTCAACATCTGGAATGGTTGAGACGCAGGTATAAAGAACAGACATTTATTTCTCACAGTCCTGGAGGTTGGGAAGTCCAAAATCCAGATGCTAGCATGTTTGGTGTCTGGTGAGGGCTGCTCTTTGCTTCCAAGGTGACACCTTGATGCTGCATCTTCTAGAGGGGAGAAACAGTGTGTCCTTACATGTTAGGAGGCAGAAGGGCAAGAGGGCCAAACGCTGCTGTGTGAAGCCTCTTTTAAAAGGGCCTGAATCGCATTCACAAGGAAAGAATCCTCGTGACTGAATCACCTCTTAAGGCCTCCACTTCCTAATTCTATGCCATGGGCCATTAAGTTTCAATACCTGGGCCGGGTGCAGTGGCTCACGCCTGTAATCCCAACACTTTGGGAGGCCGAGGCAGGCAGATCACCTGAGGTCAGGAGTTCAAGACCAGCCTGGCCAACATAGCAAAAACACTGTCTCTACAAAAAATACAAAAATTAGCCGGGTGTGTTGGCACATGTCTATAATCCCAGCTACTTGGGAGGCCGAGGCAGGAGAGTCACTTAAACCTGGGACGCAGAGGCTGCAGTGAGCCATGATCATGCCACTGCATTCCAGCCTGGGGAACAGAGCAAAACTCTGTATAAAAAAAAAAAAGTTTCGATGCCTGGATTTTGGAGGGGACACATTCAAACCGTAGCACCATTTTATATTATTTGTGTATTAGGGTTAATACCTTGTCATCTCTGACAAACCATTTCTAAGAAGGTAGAGGTTTGCGTGTGAGGCTTGAGCCATTATCCTGCACAAATTGTTACTTCCTTAAGATATGATCTAATAGACCTGGAGACCTGAATGCACTTAACACAAATGAAAGTTTCTGCCTCCTCCCTCAGCCCATTTGAGCTTCCATTTCCCTCTGACCCAGTGCTCCGTCTACCCTTTGCAGTCTCAAGATGCTTCTCCCTGGCAGAAAAATCAAAAGCAAAATATGAAAAAGTATAAGCCGGAATTTTCAGAGTAACTGTCCAGAGTGCTTCAAATGGCAGCATTTCCAATCCTGGTTTGTCTCACTTGCCTTATTCAATAAAAGAACAAGAACAAGAACAAAAGAATACTACTCTGTATGAGCTTTGACATCACCTTGGACCATTTTTACTTTCATGTTGTTAATTTTGCCATTTGACTGTTTCCATTATATGCTATTAACTTTTGTTCAGAAGTCACTCATTTAAAAATCTGGGGGCATTTTCCATTGTTGTCCCAGTCAGGCAATTATAACTTAACCTAAAGCCAACCCTGCTCTCAGGTCAGCCTTGGCATAAAATCCCATTCAGAGAAATAACAATCCATCAGAAAAATGAAAACCATTAAAATCTTTGTGTGTCTCTCAAGAAAATACCACAGAATGAGTAAGCAAAGCTGAAAACAAGATAGAGAATAGAAGTTGATACTGAGTTAGAATTTTCCCTCCAAACACTTACTATTGACACGTCAATAGTAAATGTTTTGAACACCAAGGGTTTGGAGGGAAAGAATGGCGTGGTCAGGACCGCAGGCCTGGAAGCTGACCCTGGCTGGCAACACTCAAAGTAACAAGACAAGGATCTAGCTGAGGGAGGAGGCTCAGAGGGCCTCAGGATGCTGCCATCCTAATGAAGAACAATCACACGGAGGGTGAAGGCAGTGTTCTAAGAGGATGCACTGCCCTCCTCACAGAACACTGTGTGAGGAATCCCAGCCACCCAAGGTCAGGAGTCACATGAAAGCTGCTTGAAGATGTTCCTTGCAAACCTAGCATCTGAGAATATGGACCCACAAAATACATTCATTAAGGAGAGGCCCATTTTACATAATGTACATTTACAAAGCTAATACACTTTTGACATATTTTCACACTTTTATTTCAAAAACATCTTGAATTACATGCAAACTTTCAGGAACTCATCACCAACAAGGTCCATTCATGATGTAGTAGGAAATAACCACCATGTATTGATAGCATAAGCAAATCGAGTTTTGATGAGAGGAAATAGTGGAAGAAAGCTGAAGAGAAAACATGCTTTCTTTATAATGCTTCTTTATTTTATTGTCCCCACCCCCAACCCACCCTCAAGGCCAAGTAAAGAGCTGGGAATAAAAAGTTAGAGCACTGAAGATAGATTTGGGAGACTTCTGGGTTCCTCACCTGCTAATGCAGGATCTAGTTTCTCACGAAGCAGCGTCTGCCTGTCCAAGGATTGTGGAAATACAGGTGTATGTTCCTGCATGTGTATCCATGAAGAACAAGTCCCTTTCTCTAGCTCGAGGCCCCTGGAGCCAGGCCCTCCTTCATAGGCCACCACAGTCACCCCCTTGGAGGTTCTGGAAGCCTCAGGATGCCCCAGGGACTTCCCACCCCCAAGCCAGGTAGTGCCCCAAGCAGAAGTGATAAAACCCTTTTTTCCCTCCTTTGTTTCCTGAGAAATCCGGCAGCTTCTAAGGTTCATGTGCTACAACTCTTTCCATTTTCAATATCCACACACATGCAGGTGTGGTAATGGATCAACTACTGCGTGCAACTGGGGCTTCACCCCACCCAGAACATTCTAGGAGACAGAGGGTGGTAGCACATTTCAGGTCATCCAGCCACAAAAGTGGGGAGTTGGAGCATTTATCCACAGACTCCATCTACCACTGGAGAGAACTGCCCTGGGACCCCTGACAGCACACAGTTTGGGGGTGCTCCTGGGGGGAGTACGGCAAGTTCAGATGATGCCGGAAAAAGTCCTCAGGCAGAGAAGAGAGAGGCAGGCATCAGGGTGGGAAGGTGTCAGCATTCTGGAAGCCTTAGTTACATGTGAACTCAGATGGGCCAAGGGGACACAGGACAAGGTATTGACAGCATCTGCCACAACTCTCTTGGGAGGTACACAAAACCACCTGAGTAAACATTTGTATTATTTCCTGGATATAGGAGCAATACATTTTACATAAAGATGACAATTCTTCACAAATTTGTTCTTAAGGGCAATGCCATTTCAATAAAAATTCCCAACCATAGGTATCGTGGAATTTGACAAGATTACAAAATTAATCTGGAAAGAAATAAACAAGAATATCGGGCTGGGCACAGTGGCTCATGCCTGTAATCCTAGCACTTTCGGAGGCCGGGGAAGGCAGATCATTTGAGGTCAGGAGTTCGAGACCAGCCTGAGCAATATGGTGAAACCCAGTTTCTACTAAAAATACAAAAATTAGCTGGGCATAGTGGTGCATGCCTGCAGTCCCAGCTACTTGGGAGACTAAGGCAGAAGAATCACTTGAACCCAGAAGGTGGAGGTTGCAGTGAGATTGTGCCACTGCACTCCAGCCTGGGTGACAGAGCAAGACTCCATCTAAGAAAACAAAAAAGTCAGAAAATATTCTGAAACAAACAGAAAGTAATGGGCGATATGAATCCTACCAGGCATTGAAGTGCATTATAAAGCTTTTACCTACCTCATGGGTCTAATAAAGCATGAAAGGAAAAGCCTGTCCCCACGTGGTATCCCCTCCCTTGGTTGTATCAATCTGAATCACACTGATATGCCTTATGCAGAATCTACATAAAAAGAAACCTTTTAGGCACACACCGAGGAAGGGGCTGAATGAGGGTAGCTGCTGATCGTTCACTGGTATTGGGGACAAGAAAATTACCATTGCCTCAGGAACTGCCAGTAAAGACACAGGAAGGTTCTGGCTCCCAGAAAAACAAAGTCAGAAGCCAAGCCCAGGGTGGAAACAAAGAAGATCAGAAAAAAATCAGACCATTTCATAAAAGCTATGATCCAGAGGAAGTCCAGCGGAGGAGGGCCCAAGTGCAGCACAAGTTTCCAGGTGACACTGAAATTGTATCAGGTAACTGAGACACCTCACACCTGCCTAGACAGTTAGACATGGTTAGAAAGAGAAAAGGAAATTTTTTTAGATACCAAGGAGAAAATAGGAAGAAGAGCAATGTGAGTGGATGGGAGAGGTAGCCCCACATACCATTTAACTGATTTTTCCGGGCAAAGCACTCAGGGTCATCTCCCAAGGAATTTATAGTCTAGTTAAAGACCAACAGGGCTCTAAATAATGATATTTTTTTTGAGATGGAGTCTTGTTCTGTCGCCCAGGCTGGAGTGCAGTGGCACAGTGTTGGCTCACTGCAACCTCTGCCTCCTGGGTTCAAGTGATTCTCCTGCCTCAGCCTCCCAAGCAGCTGGGATTACAGTGCGTACCACCATGCCCAGCTAATTTTTGTATTTTTAGTAGAGACGGGGGTTTCACCATGTTGGCCAGGCTGGTCTCGAACTCTTGACCTCAGGTGATCCACCCGCTTCAGCCTCCCAAAGTGCTGGGATTACAGGCGTGAGTCACTGCACCCGGTCAATAATAAATTTTTAAATAATAAAGCAGTTTAGAATGGGACTGGATGATACAAGCCAGTTGCTACTGGAGCTAGAAGGAAGGCAGCTGACTTTTGATGAGAATATATGGAAGGATTTCAGAGAAAAGGACGCATCAGAGCCAGAACTCCACAGAAGAGAAGTAGGGTCAAGAAATTCAGGGCTGAGAGAACTACTTAAGTGGACCTTCAGCAAGGCAATTAAAGGAGGACAAGCGGTTCTGCAGCACTTCTGCCCGGGAAGATGCAAAGAGAAAGAGAGAGAAAGAGGCATCATTAGAAATGTTTCACAGAGACCTTGACGGTAAATGTGAACTGCAGACATTGAAATCTAGCCATTAAGGAAGCACTGAATGCTTTTAAAGGGAGGGGTGACAGGAACCACTCTGTGCAGCAACAGTGCAATAGCTTCTCCTTAAATTCATGATTCACATCTTTAGAGAAAACATTCCTCACGCCTAAGAGAAGACCACACAAACAGGCTAGCTGTTTTCTTCCTCTGTCTGAAGTGCTATGCCATGTGATGCCTCAAATTGCTACAGCCGTCATCACCAGCTTGGGTAGGGCAGAGTGGAAAGAGGGAAGAAACGAGCTCTGTGAGGACATAAATATGCCACTGAATGTACTCCGACCCGAAAAGGACCCTCCAGTATTGGAGTTCAAAACACCCTCTCTAACGTCCACCCTCTCCTCCAGCTCCTGCCCACTCCTCTGCTCCCACAAGGTAAAACTCAGAAGTGTCGTCGCCACTCCCTCACCTTCCATTCCCTCTTCAATTTGCTTCTGCTCCCACCAGTCCATCGAAACTGCTCTCCTCAAGTCCCCAAAAACCTCCATGTCACCAAATCCAGTGAGCACTCCCCTGTCTTCACATGACTTGGCCTCTCAATAGCTGGCTCTGCCTTCTCAAAACACCCTCCTCTCAGCTTCCAGGACCCTCCTACTTCACTGGCTGTCCCTTCTCAGTCTCTTCCTCTGGTTCAAAGTGTGGTCTCTGGACCAGCAGCATCAGCATCACCTAAGAACTTGTTAGAAACGCAGATTCTTGGACCCCATCCCAGACCTGCTGAATCAAATCTCTGGGCGGGGAGGGGCGAGGCAGCAATCTGTTTCAACCAAGCCTTCCAGGTGATGCACACTAGAGATTGAGAAGGACTAATCCGAAACTGTCGGCATTCCTCATGATGAAGTCCTGATTCCTTTCTTTTCTCTGGCTACATTTTCTCCCATGATGATGTCATCTAAGCCCGTGACTGGAAATCATCTATATGCTGACAACTTCTAAATATGTATCTTCAGCAC
This sequence comes from Chlorocebus sabaeus, assembly GCF_047675955.1. Classification (NCBI taxonomy): domain Eukaryota; kingdom Metazoa; phylum Chordata; class Mammalia; order Primates; family Cercopithecidae; genus Chlorocebus; species Chlorocebus sabaeus. The sequence continues at coordinate 34,081,259 of NC_132905.1, read as the reverse complement.
CCATCTGGGGATTGCACAGCCATCTCAAATTCAACATGTCCAAATGGAAGGAAGGAACTCCAGATGTTTCCTCTAAAATCTGGTCGCCATCCATTTTTTTCCATTTAAGAAAATAGCTCCACCATTCCCCCAGTTGTTTATTAAAAAACTTAAGTCATCCATGAGTCCTTCTTTTCCCCAACTCCTTACCTCATTAGCAACAGTACATGTAGTGGGTCTATCTCTAAATTGTCATGAATCTGTCCTCTATTACCACTATAGGCCAAGCCACAATTTTCTCTCCCCGGTCCACTGCAAAAGTCTCCACCCAGGTACTGCTCATGCCCACAAAACCACCAGAGTGGACTTTTAAGAAGGTAAATCAGGCGAAGCATAGTGGCTCACGCCTGTGATCCCAGCACTTTGAGAGGCTGAGATAAGCGGATTGCTTGAGCTCAGGAGTTTGAGACCAACCTGGACAACATAGCAGGACCCTGTCTCTAAAACAAACACAAAAATCAGCCAGGCATGGTGGCTTACGCCTGTGGTCCCAGCTACTCGGGAGACTGAGGTAAGAGGATAGCTTAAGCCCAGGAGGCAGAGGTTGTAGTGAGCTGAGATCATCCCACGGCACTCCAGCCTGGGCAACAGAGTAAGACCCTGTCTAAAAAAAAAAAAAAAGAAGAAAGTAAATCATGTCGCATCATTCCCCTTCTTAAATCTTCAAGGGCTTCCTATCATATTTAATTATTAAAACCCAAACATCTGTCATGGGCTGTCAGGCCCTATGGTCACTTTCTGTATGGCTTCCTATATCCTCTCTGAGGTCTGAGGTCAGAGACTATAACTATTTAATTCACACTAGGTGCTCAATAAAGCGGAGGAAATAATTCTTCTGTTGTGATAAGATGAATTCAGATTCTAACTTCTTTAGCTTCTCCTTACTTGCTGAGGAGGATCTACATGATGTGGTCAAATCACTTTCAGCCAGGACACAGGAGATGGGAAAAGAGACTTCCAAAGAATGATCTGATGGTGCTGTGAACCTCAGCACAATCGGGCTCCGTGGGCAAACACAATAGGGTTTGACCTCCAAGGACAAACCCTACACCCCACTCCCCACTCAGTCCGGAAAATGACCTTTACTGTTTATAGTGAGATATGGGTGGTTGTGGTCATGGGAGAGGCAATGGGAGTGAGTCTGGAATTAAGAATTATGCAGGGCCATTTGAATAGCCACTTCCTGTGGGTTGTCCACTCTTGGAGTGGTTCATGAAGTCAGTGAAAACTCCTAAGAATCCATAGGCCAGACCATCAACCCCATTGTGGCAGCTTTTAAAAATGGCAACAAGGTCTTTGATATTCCTCCCGTTGAGGAGTGGACTCTGTGTCCTCTGTCCTTGAATCTGGGGGCTATAAGACTTCCTTTTTTTTTTTTTTTTTTTGAGACAGAGTCTCACTCTATTGCCCAGGCTGAAGTGCAATGGTGCCATCTTGGCTCACTGCAACCTCCGCCTCCCAGGTTCTAGCAATTCTCCTGCCTCAGCCTCCTGAGTAGCTGGGATTACAGGCACACACCACCATGCTTGGCTAATTTTTGTATTTTTAATAGAGGCGGGGTTTCACCATGTTGCCCAGGCTGATCTTGAACTCCTGACGTCAGGTGATCCACCAACCTTGGCCTCCCAAAGTGCTGGGATTACAGGCATGAGCCACTGCGCCCGGCAAGGGGGCTATATAACTATTATGTCAACAGCATACAGTGGAAGTGACGCTACATGACTTCCAAGCCCAGCTGGGAAGTGGCATTGCAGCTTCTTGTTTGCTGAAACTCTCACACTTGGAGTCCTGAGCCACCACATAAGAAGTCCATCCAAGCCGAGACCACCAAGCCATGAGGAAATCAGGCCACAGAGAGAAGCCACAGGTAGGCACCGCAGTCAGCACATCTGATCTTCAAGTCCTCCCAGCCCAGGTGCCACTCAGGCAAGTGCATAGGCTTCAGATGACTGCAACTCCCAGCTATCAAGGCACCCCTAGACTTAGAGTCTTCTCAACTGACACCCCAAACATAATGGGGCAGAATCAAGTTCCCGCTGTGCCTGTCCAGCTCCCTGGCTTAAACAATCCGTTGGCATAATAAAATGGTAGTTGGTTTAAACCACCTAAGTTGTGGGGTATTTGCAGCACATCAGTAATAACCAGAATAGGTCATAAGGCAATCCTCTTTGGTTCCCCAATTCTTCCCCTCCAAAAAATCCCAGGCCATTTGAGCCCTTTCCTGATGAGAAGAAAGCAGTCCACCAGAACATACGATTCTTTTGAGGAAAAGATGGGTTTTAGCGTCTTGGAATCAAGCTTCACAGAGCGCCTTCTACCAGTGGGCAGCCAGCCCCTTGTCTAGGCTGATCTGGTCACCCACTTCCAGCCCCACCCCAGCTCCGTCCTCCCACCCGGTTCTGTCCTCCCTGCAGCCCCTGAGCCTCTAGGAGACTCAAAGAGATGCTGTGCTGCCTGCCAAGTTCATCTCCCAGTGAGCCAGGAAAGGAGGTAAGGCTCTGAATGCGATGTCAACCTAAGCATTACATAAGACTGATAGGTTGTAAAATGGCCTCGCTGCCTAGTGCTCATTCTAACTGGCCACAATCCAGTCCTCCCTGTTGCACTGAGTCAGCTCCCTCCAAAGGCAGCACTTTCCAGGCCTCCCGTTGCCCTTTCCCAGCAGACCTTCCAAGTGCTCACCCACACTCACATAAACATGGCCCAGGCACTGTTTACAGCAGCTCTCCTCTGTGCATTCTCCTGGCTTCTCCTGTCTCTTGCCATTTGTCCCTCCTCCCCTGCAACTTGAGTGACAGTGATTGTCCTGAGATGCAAATATTTAATGCAAATATATTTACAATGGAGCAATGGAGCCTCAGTTTTTTTTGTTTTTTTGTTTTTGTTTTTTTTAAGAGAGAGAGTGAGACAGGGTCTTGGTCTGTAGCCCTGTGGCCCAGGCTGGAGTGCAGTGGCACGATTACAGCTCACTGCAGCCTAGAATCTACCTCCTGGGCTCAAGCAACCCTCCCACCTCAGCCTCCCCAGTAGCTGAGACTACAGGCCTGTGCCACTGTTCAGAGCTAATTTTTTAAATTTTTTTGTAGAAATGGGGTCTCACTATGTTGCCCACTTTGGTCTCAAACTCCTGAGCTCAAGCGATCTTCCTGCCTTGGCCTCTCAAAGTGCTGGGATTACAGGCCTGAGCCACTGCACCTGGCTGTCAACATTCTTAAATCTCTTTCCTTACATGCTTCCTAAACCTCTCACCCAAAATCGAGGAGACTAGATGTCCTATTTTCCCCAGGGCAGGCCTGGTTTATGCCCATTTCACTCTTAAAAGTGTCCAATTTGGGTTATAATTTATAAAATCCCCCTCCCTCGAACTCCTGTCCTTCTATCACTTCATCCCTCGCCGTCCTTTAAAATCAGACAAATCTTTCTCTAAGTTGTCAGCAGGAATCCTGGGCAAGAACACACCACCCTGTTTCATAGAAGATACCTCAGGTAATGTGCAAAGAGGGGTTTTTAAACGGAGTGCATTTTTCTCATTTGTTAATATCACCACCTAAATAACCTCTTGCCTAGAATAAGGAGTAGAAAGTGAATGAACGAAGGAACAGGTGATGGTCAGTATCCTTTCTACGCCTCAAAATTAAAGAGTTTATGTGAAAATTCATAAATATTAATCTCAATCTAGGGTAAGCAAAATTTTTGTTTTCCTCTTTAGAAATTTCTGGTTGCAAAAGTTCCAGAAATTTCTTCTTCATTCCCGAGACTTTCATTTTCTCGAGTTCTCTATTATGTAACGGGGAGCTGGAGCTTTGGGCCGAATTTCCAATTAAAGATGATTTTTACAGTCAATGAGCCACGTCAGGGAGCGATGGCACCCGCAGGCGGTATCAACTGATGCAAGTGTTCAAGCGAATCTCAACTCGTTTTTTCTGGTGACTCATTCCCGGCCCTGCTTGGCAGCGCTGCACCCTTTAACTTAAACCTCGGCCGGCCGCCCGCCGTGGGCACCGAGTGTGCGCCGGGCCGCGCTACAATTGGTCCCCGCGCCGACCTCCGCCCGCGAGCGCCGCCGCCTCCCTTCCCCGCCCCGTATCCCTCCCCCTCGGCTCCGCGAGTCGCCCGCCCTCCGCGCCAGTAGCTGACAGCCGCGGCGCCGCGAGCTTCTCCTCTCCTCACGACCAAGACAGGTAAACACCCGGGGTGGGGGAAACTCGGGCGGGGGCAGGGGAGCTGCGGGGGCCGAGTGAGGACCCCGGGCCTCGGGTCCCACGCACAAGGATGCCCGGCCGGGCAGGGTCCGAACCCCAGTGAGGAGGGGCCCGGGGCTGCCCCGCGGGCGCGTGACGCGTCTCGGGCCTGCCCGGGTGCGCTGGTCTTGGCTCGGGTGAGGCGGCTCGGCTTCACTTTTCAGGTTAGGAAAGCTCCCTTTACTCCGCGTGGGGGCTGGGGGAGCTGGCGGAGCCCCGGTAGGGAAGTCGGTGGCGCCGGGGTGTCTCAGCCCCCTTGTACCCCGCGTGGGTCCGGCCCAGCGGGCTATCGCCGGCGGCCAGGGAACGCCGGGAGGGCCGCCAGCGGGCTCCGCAGGGCGCGGGGCGAGGAGGGGCGCCTGGGGGCCGCGGGGCTCGCGCTCTCCGCCCGTTGGCCGCCCCTCGAAGGCCGGAATCGGGGCCCGGGACGCCCCCCAGCAAGGCCTGGCGCTTCCGCGATGCCCAGAGGGTGTTTGGGGGGATGGAAAGAGGGACGCCCGCCGGGGCAGTTCCGGGGCGCCTCGGTCCCTACCGTCGCAGCCGCAGCGCTCCTCCCGGGAGGCGTCCCCGCCCTTCATCCTCGCGACCGGAGCTTCTCCGAAGGAGGCCGCAGCCGTGCAGCCGTCGCCACCGCCGCTACCGCCTGAGGAAGGGGCCCACGCGGGCGTGCGGGGGCGGGGCCTCAGGCCTCGGCGGGGGCGGGGTCCAGGGAGGCGCCACCTTCTGTTCGCCCATGGCAGGGAGAGAGGAGCTGCAGGTCTGCGGCCTGGCCCCAGGTGCGACGGCGGACCCCAGCTTGACCAGTCGTATTCCTCCCAGACCCCTGGAGGGAGAACACTGGCCATGGGGGGCTCCAAGGAACAACCAGCCTCGAATGACGACCCTTGGGTCACCGGCCTCCCCACCTGCGCAGCAGGCGCCTTCGCGTTTCGTTATTAAACAATGGGGAGAAATCCATGTTTACTGTACTTTTTAAGGAATTTTTTGCTCTTCTCTTTGTAGTGGCTGTAGGAATAGATTTTTTTTTTTAACCTCGTATTTCCACCACCGTCACATCCATCTTCGCCATCGCAAAGCCACAGCTCCCTGTTTTTGTTTCCTAGCCTCCAGATTCTCACACAACACAGTGCAGTTTCACTGCCATAATGCTGAGAATCTTCATGGCTGCGTTATTTTCTTGTTCTTAGATCATCACGGTTTAATTAGTAGTTCCCCATCTCGGAACATTTGAGATGTTTCCCGTTTCCTTAGGAAAAACTCCTGGTAGAAAAGGATTAAGGATTTTTACAAATATAATTGTCAAAAACATAGGAACAGGAAATTGGGTGAATATGTTAAACCTCTGAAAAAATCAACAACGCTCTTAGATTTGTAGAAGAGAGGAAAAAATCACCAGTGGAAAGAAGCAATTTTACTTACACAAGCATTGAGAAGGTCTTACAGTGAAAAAAAGCTAACCAGTAAGGGGGAAAGCAGGCAGAGAGGTAGGATGTGATTTGTATGTTATTTGTATCTAACACAAATCTTCCACACTGAAAGGAAAATATTAAGATTATAATAGATAAATGACAAAATGATGAATAATTTACACAATAAAATGCAAATTAGAGCATGTTTGGGTTATCATTTTACATTTATTAAAACAACAAAAATAATAGTAACAGCAACCCTTGCTGGAAGGTTGCCCAAAACTTGGCATTTTCAAGTGTCCGGGGAGGTGGCAGGGCTTTGAGGTCACAAAGATGGTTCTACAGTCAATTTTGTGACTTTGGACAGGCTACCTAATTTCCTGATCCTCCTTTTGTCCATTCATAGAATGGAGGAAATGATAGCTACTTTCTGCGTCTGTATGTATGCGTTATTTGGGGCATTTTGAACCAGTACAAACCTTTTGTAAAGCAATCTGGTGATGCATTAAGAAGTTGGAAGCTGTGACCTAGAAACCCCACTCCTGAGAATTTACCTGCAGTAGAAGAAACAAACAAACAAAAAAACAGTCACATATTCCCAGCAGAATGATCTAAAATTAGAACAGCTGGAAAACAGTCTAAATGTATAACACCAGGGCAGTAGCTAAGAAAATTATGACAGATAAACTGAAATAAACATTACGTAACCATCAAAAATCATGATTTTGGAGCCTGTGATATGTGGGGAAAAACTGGTAAGTAAAAAAGTGGGTTACTAAACTGCACCTGCTTACTCTAACATGAACGCATATGTGAAAAATCTGAAAGAAAAAGCACAGAAAATGGACGTTTTCATTGAAATTATAGGTGATCTTAATTTTCTTTTGGTGAATATATTGCTATCACTAAATAAGGACATTTAAAAAATAGTTCAACAGGTTTTAATTTTTTAAATGAAGTGGACCCACAGTTTTCTGTGTGTAAGAGAAAGGAGAGATTGTTATATTTGCTACTTAGAATAAAAGATTTTTAGCCAACCTTGTTTCCTTTTTCAAATATTGTTCCATTTTTTTAGTTGATTAATGATTTAGTAATTTATATATTGGGTTATTTTTAAGAATCAGTTCTTAGATTCATTTATCAATTCTAGTTTTTTGCTGTCGTTGTTTTTAAGGACTCCTGAATATTTTTCAAAACTGAACAATTTCAGCCATGTCTAAGCTTTCTGTCTTCCTGGAGACACAAATCTAGTTTAGCTGAGCCACAACAGATTGTACATATCCTGCAGAACCTCTGTGGTCTTAGAAAGGTTGGAAGTCACCAACTGTCCCAGAAAATGAGGGTCAGGAAAGGCTGTGATCACAAGCTCTTGATCCAGAGGCCACTTGGGTCCATCTGTGTAACTCACACCTCAACTGCATCATCATTTCTTGTAAAATCAGTTTAATTTTGCAGAGAAATGGCCACAGATTTTTAGAATTATTCTGAATTATGTAAGGGAGCAGCCATTTTAAAAATAATGTAATGAAATAACAATAATAATATAACAGAAGTTTCTGCACCACATTGACCCTGAACATGGCTCTCAACCAACTAGCCAAACCAAGGTAAAACATTCTCTAAACTTCAGTTTTAACTTACTTTGTCCATTCTCCCTTTTCAGATCTTATATCTTCTTCCAAGGCAACTATATCCGCTGTGAACTGCTGCATATTAAACATTCAAAACATGTCTGTATCTAACCCAGTGATGGCTACAGCATTATAAAATAACTCCTAAGTGAATTGTGTGTGCAGCAATTCTCACGGCTGGGAGAATTTTTTTTCTCAATGTGTTAACCGGTCCTTTTTCTCCAACTGCATTCTAGTTAAACTGTTACAGTATTGTGTGATCACTTTAAGGGCAGTAACCCTTCAATGAAAAGCATTATAAATGTTGAAGATTAGACCCCTGAGACCTAGCAGTGAAGCCTGATCGCGGGTGCCAATTCCCTGAGAAGCTTTTATAGATTCCCAAAGCCTGTCTCCCATCGCTAGGCACTCTCTGACTGGCTTGGGATGGGTTCCAGCAATGTTGTTTTTTAAAAGCTCCTCAGGTAATTTTGATGATGGACCAGGTTGGGGACCCCTTGCTCTATTCAGTTTGCGGCTTCTGGGTGCCAGTGAGAAACCACTACCCATAATTTTTGTGCAAAATTTTTTTTCAGCTTACATCAAGTTCTTTATGGACCTCAAAAAAATTAAAATATAACAAGGGAATTTACTTAGCTCAGAAAAGACAAGGGACACTACGGGTTGAAGGTTGGGGACTGTTTGACATTTGCCCCTTCCCAATGTAACTAATTAAGCTTCAAGTTGTAATGTGTTATATGGGCTGGAAGGCTTTGGTGGCTATATTTGGATCTCAGCTCCAACACCTTGGGCAGTTACAACCTTGGGATAAGTTCTTACCAGCTCTGACTCTCACTCCCCATCTATAAATGGGGATAAGATGAATGGGGTAATTTATGGATTTTTTTGTACCCTCTCTCTAGTTCCATTGTTTTGCCATTCTGCTCATGCACCAATGCCATGTGATCTTATTGTAGCTTTGTACTCTGACACCTGGCAGGTCAAGTGCACCCTGGATTATCTTCTCATTAAAAGTTTTCTTCAGTCTTTTAAGTTTTGAGTATAATTTCATAATGTCTTTTAAAATCCCTTTTGAATTCTTTTTCAAATTTATTTATTTTTTAATTTGACAGATAAGATTATATGTATTGTGTACAAAATTAGAAAGAGAGCTTTTCCTCTAAGATCCGAAACAAGATAAGAATGCTCACACACACCAGTTCTATTCAACATATAGTACTGGAAGTTCTAGCCAGGATGGTTAGACAAGAGAAAGAAATAAAGAACATCCAAATTTGAAAGGAAAAAGTTAAATTGCTCCTATTTGGAGATCACATGATTTTATACTTATAAAACCATAAAGACTCCACCAGAAAACCATTAGAACTAATAAATTTAGTAAAGTTGCAGGATACAAAATTAACATACAAAATTCAGTAGTGTTTCTATATGCCAATAGTGAACTATCTGGAAAGAAATAAAAATAAAGTTCCATTTACAACAGCTACAAAATAAAATATTTCAGAATAAATTTAGCCCAGAAGGTGAAAGATCTGTACACTGAAAACTATAAAACACCAATGAAAGAAATTGAAGGAGACACAAATAGAAAGATAGAATGTGCTCATGGGGGAATAATTAATATTGTTAAAATGTCCATGCTACCCAAAGTGGTCTACAGATTCAATAGAATCCCTATCAGAATACCAATGACATTCTTCACAGAAATAGAACAAACAATCCTAAAATTCAGCGAAGGTGGCATCCTTGTCTCATTTCAGATCTAAGAGGAAAAGCTCTCAATTTTTCACCATTAAGTATGATGTTAGCTGTGACCTTGTCATATGTGGCCTTTATTGTGTTGAGGTACAATCCTTCTATACCTAATTCATTGAGAGTTTTTATCATGAAAGAATGTTGAATTTTGTCATATGCTTTTTCTGCATCTATTGAAATGATAGTATGGTTATTGTCTCATTCTGTTACTGTGATGTATCACACTTATTGATTTGTGTATGTTGAACCATCCTTGCATCCCTGGGATGAGTCCCACTTTATCATAGTAAATGATCTTTTTATGAGCTGTTGAATTTACTTTGCTAGAATTTTGTTAAGAATTTTTGCACCTATGTTCATCAGGGATATTGGCCTATACTGCCATTTTCTTGTATATTTTTGTGGGACTTTGACATCAGGATAATGCTGGTTTCTCCTGTTATTAATTTCTAGTTTTATACCATCATGCTTAGAAAAGAAACTTGATATGATTTCAGTCTAATTAAGTTTGTTAAGACTTGTTTTATTACCTAACATATGATCTATCCTGGAGAATGCTCCATGTGCTGTTGAGAAGAATGTGTGCTCTGCAGCTGTTGGATGGAATGTCCTGTATTTGTCTGTTTAGATCCATTTGGTTTAAGTGAAGTGTAAGTCTGATGCTTCGTTATTTATTTTCTTTCTAAATCACGTGTCCAAAAATCTAAGAGATCCAAAGCAAACAAGGGGTTATAAAATTACCTTTGAATGCTGACTGAAATTGTGTTTACTTTATGGATTATTTGCTGGTGACTTGGTATCTTTCAATACTGGTTTCCAGAACAAAAAAAGTTGTATGTCTTTCTCTTTTTCCAGTCTTCTTTTATGTCTCAGTAAAATTTTGTAGCTTTCCTACTATTTATTTTCAGGTTAAATCCTAGATATTTTCAATTTTTACTGCCATTGTGGATGAATGTTTTTCCCCATGAAATGTTTAACTACAACTGATTTAGGGACTCACTGAGTTTTGATTTGTTGATTTGAAAAACTACCACCCTGTTAAGCTCACATATTTATTCCAAGACATTTTTTGAGATTTTCCTGAATTTTCCAAGTAAAAAAATTATACCTAGATGAATTTATAGAACAACCTAATAGCATAAAAGCAGTAGATTATTGTTCACCACATTAATGGGAATGCCTTTCCTCTTAAAATTACGATATTTTGGGCTTTGTGTTTGTGACAGCATTTCTTTATGATGGAAAGAGACTATCCTTCCAGTTCTATAGAAATGTTTTAAAAATAGCTTAAATTTTCAAAAATTTAGGAATGATACTGATTTTCATTGAAAACTTCAACATCTGAAGAAAAAAATCTTTTTTTCTTCCTAACCTATTAATAGAGTTCCTGATTTTCAACCAGTCTTGTATTCCTAAAATAATCCATAGTGGTCATAATGTATTCTTCTTTTACTAAACTGTTAAAATAAGTTGGGTGCTATTTTTTTGGATTTTGGCACCTGTGTGAGAGGAGGGTGCCATAGCAGGGTGGCTAAGTGTGCCCACCTGCATACTAGCATTTGAATCTTGGCCCTTTATCTCATTGGCTCTAAATACTGCATCTCAGGTGAAGATGCCCAAATGTTTAGCTCTACTGAGTTACAGATTCCTATAACAATTGCCTGAATTCATACTCCCACTTGGATGTCTCATATATGTGGCAAAGTTTACATGTCCATACTGAAACTCTTGGTTTTCTTTCCCAAGCATGACCCTCCACCAGTTTGTCCTATTTCAGTAGATGGCATCACCGCCATCTCCCTGGTTATGGAAGCCCCAGACCCGGGCAACTCTCACTCCTCCATCCACTCAACCAGCAAGTCTTACTGGCTCTTTCTGTAAAATATGTCTCATTTATTCACAGCCTGCCAGCTGCATGGACTCCATCCCAGGCCACGCCACCATCTTCCTGCAGTAGTTTCTTAACTGGCCTCTCCATTCCCTTTCTTGTCCCACTAAATTTTCTTCTATTTAAGAAAAAATGTTTTGTAGACATGGGTTTTCGCCATGTTGCCCAGGCTGGTCTCGAGCTCCTAGGCTCAAGCAATCCTCCTGTCTGAGCTTCCCAAAGTGCTAGGATTACAGGCTTGAGCTGAGCTTTTAAAAAAAAAACAATTTTATGATGTTACTGTCCTACTAAGACCCTTTAATGGCTCCCCACTGCTTTCAGAAGAAGATAGACATTTCTCTCTGTGGCCCATGAGGCCCTCATGATCTGACCCTCACCACTTCCCTAGTCTCAGCAGTCCACCTGCCGCTGTCTCATGGGGCTCCACAGATTTGATCTCCTTTTTGTTCTTAAGCCCACCAAGCTAAGTATCTTATTCCAAACTGTGTCCTCAGCCCCTAGCACAATTCTTGATCCTTAGAATTCTGACACTTAAAGTATGTGTTAAGCTAATCAATAAATTATTGTGCCAGGCATGGTGGCACAATAATGTGTTGTGGGTCACCTATATATAGCTGTGGCTCACACTTATAATCCCAGCACTTTGGGAGGCTGAGGCATGCAGACTGGTTGAACCCAGGAGTTCGAGACCAGCCTGGGCAACATGGTGAGACCCCATCACTACTAAAAATACAAAAAATAACCAGGCTTGGTGGTACATACTTGTGGTCCCAGCTACTCAGGAGGATCACTTGAGCCCATTGGGTGGAGGTTGCAGAGAGCTGAGATCATGCCACTATACTTTGGCCTGGGTGAGCCCCTGTCTAAAAAAAAAAAAAAAAAAGGGTTATGGTACTGTAAGTGTTATATTACAGTGTATAATTTTTGACAGTTTTTTTCTCCATTTCTTCTATGATTATTGGTCAGTTCTAGTCTTCTATTTTTTTTTAAGCTGACACATACTGGTTGGGCATCGTGGCTCACACCTGTAATCTCAGCACTTTGGGAGGCCAAGGTGGGAAGATCTCTTGAGCCCAGAAGTTTGAGACAAGCCTGGGCAACATAGCAAGACCCCATCTCTACCAGAAAAGAAACAACAACAACAAAAATAAACTGGCACATACTAGTTATTCCATAAATATTTGTTAAATGAATTAATTCTAAAGTTGATTTTTATAATTTATATCTTAACAGAAAGACAATCCATTTCAGAAATATTTTTATTCATTAAGGAAAGTTGTATATAGTAATTTATAATCCTTTTAAAGCATTCTCTAAGGCTATTTCCCCTTATAGAGATGTTTTCTAGGGATGTGTGTGTGTGTTGCATTTTCAAATAACTCTTAATTTTATTTAGAAATTCTACATTTTTCTGGGTTTTATTTATTAAATTATTTATAAATTAAATAGAGATTTTCATCTCTATTATTAATTTATAACTATGACAGTTTATTTTGAAGTTTTCTGTTTTCTTCTTTTTGAGTTGAATAATCATTTACTTTATTTCACTTCTTGTATTCAGTTGTATTATCCACGTTCCTCTGATAGCCATTTAGGTTCCAAATCCTCATATTTTTCAACTTCCTTAAAAAATTTTTTTTTGTGCTATCATGATAAGCGTGAATGTTATATCATTTTTGTTTCAGTTTTATTATATTCTTAATGATTTTTATTATCTTTTTCTATCCTTTTGGGTTTCTCTCTTAGGTAAATTATCAATTATATCTTTTGGCCATTTTTTCTGTTGGAATTACTGTCTCTTACTGCTCTGTTAGAATTCCTTGCAAGTTCTAGAAATGAATCCTCTGTTGATTTTAAGTCCCTTTTACCATTGTGTATTCTTTCTATTAACTTTGTCCAGAGTCAGCTTTATCGTGTTGAATAAGAATCTTTAAATTTTAATTTTTTTTTAATTTTTAAGTTCAAGGGCACAAGTGCAGGTTTGTTACATAGGTAAACTTGTGTCACGGGGGTTTGTCATACAGATAATTTCATCACTCAGGTACTAAGCCTAGTACCCACTAGTTATTTTTCCTGATCCTCTCCGTCCCCCAACCCTCCGATAGGCCTTGGTGTGTGTTGTTCCTCTCCATATGTCCATGTGTTCTCATCATTTAGCTCCCACTTATAAATGAGAACATGTAGAATTTGGTTTTCTATTCCTGTGTCAGTTTGCTAAGGATAATGGCTTCCAGTTCCATACACATCCCTGCAAAGAACATGATCTCATTCTTTTCTGGGGCTGCATAGTATTCAATGGCATATATGTACCACATTTTCATTATCCAGTCTATCATTGATGGGCATTTAGGTTGATTCCACGTCTTTGCTATTGTGGATAGTGTTGCAATGAACATATACATGTATGTGTCTTTGTAATAGAATGATTTATATTCCTTTGGATATATACCTAGTGATGAGATTGCTGGGTCGAATGGTATTTCCGTCTTTAGGTTTTTGAGGATGTAATCAAATCCATCAATTATTAGACTTATGGTTTGTGCTTTGTGTTTAAAAAGTTCTTCCCCCATTCCTCCAGGTCACAAAGATATTTGCCAATATTTTCTTCTTCTAGCGCCATACTTGTACCTTTTACATGTAAGTCTTCGATCCATCTAGAGTTCACTTTTCTATGTAGTTAGGGATCTAGTTTTCTTTTTCTTGTTTCCCAGAAGCATGAAACCTTCCTTCTTTATTGATTTGTGGTGCCCACGTCAGCACACATCAAGTCCCTGCTAAAGTGTATCTACGTGGGTTTCTCTCTCAACTTGCTTTTCTGTTTCCTTTGGTCTCTCCAGCTATTCCTGAGTTTTACCATCCAGTCTTTATCACTGTGGTTTTGTAGTGATTTCTTGTCTGCTTTGGCAGATTCCTTCCTCTTTACACTTTTTCTTTTAAGGTTGACCTTGTTATTCATGGACATTTTCTTCCCCATATAAGTTTACTGAACTTCTCAAAAAATCCACCTGGAATTTTAACTGGCATTTTATTGAAAGTACCAGTACAGGCCGGGCGTGGTGGCTCACACCTGTAATCCCCGCACTTTGGGAGGCCGAGGCGGGCGGATCACCTGAGGTTGGGAGTTCAAGACCAGCCTGACCAACATGGAGAAACCCTGTCTCTACTAAAAATACAAAATGAGCCGGGTGTGGTGGTGCATGCCTTTAATTCCAGCTACTAGGGAGGCTGAGGCAGGAGAATCACTTGAACCCAGGAGGCGGAGGTTGCGGTGAGCCAAGATCATGCCATTGCACTCCAGCCTGTGCAACAAGAGCAAAACTCCATCTCAAAAAAAAAAAAATGAAACTACCAGTACATTTGAGGATAATGGACATCTTTATAATACTGAGTTATTGCAATCAAGACCATGGAATGCCTCTCCATTTTTTCAGATCATCTTCTATGTTCTCTGTATTAGAGTTAAAATTTTTCACCCATCGGAAGTCTTTTCTTAGTTAAGTCAGTTCCTAGACACTTTACAGTTTGATTGTTACTTTGAATATCTGTATTTTCTTCTGGTCAGTTATTAATAGTGTAGAGGAATGCTGTTGATTCTTGTAGGCTGACCTTCAGTCCCATAACCTTGCACTCTAGCATTGGTTCTCATGTTACTCCTGTTATTCTGTTGGATTTTCTATGTGCCTGATCGCACTAATTGCAAATACTGTCAGCCAGAGCACTTTTCTTGCCATTCTTACACCTGTTCCTTCTTTGCATATGGCCTTGGACAGCACCTTGAGTCCCATGACAATGGATGTCCCTGTTGTGTTTCTGAGTGTATTCTTAGCGTTCTTCTTAGTAATAAACAGGTATTGACCATTACCATATACTTAATAGGATATCTTGAAATATGCCAGAGGACTAGGCCACTACCTGACTCGTGACAGAGAGTATCTTAGATGAATAGGCCTCCAGACATGCCAGCGTCCTTTCTCACCACCCATCTCCACTCCAGAGTTGTCTGGCCCCACCCACCTTCTGTGCCTGGTTCTTCTCCTCTGAGCTTCTCTCACTATGCCATGTCCTCGCCTGTTCAGGTGTATCTAAGAGCTCATAGATCCTTAACTCTTACAGCTTTAAATGAGGCACGTTCAAAGCCCGACTCAGTGTCATTCCCTGCAGTTTCCTCTTCCTCCCATCTTGCCCATTTCAGGTAATATCTCCAGCCAGCCAGAGTCTACTGTAGTAGCTGGCACATAAAATAAATACTTATTTAACTGAATTGAAAACGTTAGCTGGCCATTGTCAAAAATACTATTTTATACATTTATAAATATGGTTCTCTTTGCATATTCATTATAAATATTTAATATTTAGTTTGATTATTCCTTATACTTTATAACATGTGTTTTCCCACTCATTCATTTGTCCAGCATTTATTTTGCAAGTCTATGGGTCAAGCACTGTGTCTAGGAACACTGCTGTGAACAAAACCAAACCCCTGCCCTCAAGGAGCCTGCACTCCCGTGGAGAATATGAACAATAAGCACACAATAAATAACATAATATCTCAAGTAGCTGTAACTGCTCCAGAGAATAATGAAACCGGGAAAGGGGGTGGGCTAGGGGTGCTATTTTAGGTAGAGTGATGGGAAGAGCCCCACTGAGCAAACTTGAGCCACATGAGTAGCTGGAAGAAAAGCCTTCTAGGCCCAGAGAACAGCAAGGGCAACAGCCCTGAGACAGGACGTGCTTGTCAGGTTTGAGGGGCAGTGGGAGGCCTGAACCAGGTCACGTGGGGCCCAGCCAGCATGGCCACGACCTTGTGTTTTATCCAGAGTACAAAGGCGCCTCACTGAGGGACAAGGGAAGTGGCACAATGTGACCCGCATATTAAGAGGAGAGCACTCAAAGGCAGCCAGAGGAGGAGCAGGTAGGCTGGTTGGGAGGCTGTTGAAGGAATCAGGTGAGAAGTGATGGAGGCACCGAATAAGATGGTCATGTTGGAAAATGTGAGAAGCTGAGGTGCTTAGGATTGATTTTCAAGGTAGAGCTGCTGAGATTTGCTGATAGATCCAGTGTATGCTGTGAGAGAGAAAATTCAGTCACTCTAGAGCTTTGGCTGGATTTGTCACCCATTGGAGTGAATGGAGAAGGTGCTGACATAAAAGCCCTTTAGATTGAACGTTACTGACTGAGGGGATGGTGCCCTAGTTTGAATTCCTGGGGTGTGTGAGTAGCAGGGAGGCCAAGAGCTGGGCCTCATGAGATCATGGGACCTACATCAAGGAAGCAGGCCTGCAAAGAACCTGCTCCACAGACCCCCACCTAAAAGAGCCTCCAAAAACCCTAACTGGCATGACCAACTCTGCTTGTAACTTTCAAATATATTTTTTATTTTTTAACTTTCAAATATATATTTGATTTGCTTATGACCACCAAGGCAAAACTTCCCATTTCAATAATGTTAGTAGAAACATAAACAGGATGTTAATTTATTTATTTGATAATTCTTTTTACGAATATTATCCAATTCAGTCATTAGCTCTGAAGGAGATGAAAAATAATTTTCTAATTTTTAAAAGAATTTGCAGCTAATTGGGTGATAGTTAAAGGTAAGGGGTTTCTGAATTCACAAAAATGTTCTAAAATTGACAACTGTTATTGTTGCACATTTCATTTAATGTCCTAAAAACGATTGAACTGTACGTGGTATATGGTAGATTATATGGTATGTGAATTATATCTCAACAAGCTAGGTATTGTTTTTTTAAAAAATAAAAATAAAAAAGGGGAAAGAGAGAGGGAAAAAAATTGCAGATTATCCCAGCACTGAGGACAAGACTAACTTCAGTGTTACAGTATATGCCATTTACAGTATATGCCATTTTAGGTTTTATGGCACACAGTGATGATTTGGAACCTATGATTTGACCTAGGGTACAGCAGGTACTATTTAGCAATCATTTTACTATTGTCATAGGTCTCTGCTTTGGGAGCTAAGTATCCAGGGTAAATGAGATCTTTAATTTGAAAAGAGATTTTTAATTTGATGAATATACATTCTCCAAAGGGTCATAAACTGTCATTCTGGATGTTTGATTTATTTGTTGTTTTAGTACAAAAGTTAGAAGAAAATAAATCGCTCATAAAATATTAAATAATGAACTAAAACTCATTCATCAAGTCCATAACTTAGGGTCAGATTTGTCCTTGGAGCAGGAGAAAGAGTTGTGTTCACGCTTTTCTTACCTTTGCTTTTGTCCTAAGTGCTTCAGAGAAGTACAGGGCAGGAACAGCGTTTCACTTGAGCAGCTGATGCCATTGCTATGTACTCATTCATTATGCACCAAACATTTAGTAGTTTCAACATAAATATGGGACTCTGACATTCTCCTCTTCATTTTACAGAACAGTCATTATGGCGAACCTTGGCTGCTGGATGCTGGTTGTCTTTGTGGCCACATGGAGTGACCTGGGCCTCTGCAAGAAGCGCCCGAAGCCTGGAGGATGGAACACTGGAGGCAGCCGATACCCGGGGCAGGGCAGCCCTGGAGGCAACCGCTACCCACCCCAGGGTGGTGGTGGCTGGGGGCAGCCTCATGGTGGTGGCTGGGGGCAACCCCATGGTGGCGGCTGGGGACAGCCTCATGGTGGTGGCTGGGGTCAAGGAGGTGGCACCCACAATCAGTGGCACAAGCCCAGTAAGCCAAAAACCAGCATGAAGCACATGGCTGGTGCTGCAGCAGCTGGGGCAGTGGTGGGGGGCCTTGGCGGCTACATGCTGGGAAGTGCCATGAGCAGGCCCCTCATACATTTTGGCAATGACTATGAGGACCGTTACTATCGTGAAAACATGTACCGTTACCCCAACCAAGTGTACTACAGGCCTGTGGATCAGTACAGCAACCAGAACAACTTTGTGCACGACTGCGTCAATATCACGATTAAGCAGCACACAGTCACCACCACCACCAAAGGGGAGAACTTCACCGAGACCGACGTTAAGATGATGGAGCGCGTGGTTGAGCAGATGTGTATCACCCAGTACGAGAAGGAATCACAGGCCTATTATCAGAGAGGATCGAGCATGGTCCTCTTCTCCTCCCCGCCTGTGATCCTCCTGATTTCTTTCCTCATCTTCCTGATAGTGGGATGAGGAAGGTCTTCCTGTTTTCACCATCTTTCTAATCTTTTTCCAGGTTGAGGGAGGGAGTATCCATCTGCAGCCCTTTTAGTGGTGGTGTCTCATTCTTGCTTCTCTCTTTGTCCCTGATAGGCTAATCAATACCCTTGGCACTGTTGGGCACTGGGAAATATAGAGTAGACCTGAGATGCTAGTCAAGCCCCCTTTGATTGAGTTCATCATGGGCCGTTGCTAATGCCGGGCCAGTAAAAGTATAACAGCAAATAACCATTGGTTAATCTGGACTTATTTTTGGACTTAGTGCAGCAGGTTGAGGCTAAAACAAATCTCAGAACAGTCTCAAATACCTTTGCCTGGATACCTCTGGCTCCTTCAGCGGCTAGAGCTCAGTATACTAATGCCCTGTCTTAGCAGAGATTTCATAGCTATTTAGAGATATTTTCCATTTTAAGAAAACCCAGCAACATTTCTGCCAAGTTTGTTAGGAGGCCGCATGATACTCATTCAAAAAAAAATCCTAGAAATTGTTAGCTCTCAGGACACCGGCTTGGCCCACTGGAGCATGAGCTCTGTATCTACGGAGAACTGGGGCAATGTTTTACTTTTCACAGTAAGGGCTACACAGCAGCTGTTCATCAAGAGTAAATATCGGTACAACACTAAACCTCTGGCTAGAGGACATATTCACAGTGAACATAACTGTAACATATTTGAAAGGCTTCTGGGACTTAAAATCTAATGTTTGGGAATGGTGCCCTTGGAGGCAACCTCCCGTTTTTGTTTAAAGGACCTATGCGTGGCATTCCTTTCTTTAAACTATAGGTAATTAAGGCAGCAGAAAAGTAAATTGCCTTCTAGACACTGAAGGCAAATCTCCTTTGTCCATTTACCTAGAAACCAGAATGATTTTGACATACCGGAGAGCTGCAGTTGTGAAAGCACCATCATCATAGAGGATGATGTAATTAAGAAAATGGTCAGTGTACAAAGAAAAGAACTGCTTGCATTTCTTTATTTCTGTCTCATAATTGTCAAAAACCAGAATTAGGTCAAGTTCATAGCTTCTGTAATTGGCTCTTGAATCAAAGAATAGGGAGACAATCTAAAAAATATCTTACATTGGAGATGACAGAAATATGATTGATTTGAAGTGGAAAAAGAAATTCTGTTAACATTAATTAAAGTAAAATTATTCCCTGAATTGTTTGATATTGTCACCTAGCAGATATGTATTACTTTTCTGCAATGTTATTATTGGCTTGCACTTTGTGAGTATTCTATGTAAAAATATATATGTATATAAAATATATATTGCATAGGACAGATTTAGGAGTTTTGTTTAGAGCAGTTAACATCTGAAGTGTCTAATGCATTAACTTTTGTAAGGTACTGAATACTTAATATGTGGGAAACCCTTTTGCGTGGTCCTTAGGCTTGCAATGTGCACTGAATCGTTTTGTATAAGAATCCAAAGTGGACACCATTAACAGGTCTTTGAAATATGCATGTAATTTATATTTTCTACATTTGTAACTTTGCATGTTCTTGTTTTGTTGTATAAAAAATTTATAAATGTTTAATATCTGACTGAAATTAAACAGGAGCAAAGATGAGCACCACCTCCCATGTCTGCAGTTGTATTTCCTGGTGCTTACCCTGTGCTGGGAACCATTCTGGGGGTTAATCTGAGCCAAGTGGCACTTTTCAGTTCTCCCTTCTCAAGTGATGGCTGATGGTTCATGCACCTCCCCCTGCTCCTGCCCTTGTCCTCACTTCCCTGTCACCTACTAGTTCATCTCTGCTGCTTTTGCATTTTCTCCACAAGTATCTATGTGGGCTTAGCCCTGGTAAACAGCAAAGGCGCTATTGCAGCAGGAGGAACAGTCTAGGAGCTTTTATCAATCCTGGATTTAGAAATAGATTTTCTTGATTAAAATGAAAATTAACAAGCTCTAAAGAACTGTTGACCCTTGAACAACACAGGGATTAGAGGCACTGACCTGCTGCACAGTCAAAAATCTGCATAGAAGTTTTTTGGTTTTTGTTTTGTTTTGTTTTGTTTTGTTTTGAGAGGAGTCTTGCTCTGTCGCCCAGGCTGGAGTACAGTGGCGCAATCTTGCCTCACCGCAACCTCTGCCTCCCAGGTTCAGGCGATTCTCCTGCCTCAGCCTCCTGAGTAGCTGGGACTACAGGCACCTGCCACCATGCCTGGCTAATTTTTGTGTTTTTAGTAGAGACGGGGTTTCACCATGTTGGCCAGGTTGGCATCAAACTAGGCCTCAAGTGATCCGCTCGCCTCAGCCACCCAAAGTGCTAGGATTACCAGCATAAGCCACCGCACCCGGCCTGCATAGAACATTTAACTCCCCTAAAACTTAATTGCTAACAGAGTAATTGCCTGCTATTGGCCGGAAGCCTTACCAATAATGTAAACAGTCGGTTAACACATATTTCATATGTCACATATACTGTATTCTCACAATAGAGTAAGTTAGAGAAAATGTTATTGAAACAATGAGGAAGGAAAAGTATTTTTACTATTCACTGACTGGAGGTGGTTCATCATAAAGGTCTTCATCCTTATCATCCTCACATTGAGGAAGGCTGAGGAGGAAGGGGAGGGGTTGGTCTTGCTGTCTCGTGGGTGGCAGAGGCAGAAGAAAATCTGTGTCTCGTGGACTCAGTTCCAACCCGTGGTGTTCAAGGGTCACCTGTACCTGCTTTATACACCCCAAATCAGGCCCTAAAATAGTCTCATGTCCTGTGAGCCCTAGTGACACAGTCTCTTCAGATTCAACACCTTTGATCTGAAAGGTGACTTTGATTGGTCATAATGTCCCAACTCATTTTCTACACGTTTTGACGCACCAGTGCCGTGATGCTCTTAGTTATCCTTGGCTGAAGTTTTCTTCTGCAACTAATTTGCTAAAGGCAGGGGGTAATCAGAAGTGACAGTGGTTGAAATCACAGGCCAATATCTTAGCAAATGTCTGTGTTGTAAATGAGGGAGTGCCTCTGGTGGGGTCTTCAAGGATCACTCCAGCCTGGCTAGGGAAAATCTAGGGGAGGGGCACTTGAAATTATTGTACTGACAGGTCCTAGAGAGGGAGGCATGCCATGCCAAGCAGGGAGCTGGATTGGAGGAGTGACCAGGGATTGGGAACAACTCAGCATGTATGAGAGAGAAAGAGAGATAACCGCTGGGCAAGTGCCTTTACTGGGAGCCAGGGTGGAAGACACAAGCACAAGGTGCAAGGGGATCTCACTGGTGTGCTTGAGTGTCACTAAGTCACAGGAGAAGACAAGAAGTGGAACTTGTGGCAGGGACCAGCCTTATTACACTGGCACTTGGTTACCTGGACAGGGTGCCCACTGCTTGTTTGTAGGATGTCAAGGCATCAGGAAAATATGAAGTTTTTAAAAATTTACAATACAATGTTAACCTCCTGCAGTGATCAGAGGATCAGCTTTGTATTAAAGATGAAAAGATACCAATCAACTCCTTGAAACCTCATCACCCACAAAACTACTAAAACAGAATGACAAATACAATTCTCGGCTAGGCACAGTTGCTCACGCCTGTAATCCCTGCACTTTGGGAGGCCGAGGCAGGCAGATCACTTGAGGTCAGGAGTTCAAGACCAGCCTGGCCAACATAGTAAAACTCCCGTCCCTGCTAAAGATACAAAAAATTAGCTGGGAGTGGTGGCACACACCTGTTATCCCAGCTATTCAGGAGGCTGCAGGAGAATCACTTGAAACCGGAAGACAGAAGCTGCAGTGAGCCGAGATCACGCCGTTGCACTCCAGCCTGGCAATAAGAGCGAAACTCTGTCTCAAAAAAATAAAATAAAATAAACTTTTCTTTACCTGTCTATAATAATTTCTCAAAACGAGTCAACTGAGGAGACTTAAAATGTTCAAAGCATAGCTATTTGTAGGACCAAAGTGAATAATATCCACCTGTATCTTTCCCAGGCCTCATGTTTTCTTTCTGTTATTTCAAACTTGTGTGAGTTATGCAAAAGGAATTTTTACTAAAAGAGAAGAGAAAAACAATTTAAAATGACCAGCATAAGCATAATTGAGTTCAATCCCCCAGAAAGCGTTCTTCGGAGAACAGCCAGGCACTGCCTTTGTTTTTCCCCCTCCCCAACTGGGGTTAAGGCCAAAAGCGGTCTGTGTTTGGAGGGAAATCTGGGGCTGTACAGCTTCCCACTCTAAGGGGAGCTTTAATCCCGGCCAGAACCTGAGCTTCCCCAGGCAAAGCCTGACCTTGCCTACTGATCTAAGCATTCTATGCTTCATTTTCACCCAAGAAAGGTGACTTCCTCCCGGCTAGGGAACGCCTCCCCTAGGACTCAGCTTATCCTGAGCTAATAACCACGTATGTCCATCATTTGTTCCATCCTTTGAGTCCCACCCATGTTCTTCAGGAAAGCTGCAGCTGGTCCACGTGCCTTGCCTGTGCTTCTGTAGAACTGCCCCTCCCTTCTCTGCCTGCAGCAAGGCTCCTGGAACTTGAATGTGCACTTGAATCTGCAGGTCGTGACTGGAGGTCTGTGTTTCTAACATGCGGCTGGGTGACGCTGTGCCGGTCCTGTGCTTGGCATTGTAGCAAGGCTCTGGGGTTTCCCACACTGGAGTCTGCATCAGAAACCTCTGGAGGCCTTGTTAAACACAGATGGCTGAACCCTGTCCCCAGAGTTTCTGATTCCCTAGTATCAGGGTGGGGCCTGAGAATTTGCATTTCTAACAAATTCCCAGGTGATACTGATGCTGCTGGTGCAGAGAGGACACATGGAAACCACTGCTCGGCAGGAAGATGCAAAAGAAGCAGAAGCCGCCCCAACCTTGAAATACTCACAAAGCTGCTGTGGAGACCAGACACCTGCCGGGGGAATAAGAGCCTGGAGATCCTGCCTGGGAGGAGGAGAGAGCTGGGAGCTCCAGGGGTGAATGCCAATGGAGGTGCAAGGAGGTGACTAACTCCTGCTGTCTGAAAATGGTGAAGCACAGCCGAGGCCTGAAGCCCACCCTTAGTGACAGATTTAGTTAAACTTGGAAATGGTGCCCAGTCACTTGAGAACAGCACTTCTCAGACTCAGATGTGCACAGGAACTACCTGAGGAGCATATGAAAATGTGGGTTCTGAGGCCATAGCTCTGAGGTGGGCTTGGAGATTCTGCAGCTCTAGAAGCTTCCAGGTGATGCAATGCTGCTGGTGCAAGGACCGCTCTCTGAGAAACAAGGACCTAGAGGTCCAGGTCACCTTAGAGAGCTCTTCTAACCCTGGCCAAGAGCTTCAGGAAGCACTGGGGCTCAGGCACCCAGCAGGGGAGTCTTCACTTTCCTTGTTTGAACTCTCAGTGCTGCCTCTCACACACAATTCTGGACCCAGACAACAGAATCAGCGCAGGAGCTTATTTCAGAACTAAAGGTAGTTGACTGTTCCTGGGGGAGGAAGGATTCTCTCTCAGGAAGTCTCAAATGCCCTGCTGCAAAATTTTCACCCTCAGGATCCCCAATTTCCCTGAACCTTAACAGACTTGCTTGTTCTGTAGAAATTGCCTATATTTCAAAGATAAAAGGACTAGAAAGGTAGCCTTTTCACCTATGTGGCTTCTCTTTTCTTTCTTTTTTTTTTTCTTTTGAGATAGGATCTCTCTATATTGCCCAGGCTGGTCTCAAATTCCTGAGCTCAAGCGATCTTCCCATCTCAGCCTCCCAAGTGGCTGAGATGACAGGCACGTGCCACTGTGTCTTGCCCTATGTGGCTTCTCCAAGGTGAATATGGGCCTTGTGGGGCTCCAGGTGGCACATGTAGGGTGTGTATAGTAGTTTCATGTTCAGACTTAAAAGAAACTCAAAATTATGCTGGGGAATTCTCAGGGGCAGCCCCCTCCAAAACGAAAGACCTGTGGGGCAAAGCCCCAGCATCCTGACCCAGTGAGCTGGGGCTGGCTCCAACAGCTGCTGCTCCTTGGTCTATCATCTCCTGAAGCTTTGACACGCCAGCTGGGGTAGGGGGTTAGCCTCTGAGGCCTGTCCTGTCCTATGCAGCCCCAGGCAGTGCTGCTCCCTGTGCCTGAGACACTGGCTTCTCCGCATAGACCTCAGACCCAGGACTGGGGCCACCGCCCTCACTGTGCGCTTTACAGGGTCCTCCTCCAGGCCTCCACACAGAGTCTACCATCCCGCTGTTCCTAAACCACATTCCAGGTGCCCAGAGTGTTGGAATTATCTGCCTCAGGGCCCCGGTTGTCCTCCTATGTGTCCGTTCTCCTACAAGTGGACCACACCGCCAGAATACACAGCTCAACGTCCAAGAGGCAGCCACGGCATCACTGTTTGGCTCTGGGGCTGAGAAGAAACTTGGACATGTAGGCTGGGAGTCCAATTCCATGAACACGAGGCCCCCAGGAGGCATAGGATGAATTCAAGCGGGAAGAGAAGGGGCTGGGCCACGGGACAGAGACCTCCCTCTGGAGTCTTCCTCTAGGTCCTATAAATGTTAGAGGCAGTTCTACTCCCAAAGCTTCCAAGGGAAAAGAGTGAAGGATTTGGCAATAAAGTCCTTAGTTTTCTTGAATGTCTACAAGTCATAAAAGTGCTTTTAAGTTCTCCACAGGTCAGGACTGGTCACATTAGGCTCTTACACCTCTCCCACGGTCCTTCCCCGACTAGACATTGGGAGACTCCCAGTCAATTCACCACCCTAGATGGCTGCCCCTCACCTTCTTCCCAGGGCCCCACATCCAATTAGTCCAAATACACCCATGTTTTCAAGCACCTTTCTGATGAACCTCCAGAAAGTAGCCAGCACTGCAGAAGTTTCTTGTAGCACGTACTCAAATGTCTAGGATCCTACCAGCCAAAGGACAACAGTCTCCTTGCTTCCACCAGGGAATTTGCTAACACTTGCTTCTAAGATCTGACCCCTCAGAGCCACTGTGATCCATCAATCAATTCAAAAATTATAGTGGCCTGGGCTGTGTGGGTGAGGTGGCTGCTTGGGAGGCTGAGGTGGGAAGATGGCTTAAGCCCAGGAACTCAAGGCTGTAGCAAGCTGTGATTGCACCACTGCACTCCAGCCTGTGCAACACAGCAAGATACTATCTTTATAAAACCAAACCAGTGGCCAGGCACGGTGGCTCATGCCTGTAATCCCAGCACTTTGGGAGGCTGAGGCGGGCGGATCACGAGGTCAGGAGTTTGAGACCAGCCTGGCCAATATGGTGAAACCCATCTCTACTAAAAATACAAAAATTAGCTGGGCATGGTGGCACGTGCCTGTAGTCCCAGCCACTCGGGAGGCTGAGGCAGAAGAATCACTTGAACCCAGGAGGTAGAGGCTGCAGTGAGCCAGGATCGCGCCACTGCACTCCAGCCTAGGTGACAGAGTGAGACTCTGTCTCAAGAAAAAACAAAACAAAACAAAAAAAACACCAGCAAACATAGTGAACTACATTTAAATTTATTTAATCACAGTACTAAATGCTACACAGCAACTGTGTAGAATGCTACATAGCAATGAAAAGCCATGCTTTAAAAGAGTTGTGCATTACATGAGGAAGTGTGTATAATATAATTTTAATGGAAAATCAGATTGGCAGTATACTCAGTTCTTATAAAAAAAAAAAAAAAAAAAAAACAATGGCCGGGTGCAGTGGCTCACGTTTGTAATCCCAGCACTTTGGGTGGCCGAGGTGGGCAGATCACGAGGTCTGGAGATTGAGACCATCCTGGCTAACACGGTGAAACCCCATCTCTACTAAAAATACAAAAAATTAGCCAGGTGTGGTGGCGGGCACCTGTAGTCTCAGCTACTCGGGAGGCTGAGGCAGAAGAATGACGGGAACCCGGGAGGCAAAGCTTGCAGTGAGCCGAGATCGTACCACTGCACTCCAGCCTGGGCAACAGAGCGAGACTCAGTCTCAAAAAAAAAAAAAAAAAATTATATATATATATATATATATATATATATATAGAGAGAGAGAGAGAGAGAGAGAGAGAGAGAGAGAGTACAAATACACAGGAAAAAAAATACCAGAAATCTGCAGGCCTTAATGTTAACAGTGGTTATTGCTGGGTAGTGGATAACAGGTGATTTTTTTATTTCCTTCTCTATTGTTTTTATATTTTCCAAAACATTTACAGTGTATCAAACTGACTGGATCAAGGGGTGTGTGTCTGAGTGTATGTCTATTCTGAGTGTGTCCATGAGGATGTTTCCGGATAAGACTGGCATTTGAATCAGTAACCTGAGTGAAGAAAATTGTTCTCACCCATGTGGGTGGGCACTGCCCGATCTGCTGAGGGCCTGAGTAGAACACAAAGGCAGAGGAAGGAGGAGTCCACCCCTTTTTGCCTCCTGTGTGCCTGCCTCAGCTGAGGCATCCATCTCCTTCTGCCCTTGGGCTGGGATTTACGCTACCACTCCCCTGGTTCTTAGGCCTGTGGACACAGGCTGGAAACACACCCCCGGCTTTCCCGAGTCTCCAGCTCAAAGACAGCAGCAGGTCATGGTACTTCGCAGCCTCCATAATTGCATGAGTGAGTTCTTCCTGTATATATGTCCTTCTGGTTCTGTTTCTCTGAGAGGTCTGGCTTTTACAATGAGAAAAAGATTGGTAACTATTACTTTTATTATTTATGATACCATTTACCAATTAAAAGTGACTAATTATTACTTCTAATTAGTAAATGGTATGCACCAAACCGAGCCAGCCTGCCTTCAGGGGGCATCTCTGTAGCATTTTCTCAGACATAAGTACAGCTTTTGAGAGTGTAACATGCCAAGCTCTGTACCCAATATTTGGCATATATAACCGTATCTGATCTTCACAATGCTCTCCATTTTAGGAAGCTGACATTCAGAAACATTCATTCTGTCACTCACCCAGGGTACACAGTATGCTCCCCAAAACTATATTATGGAAACACATGACCATTGATTTGTGATGATATTTAATAGTTTGGCATAGAGGTCCTGAGCCTGGAGTGCTATGGGCACAACTCATGACCTATGTAAATGGTGCCTCCTGGACTTGTGCAGGGCACCAGCTTCAAGGGACCCTGCTGCCTCCAAGCAGTACCTGGGGGAATTGTCAGCAATCCTAAAAGCAAGCTCAACCTGCAAGGCTGCCTACCCCAGACAGACAATGCCCCCTCCAATTAAACCATGATCCCACAGAGCCGTAGAAAATTGATCACCTCCTGCAGGAAGCCACAAGGGTGCTCACATGGCTGGGAACTCTTTTTTCTCTAACTGTCCCAGACAATCTGCCACTTTCCTCCCTGTTTCTAAAAAAAAAAAAAAAAAGTCATTATCTAAATTTTTATGGTGGGCAAAGTTATCAGTTTTTAGTAAGCCCATCCCTTAGCTCCCTTACTTGATCCATCCTCTTCAGGAAACCTTCCAGGATCCCATCTTTATTGCCTTCCTTGCTGGTTACACCATCTGGATCAGTTTTCTAGGGCTGCGATAACCAAGTACTACAGATTGGGTGGTACAATAGAATTCTATTTCTTCACAGTTCTGGAGGCTGGAAGTCCAACATCAAGCTGCCAGCAGGTGTGCTTTCTTCTGAGGCCTCTCTCCTGAGCATGTAGATGGCTCCTGCCTCTTTGTGTCTTCTCATGGTCTTCCCTCTGGGCATGTCTGTGCCCTAAGCCCCTCTTCTTACAGGGACACGAGTCATATTGGATTAGGGCCCACCCCAATAACTTCACTTAGTGTAATTACCTCTTTAAAGACCCTATCTCCAAACACAGTCATAAGAGGTTAGGGCTTCAACATACACATTGGAGGGGTGGGGAGACACAATGCAGCCTATGACATCATCTTTCTAGAAGTGTCATAAGAGTATGTCTGTGTCACCCTCAATGCAGTTCAAAGGCACTCTCAGGACTGTGAGGGCCTTGTGAGGACCCCACATTCACACACTCCCCATGCTTCTCACAATGAAGATGCCATCGTCTGAGTCACTGTGTTCCCCTGCACAGACTGGGTCAGGGCCCACCACTCACCTTAGGATCACCAGCGGTGCCTACCTCATAGTGCCCATGGCAGAGCAAATCACAACGTTTCCATTCTGGATATAGCTCCTAAAGTCCAGCCACCACATCCCTAAGTCTGGCACAAAGTGAAGAGTTTCATGATCAACCAACTTGGTTTAGTTTGGCTCAGACCTAGGAAGATCCAAAACTTTACACCGGATCATGTTCCTCCCACACACAAATACACTGCAAACACACCTGGTTTGGAGTTATGCTGACTAGAAGTTAATTAACATAAAGCCGGGAGTGTTGGCTGTAATTCAGTGGGTGCTACAGAAAGGCTGGCAAGGTCCCCTTCCTGCATGTTGCCCAATTCCAAATGCTGGGCGTGCCCACCACCCTGCATACAGCAGCTACCCACACATGGAATGTGTGCACTCAGGTTTCTTCATGGCTGAGACTCACCTTCCTGAGGCCCCAAGTCCAAGGTCAGGCGAAGCACTGCAGAGAGTATCAGAGGATCTCAAAGGCCCAAGTCGTTCCAGCTGGGTGCCCACTGGCCTCGCCCACTGTCCAGACTCACAGACTGGAGAATCCAATGAGAAGCCTATAATTTTGATCTTCTTCTTTTCCCTGAATGACTCTGAATTTCCTTTTACCCCAACCCCTGGAAGAGGCCTTTTCTCACCAGCCAATCTGAAGACCCGTTTCTCTACACTGCCTTTCAGTGGAGGAATGACAAGTGCTGGGGTTGCTATTTCTGTCACACAGCTAGCAAGACATTTATTGCAGACCAGACTCATCCCAAAGGAAGGTTTCCAGTCTCCAATGAGGGTCATCCAGCACAGCTGTTTCTTGAAGAAACAGCTCTGGACCTTTGATGAACAGAAAAAAGAACGAAGGAATGATTCCACGTGTGATCAGGCCCAGATCCCCCACATACAGTCTGTCGAAGGCCATTCTTAGCTTGAGAATTTTAAGAGTAAGATTTTTCTCTGCCTCCCAAGGAAAAGATCCATTGTGGTTCTGCTACACATTTGATTTCCTTTTTTTGAGACAGGGTCTCACTCGGTCACTCCAGCCGGGGTGCAGTAGCACAATCATAGCTCGCTGCAGCCTTGACCTCCCCCTTTTCAAGCGATCCTCCCACCTCAGCCTTCCAAGTAGCTGGGACCACAAGCATGTGTCACCATGCCAGGCTATTTTTTAAACTTTTTTTGTAGAGATGGGATCTCACCACATTTCCCGGGTCTTGAACTCCTGGGCTCAAGTAGTCCTCCCACCTTGGCCTCCCAAAGTGCTAGGATTACAGGCAGAAGCCACCACACCCGGCCCACATTTGATTTTGACCAGCCACATTCGAGCTACCACATTCCCCCAGGCTGCCAGGAGGTGGAGATGAATCCAACAAACAAACCAGGATGGGCTGTTTGGCTCCGTCCCGCCAAGTTATGGAAAATACAAGGAAAAAAAACCACCATCTTGCTCCTGACGTAATCACCCTAAAGAGTAAGTAATTGGACAACAAAAACGTTGTTTAAGTAGGCTTCTCCCAGTTCCCAAAAGTAAAACCACAATATAAAATGGCAGAGTATTTGCATCCTCCAAGGTGAGGGGCAACCTTCATTATAAAACCACACAGACCAGACAATATTATTCAGTAATAAAAAGGTATAAAGGACCGTTACATGCTACAACATGGATGAACCCTGAAAACATTACGCTGAGTGAAAGAAACCAGTCACAAATGACCACACACGAGGAGGTTTCATTTACATAAAATGTTCAGAAAGGGCAAATCTGTAGAAGCAAACCGTGGATTAGTGGTTGCCAGGGGTAGGAGGGAGGTGGAGGATGGGAACTGACTCCTAATGGGTACAGGTTTCTGTCTGGTATGATAAAATCTGCTGGAATTAAATGGTAGCAATCAGTGAATAACTTTCTGACTGTACCAAATATCCCTGAGTGTACACCTTGAAGTGGCAAATCCCATGTTATGGGAATTACCCCAATGGGGCTATTTTTTAATTCTAATTCTTGTTTTTGTTTATTTATTTATTTTGAGACAGAGTCTCACCCAGGCTGGAGTGCAGTGGCGTGATCTTGGCTCACTGCAACCTCTGCCTCCCGGGTTCAAGCGATTCTTCTGAGTAATTTGGATTACAGGCTCACGCCACCACCCCTGGCTAATTTTTGTATTTTGAGTAGAGATGGGTTTTCACCATCTTGGTCAGGCTGGTCTCAAACTCCTGACCTCTGGGGATCCACCAGCCTCGGCCTCCCAAAGTGTTAGGATTACAGGTGTGAGCCCCTGTGCCTGGCTGATGATGCTATTTTTTTTTTTTTTTTTAAGCACAGAATTACCTACCCAAGCACAGAGGTGACGAGAGGGTAGGGGGAGGGTTAGGCAGTTGATTGAGGTTTAATTTGTTGTAATAACATTTCTGCCCGCTTGCTTTTCTCACGAGTGTTCCAGAAAACAGCATATAGAGAAGCACAAATAGCTTTAGGTCTAGCATATTTCTAGACACTTGGTCCTAAACCTTTTTTGGTTACAAAATCGAAGGCTAAATCAATGAAAGCTGAAAAATGAAATATGAGATTCTTGACCTTTAAGAAGGTAAGAAAAGTGAAAAGGAACACGGTAATGTTTAATTATGGAGCAGCTGAGTTTAAAACCTGCTTGCCCCTGCTGTGATATGTAATACTTACAAGGCCTGCTGGTATCAAGAGCTGATG
Organism: Chlorocebus sabaeus; assembly: GCF_047675955.1. Classification (NCBI taxonomy): domain Eukaryota; kingdom Metazoa; phylum Chordata; class Mammalia; order Primates; family Cercopithecidae; genus Chlorocebus; species Chlorocebus sabaeus. Next base: position 34,050,429 of record NC_132905.1, on the reverse strand, counting down.
GGGTCGTTACCAGGAGAATAGGCCCTTTGCCCATATGTGGCAGAAATGTGGTCCACTTTATTCTATCTAAAGTACTAAAATTTCCTCAAGAAAAAACTGTGGACCATTGGTGAACTAATAAATGCTTGGGAGTCTGGGAAGTGGCTTCATGCACCTGTTTTTGTGACAAGTTTAGTACTGCCTTTTCTACTAGGTTATAAATTACTTCTCATATAGACTATTTCTTTTTTTTATTTTTTCTTATTTTACTTTAAGTTCTGGGATACATGTGCAGAACTTGCAGATTTGTTACATAGGTATACATGTGCCATGGTGGTTTGCTGCACCTACCAACCCATCATCTAGGTTTTAAGCCCCACATGCATTTGGTATTTGTCCTAATGCTCTCCTTCCCCTTGCCCCCCACCCACAAATAGGCCCTGGTGTGTGATGTCCCCCTCCCTGTGTCCATGTGTTCTCATTGTTCAACTCCCACTTAAGAGTGAGAACGTGCAGTGTTTGGTTTTCTGTTCCTGTGTTAGTTTGCTGAGACTGATGGCTTCCAGCTTCATCCATGTCCCTGCAAGGGACATGATCTCATTCTTCTTTATGGCTGCATAGTATTCTATGGTGTATATATGCCACATTTTCTTTATCCAGTCTACTTCTCATGTAGACTATTTCCACGCCTTTCATTCACCTGGTGGAAAGTCTATCCTTTTTCCTAAAGACGGCATTTCTCCTGACATCTCCATCTGCCCAGCTGTTCCTTCTCCACCTCACAGGAAAGTTATGCTGATGAGTAAGGACACACCCTTGTCACACGCTGAGCTGTTTTGGCAAGACTAGGTGGTGTGAATACCAGGCCTTGTGACAGGGTGGAGGGCCTTGCTGGAGCCTCAGCTTCTTCACTGCCCATGTTGCCTCTCTGCCTTACTCACTTGACCTACTTGCTATGTTCAGAGAACTTGCTTGATCCTGTAAGACCCAGATGTCCCTTCTGAGTCATCGTGTGGCATTTGGCCTTGTCTTCCCTGGCCTGCATTTACACCCAGTCCTCCTTCCCTGTGTGTCATCACATACCTGCGTGGCACTTCCAGATGGAGTCGGGAGAGCAGAGAAGATGGAAGCGAGGCATTGGTTCGTGTCCAGCTGGAAAACCAGCAATGTTTCCATGTGGCAGCTACCGTGGAGGAAAGAGAACACCCAGTCAACCCTTCAAATCAAGGACCTCCATGGTGGAGGTGGGCGTGATCTACGAAGATGCTTGCCCCTGTGCTGAAGGGATCATTCCCCTCCTGCCCCACAGTAACTACCATTATCCAGAGATGGAAAGGAGAATGCATGGTTGAGCAAATGTTAGCTCTATTCCTCCTTTTCCTGGACCACAAAGCTAAGCTGGATAGAAAAGCTTGCAGGGCAGAAACAGTTGTAAAAGAAATCCATGGGGACACCCTAGATGTCCGCTGTTCCCATTCTGTTCCTTCCTCCCCACCCCACTCTCTTTGGCAAGCCAGTCCTCCACGGGGGCACCTGCAATGAGTTACTCCCCACTGCACAGCCTCACTTGTCTCCAAGAACTAACCTCATCATTCAGACTCATCATGAATCCATACCTTAGAGTCTCTTGAGCCACCTCTAAGGATGCTTAGGGTGCTTACAATCCTCTGCTTATGTTGTTCCATCCACCTAGAATGTCTTTCCCGATCCAGCTGGCAAACTCTTAATGTATACATCAAGACCCAGCTGAGGCCAGGCATGGTAGCTCACATCTGTAATCCCAGCACTTTGGGATGCTGAGGCTGGTGGATCACCTGAGGTCGGGAGTTCGAGACCAGCCTGGCCAACATGGTGAAACCCTCTCTCTACTAAAAATACAAAAATTAGTCAGGTGTGGTGGCACATGCCTGTAATCCCAGCTATTTGGGAGGTTGAGACAGGAGAATTGCTTGAACCCGGGAGACAGAGGTTGCAATGAACCGAGATTGTGCCACTGCACTCCAGGCTGGGCGACATCTCAAAAAAGAAAGACCCAACTGAAATCTGAAATGTCAGCCTGATGAAGCCCATGAATCCTGCTCAGTATAATGTTTTAAATGCATACAATAAGATACATGGGTTATAACATAAACTGATTAAACTAAAATATAGTTATCAAAATATGTTAATGCTCACTAAACTTAAATATTTAAAAACTCACTAAATAACATATACTGAGGTGAGCCTAATAACAAACATAATGTAACAGTGATATGTGTAAAGGATATTTTGAGATTTGTTACGCCTGGAATTAGGTTGATCAACTTGTCCTGGCTTGTACCATACTTTCCCAGTTTAGCACTGAAAATCCTGTGTCCTGGAAACTCCCTCCATCTCTGGCAAACTGGCACTTGAGAACCCTGTGTCCTGGAGAATCCCTCAGTCCCTGGTGAACTGGGACCGTTGGTCACCCTATCTGTAATGTGGCATGAAAGCATCTGTGATTGTTAGAGGTGTTATAATCACAGGTACAGCTAATGCTACTGTGAGTTGCTACCTGCATTCTTCATGGAGGATAAAGCTCTATTTCAGGTAGAGGTGAGTGAAAATAAAGATGTGATTGGTTTTTCCCATCCAAGTTCATGTATTTTCCAATTTCTACCCATGGACAGCCCCCTTCCAGTTAAGAACCCCTGCAATTGGTAAGACGGAGTTAGGTCTACTCTCCTCTAATATTTATACTTTGTTCTTAGCTCTACAATAATTTACCAAACTGTTGTAATTGTTTGTTTAAACAACACAACAGAAATTCTCCATTAAGCACCTTTCTTACAGGGTTGTAGGGGAATTAAAAGAAATATATACAGGAGAAGCTGGCATGAAACAGGTCATTGTGGTACAACTAGAGCCCTCTTGCATGGTTGAATCTAAATTGGTTGAAAAATTTTGGAACACTGTTTGGCAGGTTCTACTAAAGTTGAACACACCCCATCCTATGACCCAGCATTCTGACTTCTGAGTATTTCCCCAACAGAAATGAGAGCTTACAGTCATCAAGAGACATGCCTAAGAATTTTCTAGCAACTGTATTTACAATAGCCCCAAATGAAGAATAACCCAAGAAGAACAGATCAAGAAGTTATGACCTTTTTAAACAACCATATACCACACAGGAATGAGAATTCACAAATAATATCTCAGCCAGGTTTGGTGGCACACACTGTAAGCCAGCACCTTGGGAGGCTGAGGCTGGAGGATCCCTTGAGGCTAGAAGTTCAAGACCAGCCTAGGCAGCATGACAAGACCTCACTTCTACCAAATGAAAAAAAAAAATAGCCACTATGACTACATGTGCCTGTAGTCACAGCTACTTGGGAGGCTGAGGCAAGAGGATCACTTGAGCCCAGGAATTTGAGACTACAGTGAGCCATGATGGCACCACTGCACTCCAGTCTGGGTAAGCGAGCGAGACCCTGTCTCTAAAAATTAAAAATTAAAAAGCAATTTTAAAAAAACAATAATAACATCTCTAGGGAACAATATTAATAAATCTCACAAGCATAGTTTTGAACAAAAGAAACCAGCTACAAAACAATGCATATTATGCATATTGCTTGATTCCATTTGTATAAAACAAGGGTGAAACACCAGCCTGGAAGCTAGAAGTCAAGACAGTGGTTACCATTGAGGAGGGTGGGAATATTCTGCTGGTTACCTAAGGGCACTGAGTTTGTGAAAACCTACCGAATTTTGTACTATGGCACGTGCATTTTTCTATATTATTTTATACTTCAATAAAAGCATTCAATACGCTGGGTCCCCATTCCCGCCTCTTGCCGGATCTCACCTGCAGCCACCACCACCCAGAAGTGACCTCTCCCTGCATTTTCCACTTGGGTTGGCTCTGCAGCTTGGCAAAGACTTTCCCCTGCTGAATCCATCCCGTTCTCCACAGTGCTTTGGACTTCCTCCTGGCCAAGGGCAACCACAGCCTCTGGCACGAACCTCTTCGGTTGCCTTCACAACCATCAGTGCTTCATTAATATTTCTGGCAGGCCACTAATTAACATGTTAGCACATACCTGTGTATTCAAAGCGGCTTTTAGGCCTGAGTTTACTACCCTTTACACTATTTCAGGGAAGGATTTGTATTGTATTCTGTGGTTTCAACTGTGCCAAGCAGCAATTGATAAGCAGCAACCATAACAATGATGGGAGCAGCAGGCATGATACCCCCTGCATAGATGAGAAAACTGATTCTCAGTATAAACTTACGCCACACCAAAGATGCCCAGCAAATTTACCATTTATTGTCTGAGGTGGAAATCACCTTCCATGAGAGTGAAGGCCAAAGTTCCCCTGTAACTGACGATAACCAAGCCCTGCAAAGCCAAGAGTGGCAGACTGGGGATTAGAACTCATGTCTTTGGCTCATGTCCACTCTCTGTGCAGCACCCTGGGCCCCGCCTCCCTGAGAATGAACCTGAGCAACCCAGGTATCCTCACTCTGACACAATAATAACTGGACCCTCATCTGGTCCAGGTAGCCTCATCCTGGGGGAGGCCTTTCTCCATTTGGACATTTTACTATGTATTTAGGGAGAGATGACAAACTGCAGAACAACTTATCAGGTTAATTATGCTTTTAAAAACATCACAGACAAGGAGCAAAGTGATGGGAAGGCTAAATGAGGAACTTGGTGGTGGCTGAGTCTGGCATTCTTTGTTCTTCTTCGGGTCTGCAGCTGGGCGTTTCTGCCCTTTCCTGGGCCTCTCCTTTCTGGACAACACGAGAGACAGATCACCTTAAAACACAGCCTTCATCCTGTACACGCCCAAAGCCTTCAGTGGCTCCCCATCTTCTATCTTCTCACCTACAAACAGCCTGTTCCACATACATTGGGAGATTCCTGCATGAGAGGAAGAAATGCTTCAGTGGTCTCAGCTGAGCCAGAAGGACTATTGCTCTTCCTCACCTCCCACTCTTCCTCACCTCCCTCCCATCCTCCCCTTACTCCACCCTACTCCCTGCCCTGAGTCAATTCCTCACAGCCAAGTTCCAAACACTGACTGCACTCTGACCAGGAAGGGCAGAAAACTGCAGAGGAAATGATCCATGGATTAGCACGGCATTTGCCTCTCCAACCTGCGGTCGCCCTCTGGGCTCCTGTTTTGCTTCTAAAACAACTCTATGCCACAGAACTTCGACTACCACCAGGTCTTCAACATGCTGCACTTGATTAAGAAAACAACAGTAACAACTGTAAAACTGTCTCCCTCATCCCTGTAAAATGTTCTCTTGCTGCTTTTGTATATTCCAACCAACTGCGATTTGGACCATTGAGCCTGCCCTCTGGTATGCGTCACCGACCAACAAGGGATAAAGGGAATCTAGATGCATCTAGATCCCAGGCACTGTGCTAGGTGCCAAGCAAACACATGTGAATGAAACACAGTCTTTCAACTTCTATGAGCTCAGCAGAATGTGTGACTGGGAGGCTCCGGTGACTACAGTAATAGGCTCTGTGCCAAGTGACGAGGGAACCACATGGAGACTCCTGGCTGGGTTTGGGAGGAGAATAGTGGGCAAACCATAAAGGAGGGTGAATTTAAGATTTTTGAAAAGCTATAGTCCAAATTCTAAGACCGTAAAAGCTGAAAAATAGGCATATTCTACTACCTAGTAAATCTACTCCTAAGAGTATATATTCAACAGAAATATGGGCACCAAGAAGAACATGCAAGAATATTCATGACAGCCCTATTCATAAGATCCCAAATGAGAAACCGCCCAAATGTCCATCAACAGGGAAATGGATAAGTAGGTTGCGGAATATTCTCACAATGGAATGAATGATCTATAACTACACACAATGTGGGTGAACCTCAAATACGTAATTTGAGCAAAAGACAGACACAGAAGATTATATTCTATATAATTCTATGTATATGAAATACAAAATCAGACAAAACTAACCTATGGCATAGGACTCAGGAGAGTGGTCAGTATAGGGGAGGGAATCATGGCGTGAAGAGGCCAGGAGGAACTTTGTGCTGTCATGCTCAGTTTCCTAATCTGGGTGCAGGTTACAATAGTGTGTTTGATTTGTAAAAATACATAATGCTGGGCCGGGAGTGGTGGCTCACGCCTGTAATCCCAGCACTTTGGGAGGCTGAGGCGGGCAGATCACAAGATCAGGAAATCTAGACCATCCTGGCTAACATGGTGAAACCCCATCTCTACTAAAAATACAAAAAATTAGCCAAGTGTGGTGGCACGTGCCTGTAGTCTCAGCTACTCGGGAGGCTGAGGCAGGAGAATCAGTTGAACCCAGGAGGTGGGGATTGCAGTGAACCAAAATGGCACCACCACACTCCAGCCTGGGTGACAGAGTAAGACTCCATCAAAAAAACATCAAAAAACAAAAAAACAAAACAAAACAAAACAAAAAACATAATGCTGGACATTGCAAATATGTGCACCTTCTGTGTGGACCTCAGACTTGAATAAAAAGAAAAAATTAAGTATGTCTATTGCCTTAGTCCATTCAGGTTGCTATAATAAAATATCATAAACTAGGTGATTTATAAACATCACATACTTATTTCTCACAGTTCTAGGGGCTGGCAAGTCCAAGATCAAGGCGCCAACAGATTGGGTGTCTGGTGAGAACCCACTTTGTGGTTCACAGATGGCCATCTTTCACTGTGTTACCACATGGCAGAAGGGACAGGGAGCACTCTCAGGCCTCTATTATAAGGGCACTAATCCCAATCATCAGGGCTTCACCCATATGACCTAATCGCCTCCCAAAGATCCACTTCCTAGTACCATTACCTTGGGGGTGAGAATTTCAACATATAAGTTGTTGAGGGGACACAACATTCGGACTATAACAGCTGTTTAGGTAGCTACACAGCTAAATAAGTATTATTTTCCAAATCACATTTCAACTATTTCTCTACCATTAAGCCATGGGCCAGCAACGGAACCTGGCTTACCCCTCTTGTGTTCTTCCTTTCTTGGCACAAATATGGTGGGTCATGTTCCCAAACAGTAACCTCCCTGGTATAGTTCATTTGGCCTGGTAGGTTGTATTCAAACGATCACTGTATTCACTTATAAATGCTCTCAAACTGGTCCAAGGTCTAATCAAAGCTGGAAATTGATCAAATAATGAGTCATTCATGCATTCTAGAATTCAGCCATTCCCTGCTGCTTTTTTAGAAATTAGCACAATTTTCTATTATTTACGTGTTCTAGAGAACTATATCATAGACCCCTACATCATGGAACACCCAGATCCCTGGTCTCCATCTCATTCTCCCTGCTTTCTCAAAGATGATCCATACACAGTTCTATTTCCCAGACTATATAATGTAATCCACTTTGTGTAACATAGTATAATTCACTTGGCCCTGGTCTCTCAGTTCTTTTGAAGAAATGAATGTTCTCACACTAATTCCTTGGCCTGTTTGATCTTTACAGGCAGGGAAGGGGGATGCGAGGCAGGATTGGGTCAGCTCCACATTCTCCACATCTGCTCATTGTTTTCTTGCCTTGTTTCAGCTTCCAGAGCTCCTCCCTGCTTCTCCAGCAATTTCAGTCTTCCACACTCCTCTGTGCCTTTGTAAACAGCCTTTTGTTCACTAACAAGAGGAATCTGCAGCCACGTCAGCTCTAAACCAACCTCCCACCATTCTCTGGGTAAAGTCCTACTCAGAAAGAGAATAGGAGGAAGAGGGATGGAGGGGGCTGGAGATGATTGTGTCTGGTGGGAACAGGCAGGGGGACAGTACACAGAGTTCAGAATGGGACAACGAGCCCGCCAAGGCTGCACTGCCAGCCTGGCTGGGTGACCTTGAGCCTATCTGGGCCTGTGACCTCACCATGCAAAGGAGCTGGACTAGAGAATTCTGAGTCCTTTCTAGCTCTAAACACTCTGGCCCTAAGCATCTATATGTTAAACAAAATTGTCCTAACGTTTGTCTCTGGGTACTGAAATATTAGGAGATTTTTATTTTTTCATCTCCATTTTGCAAACAGTCTGCTAAGATTACACTACTGTGTTTCTGTTTTGTGTGTATTCAGAAGCACAAAAAGGCTGTGGTTCTAAGGAAATAGAAAAGTTCTTTAAAAACAAAGAAGTGGGGAAATGAAACAAATGTTAAAAGCAGAAGAGAAAGAAAGGCCCAACTGGAGGCCCCAAATCCACCCAGAGCCCCGAAGCCAGGGTTTCCCACCGACAGGCAGCAGTCTTTGTCTGCTCTCTGGCGTCCTCTGCTGGTCGTCTTGGTAACAACAGTTTAATTTGGTTTGCAAAAGTGCTCTGACGCGAAGCCACCGTGAACACTGACGGGGTTCACGTTCAGCATAAAAATCGCTTTCTGTTTACAGGAAAATCTTGCCCCATACTTGCCTCCATAATTCACTTTTAACTTTGCCTTGCAGTACTAATTGTATTGACCTTTGGGATAATTCAGTCCTTCAAGCATTCCCGGCCCAACATGCCAAGAAGTCTTCTCACGTGTCTTCCACTCCATACCTACCAGTCCTGTTTCCCCATTACCCGATGAAAGTGTGATCCCCCCACCCCCTGCCACACACACACACACACACACACACACACACCCTGTTAATCCCACCCTCGGGGCGTGGTGGTCCAGGTGAACGCTTGCCCTCTTTTTGAGCTAAACCTCCCCACAGAGGCTGTCAGCAAAGACTCCTTTGCTGTCCGAGGCTGGCCTTTAGGGGCAGGACGCTATGCATGTCCAGCGAGGCTTGTTGAAGCCACATCTGTCATAGATATTGATGGGAAAAGCATTTTCCTTCTAACACGCCTAATTCCAATTCTAAAAAGCACCTCTCAAGGCTTGCTGAACTTCATCAAGATTTTCACATGGTTTCCTTAGGAAAGTGTGATGAGAAGGTCCATCCTTCTCAGGATGAAGGAGTGGTCCAGGAAGCCCTGATTGGCCCTGCCAGGGAGGGAAGGGCTGCCTTATTTGGAGAACTGCAGGAATGCAGCTCCTATATAGCCGGGCGGACCTGGCTACCAAGAGGGTGTGCTGGAGGACTGCGCAGCTCGGGGCTCCAGAGGCACGCTCCAGAGAGAGCCAAGGTACGTGAGGGGCCACTTCTGTGTTCAGGGTTGCTGGTTGCTTATCAAGGCTTTACTCCGGATTGAAAATCATGCCAGGATTTCCTTACTCCCACATCGGGGATGAGTCCCAAGTTCAGGGGAGACTTGCAAGGATACTCAGTCACCACCGGGCTTGCCTTTCTATAAGTTGGTGCTATAATAAAATGCTACTTTAGGTTCGTTGGTTGGGATTTTGTTTTGCCTTTAAGCCTCTGCCTATGAAAATTAATTTCTTTCTCAAGAATGCTGTGCTTTTATTTTTTTTTATTTGACTCACCTGAAATGATCTATTATACCATTATTCTTATTTAAGATTTCTCCTTAAAAAAGGAATGAAATGGAGTATGGCCCACTATTTAGGAGACTAATGAAAGTTTGCTTCTTGCTTGGATCTCTGGAGAAAGCCAGTCTGAGTTGACTGTGCTCAGGGGGCAGAGAGAGTGGGGTGAGGGGGCCCAGGTGCTCATGACCACCCTGGGACAGAGACGAGGCGATGTCTCCGAGCAAGGAAAGGTCGGCGAGGCCTCTTCGCAGGCTTCTAGAGATGACTGGGTGTGCTTCTAGAGATCACTTCAGCTGTGTTTTGCCTTTTTTTTTTTTTTTTTTTTTTAAATATAAGGACCAATGTGGCATCAGAGTTGAACATTTTAACAGAGGAACATTAGCCACTTTTAGGGATGCTGCAGGGGGTGGCGGCGGAGGGTGTGTGAGGGGCTAAACAAGCTCCCTGTCCACCTCCTCCAGCTCTGGGGCCCCGTGGCCTCACAGTAAATCTTCGCCTAGGAGACAGCTTAGGCAAGCTCCGCTCTGGGAACTCTTTCCGCTTCCCTGAGCCACACAGACAAAGACCCAGGTGCTGGAATGCCCTGACAGTTGGCCTTGGGAAGTGGATTTCCCGGTGGCTATTGTAGTTTCAGGAGCCAAATGTGACAGGCAACCTCGAGGGGTGGGGTGAAGGGCTTTTCCATGACATCAGTGGCAGCGTTCGGATGTCCCAGGGCCACCTTGACCCAGGACCCTCCTGGTGTTCCCCTAGGCCCTCCTGTCTTCCCTTTCATCTCGTTTTCTCCAAAATTCCTCAAGGGCCCTGCCCTTTGCCCTTTGCCCAGCTCAGGGGGCATCATGCCCAGTGAGTGAAAAGCACAGTGTGTGAGCACTGTCTTCTCCCGAAACCCAGATGGGCAGTGGGGCATGGCTAGTGGACACAGGCAGTGCAGCATTAGACAGAGCCCAGTGCAGGTCTGCCACCTCCCCCCTATGCAGCCTTGGGTAAATTACTTAACTTCTCTGAATCCCAGGACAACATTTATAACATGGGGATAATAATGCACCTACCTCATGTGAGAATTAAGTTAGGCAATGTCATAGAAGGGCTTAACACAGTGGCAGGCATGAAGAAAGTATATAACAAAAAGCCAGTAGGATAAGCAGATGGTCACACTGTCCCCCAGGCGTGAGATTGGAAATGATGCCTGGAGCGCACTTGACCCCTGGACATAGGGGAGACAGGGGTCCCTTTACTACATTTCCATCTTTCCCGCTCCCCCACCTTCCTCCTCCTCTCTCTCTCATGACTGCAAAGGCCTTTAGGATCAGCAGCCAATGAATTCCTCAGAATGGATGGAAGAATGCACCCAAGACAGTGCTAGCTCACAGCAATAAAGAACAAAGAGGGGAGATTAAAAGTACAATCTAAAATCAGGCACCGTGGCTCATGCCTATAATCCCAGCACTTGGGAGGCTGAGGTGGGAGGATCACTTGAGCCTGGGCAACATGGTGAGACCCGTTTCTACAAAATATATTTGAAAATTGGCTGGGTGTGGTAGTGTGTGCCTATAGTCCCAGCTACTCTGGAGGCTAAGGCAAGAAGATTCCTTGAGCCCAGGAGTTCAGCGCTGCAGTGAGCTATGATCATGCCACTGCACTCCAGCCTGGGGCCTGGGCAATAGAGTGAGATCCAGATTCTGTCTCTAAAATATGTGTGTGTGTGTATATATATGTATATGCATATATATATATACATACACACACACACACCCCCACACACACACAGAGTCCGTGCCCACAAGCATTTGATTCCAACTCTTCTATTGTATTTTCCTCCCAGGGATTTCTTGATTTGAAAGACTTGGGAGTATCAAAGAAAACCTACATGTATTAAGTCACCACTCCTTTATTTCCCATGCATATTCAAAGCCTCTGTAATTGCCCTTTGCCGTTCTTGTCTGTCTAGGAAAACCAGGACCAGGGCCCTAAGTGAATGTAATCCTAGCAATAGCAAAGGAGCTCAGTGTTCGAGTTAACCTTGCACAGCCCAAACATGGGGAAACAATTATGCTTTTGAGACCACATAAATAGCACAAAGATACAATTCCTTCCTTAAAGTCTCCTGCACTCGGGAGGGGGCAGGAGAGCCCGGGGAGCCTGGTTGGGAGCTGATCCCTGCTGTTTCTCTGGCAGGTTCTGACACGATGAGGCAGCACCTGAGCCGGTGGTGGCTGGCCACTGTCTGCATGCTGCTCCTCAGCCACCTCTCCGTGGTCCAGGCCAGGGGCATTAAGCACAGAATCAAGTGGAACCGGAAGGCCCTGCCCAGCACTGCCCAAATCACCGAGGCCCAGGTGGCTGAGAACCGCCCGGGGGCCTTCATCAAGCAAGGCCGCAAGCTCAACATCGACTTCGGAGCCGAGGGTAACAGGTACTACGAGGCCAACTACTGGCAGTTCCCCGATGGCATCCACTACGACGGCTGCTCCGAGGCCAACGTGACCAAGGAAGTATTTGTCACCGGCTGCATCAATGCCACCCAGGCGGCAAACCAGGGGGAGTTCCAGAAGCCGGACAACAAGCTCCACCAGCGGGTGCTCTGGCGGCTGGTCCAGGAGCTCTGCTCCCTCAAGAGCTGCGAGTTTTGGTTGGAGAGGGGCGCGGGACTTCGGGTCACCATGCACCAGCCAGTGCTCCTCTGCCTGCTGGCTTTCGTCTGGCTCATGGTGAAATAAGCTTGCCAGGAGGCTGGTAGTGTAGAGCGCAGCAGCAAGCAAATCCCCGCAAGTGACCCAGCTCTTCTCCCCCAAACCCACGCGTGTTCTGAAGGTGCCCAGGAGCGGCGATGCACTCGCACTGCAAATGCCGCTCCCACATATGCGCCCTGGTATGTGCCTGTATTCTGATAGATGGGGGACTGTGGCTTCTCCATCACTCCATTCTCAGCCCCTAGCAGAGCGTCTCTATCACTCCATTCTTAGCCCCTAGCAGAGCATCTTATTTCTAAAGAAGGGTAAGTGCTTGCTATTCCCTTCCCTGAATGTATTACTACTACTAGATTAGTAGTAATTGCTTGATGAGAAGAACACATCAGGCACTGCGCCACCTGCTTCACAGCACTTCCCAACAACTCTTAGAAGTAGGTGCATTCCCATTTTACAGATAAGGAAACTGAGGCTCAGCGAGCTGAAGTAGTGCACCCAGCATCACCAGCTAGAAAGTGGCAGAGCCAGGATTCAACCCTGGCTCGTCTAACCCCAGGTTTTCTGCTCTGTCCAATTCCAGAGCTGTCTCGTGATCACTTTATGGCTCACAGAGACCCACATCCAAACATGTATCTCTAATGAAATTTGGAAGCTCCATGTCTAGAAATAAATGAAAACACCTGAGCTCGTGGCTGTGTAACTTTGGTACATGGAGGCCACTTTAATCCTTGTAACTAAACTAAAATAGAATAAAGGAATTAAACTAAAATAGAAGTAAAGCTAGACAAAGGCCCAGAAATCATATTGTAAGGAAATATTGGAAGCTGATTCCCAAAGCAGACCACATATACAGCAGGATGTGTCTGTGGCATGAATATGTTCTTTCTCTTTTTCTTTCCTTTCTTTCTTTTTTTTTTTTTTTTTTTTTTTTTTTGTGAGATGGAGTTTTACTCTTGTCCCCCAGGTTGGAGTGCAATGGCACAGTCTCGGCTCACTGCAACTTCTGCCTACCAGGTTCCAGCACTTTTCATGCCTCAGCCTCCCGAGTAGCTGGGATTACAGGTGCGTGCTATCATGCCTGGCTAATTTTGTATTTTTAGTAGAGACTGGGTTTCACCATGTTGGCCAGGCTGATCTCGAACTCCTGATCTCAGGTGATCCACCCACCTGGGCCTCCCATAGTGCTGGGATTAGATTTTTTTTTTTTTTTTTTTCAAAAGAAGGGTAAGTGTTTGCTGTTCCCGTCCCTGAAACATTGCATATATTTTAGGAAAAAAAAAAAGAAATTTTAATGGCATATTTGCTTCTAATGTCCCCTAAACCTACGTGCATGTTTTATGTGCACCCATACGAGTATCTTTAAATATAATCCCTTTATATCTGTGTTCTATGCAAAGTCTCTCAGTTCTTTCAAGACAGCCTGGTGAAGGCCATCATCTCTGTAAACCACTTAGCACTACAAAAATCCAATTACTCACCAAAAAGGTTAAAAAAGAAACAAAACTGTGTCTTTAGGGAGACCCAATAAAGAATTCAATCCATGCCATAAGCAGGAATTGATACACCACCTTATTAGCTAAAAATATATATAACAAAATATGAATAATGTTTAAAATCTGTTTTAAATTTAAAACAATGAATTGAATGCTCTAAGAGGCTCCTACAGGCACTCTAGGCCACTCTCAGAGACTCCCAGGAGTTGTTGAACTATATTTGGAGAAAACAGCCACTGAATATTATCAATTCTCCTTTAAAGAGAGTTTGTAAGGGGGGAACATGCATTTTATCAGACAGTTTATCCAAAGCATTTCAGAACATGAGTGCTGATGAGGGCATCTCTTGTGCTGAGTCCCCTCGGCTATCAGTGTTCTTCTCAAGGACACATTTGGAAGGTTTTAACATTGAAAGTGAGCGGGGGACTTGGGGGCAGAGCAGCACAAAGAAACAGCCTTACACTGGGCACATGGAGGAGACGTCCACCCTGCAGCCAGGACTGGGGTTCACGCTGCTGCCAGCGCTACACTCACCTTCTGATTCCACAGTCCTGTTAATTCTAGATCAGAGAGCAAGAAAAAAGTACAGAACATATCCTCTAAGCTTATTTCCTGCTTTCTAATTTAAAAAATAATAACAATGGCAAGAGAGAAAGAAAGAAAAAGTACTCGGAGGCTGACACTGACATTTCACTTCCTCGCTCTCCTAAGTTTAATTACAACAGCACGTGCAGCCACGTCAGCCAAATGACTTCATTTCTGATGTGAAAACGCTTAGGCCATGATGTCGTTCATTTTCTGTAATTGCTGTCTTTTCTCATTCTGTTAATAGTCCCAGCAACCAGATTTCAGTGGGGCGTGACGTGAATGTGTACATGGTGATTCAAATGCAAAATGTGTTTATGGAGCTTTTAATCGAAATCGTGTGTGCTTGAACATTCTTGCTCAAGTAGATGAATCATGGGGTGGCATAAAAGGCTTAGGGACCCTGGTTTTTCACTTTAGCAAAGGGGCATGGAGTGCCTACTATGTGCAAGACATTGGGAGGGGCTTCGGAATTTTTCTGGATATCGTCATTTTGCAGTGTGAATAATTTTGCCAACCATTGCTTTCTCAGCCCCTGCTAAGTGGTGACTTTTTAAAATATAAGTTTATTGTAAAAGTGACATGAAAATTACAACAGAGATTCCAAACCAAAATAATACAACGATCCCAGCATCTGATTGAGTCAGTGTTTGCTGCTTCCCCTGTACTTTCCTAGTTCTTAACCATTTGCACAGATAAACGTTCATATGCGCAATAAAAAAGGTGTGCTTTTATATTCTAAATTTTTACTTAACTTCATTCAATGCTTTTTACTCATTTTTCTATACTTTTTTTTTTTTTTTGAGGCGGAGTCTCATTCTGTTGCCCAGGCTGGAGGACAGTGGCATGATCTTGGCTCACTGCAACCTCCACCTCCCAGGTTTAAGCAATTCTCATGGCTCAGCCTCCCAAGTATCTGGGATTACAGGTGCCCACCACCAAGCTCGGAAATATTTTTTTTGTGTTTTTGGTAGAGACAGTGTTTTGCCATGTTGGCCAGGCTGGTCTCGAACTCCTGACATCAGGTGATCCACCCACCTTGGCCTCCCAAAGTGCTGGGATTGCAGGGGTGAGCCACCATGCCCTGCTTACTCTTTGTTTTCTTTCCTCCCCACCCATCGTCCCCAGTCCTGCCCCCTCCTTCCAGCCTCCACCTCAACTGTGTTCAGATACATAAGTGAGGGTTTTTTAACTTGATTATGCCTTTTAAAAATACATGTATGTAAAATATTTATTCATCTACAATTTGGCTTACCTAACTTAACACTGCATCATGAAACTCTTTGGAACAACAGCTATCTAGATAGCTGGCTCATGCTTTTGGATTGCTACATAATCTCACTTAATACAGATGTATCGACTGATTGAATCATTGCCTGTTGATGGGCCTTCAGATCACTTCCAGTTTTTTGCCACTGCAAACAATAAACATCCTTGTACATACTACATTGCAGTCTGGTAGTTTTGTTTCTGTGGAATAGATTCACACGTGCAAATTTTCTGGAACAAAGCCCGTGTGTAATTTAAATTTTACCAGCCGTGACCGGGTTATGTTCACACATAGCTGGCGCAAATCCTATTCCCACCAGCTGTTTATGGCATTAATTTGGAACAGTTTCTGTCATCTAAGCATGAGAAGCCACCTTTTCTACAAATGTTGCCTAAGCATCTTCTCTCTTTTGCAAATGGCACACCTAAAGCTCTCTAAAACTTTTGGCCATGAGGACCATTTGAAAATCCTCCTAAAACTGCTAGCAATTCTCATTCTAAACCTGGTCCTTGGCCCAAAACATCTGCATGAGAAGCCTGGAAAACAGGCAGTGAGTGTGCAGGCTTCCAATTCAGAGGGTAGTGTGTCTGCACAGCTCCACACACCCCAGCCACTGGGAAGGCTTGAGGTGAGGCTATGCCCTGGCCTTTTTACTGACTTTTACTAAAATTACACATGCAAGTATTTGCATTCCAACCAGAATACCCTCTAGATCCAAAAGCTCAAAAGAAGCAGAGAATTGAGAAC
Organism: Chlorocebus sabaeus; assembly: GCF_047675955.1. Taxonomy (NCBI): domain Eukaryota; kingdom Metazoa; phylum Chordata; class Mammalia; order Primates; family Cercopithecidae; genus Chlorocebus; species Chlorocebus sabaeus. The sequence goes on along the minus strand of NC_132905.1, from coordinate 34,034,260 downwards.
ACTATTAAAGTAGCCCATGCTGTTCCTCCCCTCCAGGCTCTGGCAGACAATCAGCGTTTTCCTGGAGCCCCTCACACCCCACCTTGCTTAAGATATGCCTGACAGTGTCTAGAAACTCCACCCTCTGGTCCTAATAGGGTGTCCCAAGCAGTGGCCTTAAGTTTGTCTTGAGCTGCCCGCACTCTCTACCTCAAGCTTTCTAACAACAAGTGACTGGATTGGGGTGGTGGCTGACTGGGTCAAGGACTCCAGGCCCTACATGGTACCTATGATGTGGTCACATCTTGTTCCTTCACCCAAGACTTTTTTCATCATGGCTGTAGATGGATGGACACGTGTACCCTAAGCTGTCTCTGTGTTGGTGCATGGCACATCCACATCCTGAGTCTACCAGGGTGTCTACTGAAATGTGACAGCAGGGCTCGTGTGCCCTTGTGTAACCAGCACTGTCACAGACCACACCTGCCAGGTGAGTGATCAAGAAGACTTACACAGACTTGGCATCATGACCAGTTTCAGTTTTTTCAGCTCAGACACTGCTCTGTTGAGGAACAGACTTCTTGGTGAGCCTGGCTCAGACCAGAGGCTAAGAGTTTGCTGTCTACCCAGAGACCACGAGTCAGAGATGAGCGAGGGCCTCCTCATCCCTTATCCTCAGTGCTGGCAGAGGACCCCACTTCAGTGGGCATCCAGCTTCCCCAGTGGAAGAAAAGGGAGCCCAACCCTCATGCCTCTGGGAATGCATCCTTACAAAATGGGAATAGCTCAGATACTTCCTGCAAAAATGAGACTAAAATACTATGCCTTTGAGAAATCTCAAAGCACATTCCAGATCATCCAAAGACTGCCCCGGAAAAATAAGACTCAGCTGTTTCCTTTGGCAAATGGGAGACTTCCCATGGGCCCGTGGCTTTAGGGAGCCTCACTTTGGAGCCAGAGCATGCACGGGGAAGTGACCGAGATTCCACCCCCAGAGCACTAAAGCCCCAAGGCCTCCCTGCCACACTGAGCCCCAGACCCCAAATAGAGGGTGGGAGAATCTGTTCCTCTGGCATTGGGTGAGAGGCCTCAGACTGAAATGAGCCCCATGCACTGACCATGCCCCTTCTAAAGGGACCTTCCTGGTCAGCACAAAGCTGACTCCCAAAAAGAGCTCATCCTCCAGTACTCAAGTGTCATCCCTGTACCCTGGACTGAACTGTAATGGGCACACAAATTCCATGGAATCTTGGTAAAATGCACCTTCAGCTTCAGCAGATTTGGAGTGGATCAGATTCTACATTCCTTTTCTTTTCTTTTTCTTTCTTTCTTTCTTTTTTCTTTTTTTTTTTTTTTTTGAGACAGAGTTTCGCCCTTGTTTCCCAGGCTGGAGTGCAGTGGCGTGACCTCAGCTCACTGTAACCTCTGCCTCCCAGGTTCAAGCGATTCTCCTACCTCAGCCTCCCGAGTAGCTGGGATTATAGGCATGCGCCACCACGCCTGGCTAATTTTGTATTTTTAGTAAAGATGGGGTCTCTCCATTTTGGTTGGCCTGGTCTGGAACTCTGGACCTCAAGTGACCCGCCTGCCTCGGCATCCCAAAGTCCTGGGATTACAGGCATGAGCCACTGCACTGAGCCCCAGATTCTACATTTCTAACAAGTGTCACCGCCTCCTCCAAGATGCCCTGAACCCTGAACTGAGCTTCATCCCTCCAACCACTCCCCCACCCTCCCATTCATCCTGGGGATTCCCAGATCTTATTTTAATGCAAACCCTTTTGTGAGAAAGTATTGCAAGAAAGTGTTGCTTTCTTAAACAATGTAAATTGTTTTGACTCCAACAGGTTTGGCCATAATCTGTGGAAGGAAATTGGCAGAAGGCCAGAGAGGAACTAGAGGAAGCTGGAAGCAGGCAGGTCAAGGCCAGAGGAACTCACACAGCTGGCCTCCCTGGATGGTGAGAGGTGGGTGGTGGGGAGGGAGAGGGGAGGTACTGACTGGGGGGAGGAGACCATCCATGCACCCCATGTCCAAGGGAGAATTACATGCACAGGCTTATCAGAGGTGACACCAGCATCCAGCAGGGAAAGGTGTTTTGCAACCAGGAGCTCCATGCTCAAAAAATAACATTCAGCACCAAGGAGAGGGATTTTCAAGAACAAAGCAGAGGTTAAGGTGCAGGCAGGGTCCTGGCTAGGTGCAAGCCACGTTGATTGTGTTGTGCTGGTATTTCTAAATCTGTAACTAAGATTCTAACTTTTTTAATTGGCTGTTTTGGCTCGGGGCTACTTAGTAATCAAGAACAAAATGGGGGCACTTATGGCATCTCTTAAATATCGTTAATTCCTGACGGTGCCCAAGCCAAATCATATCATCACCTCTGATGTCCTGGGGAAAACAAATAGAGGAAGCAGGAAGCAAAGGGCTGGTGGGTTTTCCTGAGCTTTGGGCCCACTTAGGACAGCCAAATGGTGGAGGCCTCCACCCAAAGTTAACGGGCTTTCTAGGCTCATTTGCACAAGAGCAGACTCCAAGAAGTTTCTTCTGGAATTTCAAATGTGATGTGATCTGCAAATTTGCTCCCTGTCAGCTAGGAAGATGCTGACCTGTGCAGATGGCTGTTTCCAAAAGTCGAGCTGTCAGACTCTCTCCAAAGGCAGGACCCAGGCCTCCCTCATCTGTCTGTGGAGCCCTCATCGGCAGCATCCTGCCTTAGAGATGGGTTTTACTTAGAATTACAGAACATTTTTCCTCTTTGCATTATCTCAGCTCCTAACTTATGTTTAACATTTGAGCTAATGTCCTTCTTTGCCTCATCTTGGGTGTTTTGTGGATTTGTTCGTGCCTCCACTCAACAAACATGCATTCAGTTCCTACCATGAGTCTGTCTGCTCCGTGCGGGAGTCATAATGGTGGGCAACAGAGGCAACGTGCCTGCTGTTAGGTGCTGTGTTGTGGTGGCACACGCATGCACATATAACCACAGGTGTGCTAGTGTATCAGCTCTATGCCAGAGTAGGGGTGAGGGAGCCTTAATTTGTACTATTTGCCAATTTCTATGATGTAAATAAATGGTGACCCAGCCAATTTCGAATTACCCACATGATGTCACTGAATGTGGAGTTAGTAGCGATGTGTATGATCATCTCTCAGGAGCCTGTATGACCTGCTCCAGAACAATTAATTTAATTTAACTGTTTACTTTGTAGCCTTTACACATATTAACTTACTCCTACAAACAATATCATAGCTCTTCAAAGTCAGAGCTGAAGTCATCTCAACTGGGAGGTTATTGATGGATTGGCGATGGTCATCCAGGTCCCTCTCCCTTCCATGCAGACACCTAGGTGAAGGCCCAGCCCCAGGTAGACACAGGAAGAGGCGAGGCCAGAGCAGAAGAGAAATGGCACATGGAGCTACCGCTGGAGCTGAGGATTATTTAGCAGTAAATCTTTTTTGATTTTCTATTGCATGCCTGGCAGTCCACGGGAATCCACAGAAGCCACAATGAATGAGTCACTGCCACTGCCTTCAAGGTGCTCACAGTCGGGTGCAGAAGGGATAATGACCATGCACTGTGGAAAAGTGCTGTGTTAAACATGGGAATTAGCAAGAAAGATTTGCTAAAGAAGGCAAGTCTGAAAGGATGAATGGGGGCATCCAGGTGGAGAAGATGGGAAAGATGCAGAATCACTGCAAAAAAGAAAACAAGACTATGGTGCATTCAAGAAGCTGCAAGCGGTCCAGTACAATGGGGATGTGGGCACAGATGGAGGAGAGTGACAAGATGAGGCTGGAGAATGAAAGGAGCAAGATCTGCAAAGATCCCTCCTGCTGCTTGCCCTATGTCCTCTTGGGAAGCACTTCTCAAACTATAATGGGCACACAAATTCCCTGGGATCTTGGTAAAATGCAGCTTCTGCTTCAGCAGGTTTGGGGTGGACCAGATTCTACATTTCTAACAAGCTCCCTGATTACGTTAACACTGCTGGTCCATGGACTATCCTTTGCATAGCAAGGGTGTAAGGAAGAGGAGAGCGCTGAAGGGTGTTAGGAAGGTGGATTCCACAATCAGGCTTGCATTTCTAAAGATGACTCTAGTTGCTGGGGGCAGAATGGGCTGCAGGCAGCCACAGCTGCAGGAGCAATGGTGGAGAAAAAGAAGGTTAAGAGTCAAAGTCGGCCGGGCGCAGTGGCTCAAGCCTGTAATCCCAGCACTTTGGGAGGCCAAGACGGGCGGATCACGAGGTCAGGAGATCGAGACCATCCTGGCTAACATGGCGAAACCCCGTCTCTACTAAAAAATACAAAAAAAAACCTAGCCGGGCGAGGTGGCGGGCGCCTGTAGTCCCAGCCACTCGGGTGGCGGAGTCAGGAGAAAGGCGTAAACCCGGGAGGCGGAGCTTGCAGTGAGCCGAGATCTCACCACTGCACTCCAGCCTGGGCTACAGAGCCAGACTCCGTCTCAAAAAAAAAAAAAAAAGTTAAAGTCTAGGTTAGGTGCGGTGGCTCATGCTTCTTATCCAAACACTTTGGGAGGCTAAGACAGAAGGACTGCTTGACCCAGGAGTTTGAGACCAGCCTGGGGAACATGGCAAAACCCCATCTCTACAAGAAATAAAAACTCAGCCAGGCGGTGTTATAAAAAAATTATAATAAAAACTCACAGGTGGTGTTATGCACCTGTAGTCCCAGCTACTTGGGAAACCGAAATGGGAGGACTGCTTGAGCCCAGGAGGTCAAGGCTGCAGTGAGCCATGATCCTGCTGTTGCACTCCAGCTTGGGCAACAGAGCAAGACCCTGTCTCAAAAAAAAAGAATGAGTTAAATCTGGCAAGTTGATGAGCTTGAGAGGTACCATTTGGATACTGCTTTGTGTCAGGCTTCTTGTCCTCACCACCTGTCTCACCTGTTTCTCCTCCCAAGGTGGTGGATCTGGAGCCCCCAGGATCCCTCCTACTCCAGGACATCTTCTCAGGCCTCTGTGTGCCAGCTTGCGTGGCATCACTTGGCTTTACAGAATTAGGCAAAGTCATGCTTAATGTCACTCAGTCCTGTTTCAGGGTGAAGTCATTTATTTTAGGGGCAGATCTATTTCAGTAGCTTTATTTTTTTAATGTAGTAATTTTTATTGTTTTTCCTTTTCAATAAAATAAATACTTGCTATGTAGTTTCTCCTGAAATTATAAATTAACTGTTCAGGGTTAACAAGGCTTGACTTATTCTATTGAATCTATGAAACATTCAGCTTTATAAGAAACAGATTTTTACTTTTTTTTTTTTCTCATTACACATTATTATATAACCTTTAAGGATAATAAAGCTGTGCTAAGATTTAAAATTTGAGAAATCTGTCTATACCAAGTTTTTAAAAGTGCATTAATCAAGGCTAAATTTTAAATATTGATATACACATATTTCTTAATCTGAATCTGTTTAACATTAACACTAGCCTTTCTCTCTGTTATTTTTTTTCCCTACAAGATGACTCGACTTTGCAGAATAGTGGTTCCCAACTAGTGCTGACTTTGTCTCCCTGGGAATATTTGGCAATATCTGATGAAATTTTTGTTGTCATCAGTAGGGGAGCTAATGGCATTCAGTGAGTAGAACCCAAGATGCTGCTAAACATCCTACAATGCATAGGATGGAACCCCATAACTAAGAAATATCCAGCCCAAATGTCAACCATGCCAAGGTTAAGAAACCCTGCTGCAAAGTGCAACTCAATTCCCATTTTATGAATATCCTCTCTGTTCAATGTAATTCTGAAAACACAGACCTGACTAACTTGCATATACTACTCATACCAGACTGTGTGGCATGGGCAGAACTTGTCATCTCTTTCTAGCTCTGTAAGCCCAAGGCTTTCTATTAGCTTTTAGGGCTTGGTATTTGCATCATTTTATGAGTCTATGAGGCTCAAAAAAGTCTTTGTTAAGCATTTACAAAACATTTATTTGAAAACTGTTCTGCATGAAAATATGTTGAATTCAGTGAAAGAAAACAGTACGTTATCAAGTTTGTTGGCACAAGCCTTACTTTTAGGTTTTAGGGCTGGATATTTGTATCTTTCTATGAGTACCCACTGGGCCCAAAATTGTCTTTTCTGAGCTTCTACAAAACGTGTCTTTGAAAACATGTTTTCTTTGTGAAAACATGTTGAATTCAGTGGAAGAAAACAGAGCATCATCAAGGTTTTTGGCAGAAACCAGGATTTTATCTTTTAGGGTTGGATATTTGTATTTTCTTTTTTCTTTCTTTTTTTTTTTTATTATTTAGATGGAGTCTGGCTTTGTCACCTAGGCTGGAGTACAATGGCATGATCTGGGTTCACTGCAACCTCTGCCTCCTGGGTTCAAGTGATTCTCCTGCCTCAGCCTCTGGAGGAGCTGGGATTACAGGCCCGCACCACCATACCTGGCTAACTTTTGTATTTTTAGTAGAGATGGGGTTTCGCTAGGTTGGCCAGGCTGGTCTTGAACGCCTGACCTCAAGTAATCCACCTGCCTCGGCCTCCTTAAGTGCTGGGATTACACAGGCCTGAGCCCCCATGCCAGAACAATATTTGTATTTTCTATGAGAGTTCACTAAGCTCAGAATTGTGTTGTCTGAGATCCCACAAGAGGTCCTTTGAAAAGAGTTACACAGTTCTAGCATAGACTGTGAGCAGGGGAGTGGCGAGAAATGAAACAGGGCAATCACCAGAGAACAGAACACAGCGAACCCTACGTGCAGGACCAAGACGAGGGCAGCTAAGTTGTGGGATGCTGGGCTCTACCCAACTGGCCAGCCTGTTGGGAACAAACATTGGCTGAGCCTGTCTCTGTGCTGGGCGTGGCGGCCAGGCCTGGGGATGCAGGGTTGGAGGCCACTGTCGAGGAGCCTCAAACAGGCCAGCAGCTGAGCAGACTTGAACAATGCATGCAGATTTTTAATTAGTTCATCTGTGATTAGGGCCATTAACAAGGGGATCTGGATATAAAATATGGGGTTTTCTCCTAGTCTGGAGGGCAAGGGAAGACCTTCCTGTGGAAATGATGTTTGGGTTGAGACCTGAAGATTAAGTGAGAATGAGGCATGTTAAAAACCCATTCCCAGTTCTCCTCACTGCTGGTGGGAGTGCAAAATGGTACAATGGCTTTGAAAAACCATTTGGCAGTTTCTAACAGTTAACCATATGGGCCAGCAATCCCACTCCTAGGTATATACCTAGGAGAAATCAAAACATGTGTCTACACAAAGACTTGTATCCAAATGTTCATAGCAGCTTTCTTCATAAAAGCCCCGTCCTGGAAAAAAAATTGCAAATTCCCAGCCGGGCACAGTGGGCTCATGCCTGTTATCCCAGCACTTTGAGAGGCCGAGACGGGTGGATCACCTGAGGTCAGGAGTTCAAGACCAGCCTGACCAACATGGCAAAACTCCGTCTCTACTAAAAATACAAAAATTGGCTGGACGTGGTGGCGCGTACCTGTAGTCCCAGCTACTTGGGAGGCTGAGACAGGAGAATCTCTTGAACCCAGTAGGTGGAGGTTGCAGTGAGCTGAGATTACACCACTGCACTCTAGCCTGGGAGACACAGCAAGACTCCGTATCAAAAAAAAAGAATGGAAATTCCCATCAACAGGTGAGTGAATAATAATAGTGAGGTATATTCACACAATGGAATACTACTTAGCAATCAAAATGAATGAATTATTGAAACAGAACAACATGGATATAACTCACAAGGAAGCCAGATATGAAAAAGCACGCACTGCATGATCCCATTCACACGAAGCTGGAGAAGAGACAAAAACCAACCTACCACAACAGAGGATGGAAAGGTGATTCTCTTTGGAGTGGGAGGGGCTGTTAACTGGAAAGAACTTTGTCAGGGATGGAAACTTCTGTCTTTGAATTCAGGTAGTGGTTACATGGGTGTACACACGCACAAATACCTTTTTCACCTTTTACACTCAAAATTTATACAATTTACAGTATGCAAATTCGACATTCATTTTTTAAAAGCTCCTAAAATTCCAACATTCACCACCCTCAAAGCAAGTGGACTAACCATCTGCAAGTCCCCACACTCTTCTTCAGCTCTTCCCTCCCACTTGCCCCCACCAAGGCCACTCACAGTGTCCAGCTGCACACAAACAGTATGGCTCTGACCACTGGCCCCTGGGGTGGGGAGCTCTTTGCTGGCTACACATCTGACATGGGGAGCTTTCAGCCTTGCCCAGCCACTGGCCAGAGCAGAGGGGGCCTCCCCAGTCCTGGGTGTCTCATGGACACTGACCAGGCCGGAAGGACAGAAGGTGGGTAGGTTCCTGTCTTTGGGCTCCAGGGAAGGCCCAAGTTCTTTGTTGTATCTGACTGGGCTCCAAGTGCCATAACAGAGCCTCTGACTTTGTTGTGAAGGTGTTAGAACCCATTTGATGGAGTGGTGGGGAGGAGGACCTCCTTGTACTCCTGGGGACCAGGGTGAGTCCTATGGCCAGCTGACCAAGTCCCCTGGGAGACTGGCGCCTGTTAGGACAGCTCAAGAGACCAGAGACAGCTCTCAGCCAACCCTGTGGTGTGGGTAGCATCCAGATAAGGGCCAGCAGACCAGAGTCTGAGAGCCCGGACCACAAAGGCAAAGGCCCAGGGAGAAAGGCTGAGAGCAGAACCTGCAGGCAGTTTGGGGTCGAGACAGACCCACAAAAACAGGAGGATGAGGTGCGGGCATCCAGAGGCAGCAGGCTGGAGCAATTTCTAGGCCTCACCCTGTCGTGAGCACTTTCAGACCAACAGCACCTAACCTGAGGCTTGGCATACAGATGGCATTCAATGTGTGCTTTTATTTTTTTAAACAAGGACATTTTCTCAAGGTCCAGGGTTTGTCTTTGCTGCCTCAAAGGTACAGGTACAGAATTTTCTAAGCTTCACATCTCATCTTGCCACAGCCCCATGCTCAAGGCTGTCACCGGGGACTGTGGCCCCAGTGGCTTTGGAGTCCCTGCTTTCTCTAACACTCCCCTTGTCAGCTGGAGCTGTGCCTTTACCCTTTTCCATGTTCCCTCTGAGAGATCCTGGCATTGGTTTGGATTTTCGAGACATTTTCTGCTGTCTGCTTTTTCAAGGCTCCCTCTAAAGTTGATCTTACCTTTAAAAAAAAAAAAAAAAAAGCACAGAAGGGTGAGGATCTCAGAACCAGATAGCCCAGGGTCAAACTCCAGCCCTTCCACATCTGCTGTGTGTCCTTGGGGGAACTATTTAACCTCTCAGATTCTCAGTGTTTTCATATGTGAAATGGGAACAATTGCTCCTGCTTCATGGGCATCATGAATATTCAACCAAATAACCCATGCAAATGGTTTAGCAAGTGTCCGACAGGTGATACATGCTTTATAAATGTTAGCTTTTGTCACAGGTCAGGTTCCCCAGAAGCAGAGGCTGAGAAGGAAATTCTAGAGCTGTGATGTATTGGGGTGGGGCGTACAGGAGAAACCAAATGGGAGCAATAGGCAGGGGATGATGCCAAGCAAAGATGTGGATTCCACTGGAGCCGGTTCTCAACTGGATCCCAGGAGGCTCTGTTGTGTGACGCACACTCCAGAGTTTGTCCCTCCTGGAGGTAAGGGGGCTAGCTTTCCACACCCTGCACACTAGCTGTGCATTAGGAGAAGCAGGACCTCTTGCCCAGGGGTCATCCTCTGGAAAGGGTTGCAGAGATATGTGAGACGCTGGCCACAGCCAGTAAAAGAGATTCCCAGGGATCTGGCTGGGGGGTCTGCTACAGGGGTTTAGCCACAGCTCATTCTTTTTATTACTTATTGATTTTCCCTGCATTCCCATGTTGAAGGGAAGGGCAAGTACTCCACAATCCAATCTCATATCTACACTCCCTTGGGCTGGCCCTGGACCTACGTCCACACGTCGAGGACCTTCCAGGCTGTCATTTCCCCACAATCTCACTGTTCTCCGGGGCAGTGCCACCAAGGCATCTGGCTGCTTCCTAGCCCATCAAGATAGGAGAAAGAAGAGGGGCTTATGTGCAGCAAGTTGGCAGCCTGTCTGGAAGCAGGAGGCTCCTCTTAGCCTTCGTACTGCTGTACTTGAGAGGAAATCTGTTTCTCAATAAAACAAACTTTCTCCATCTGAATGGCCAGCTGAGGTCCACTGCATACATTGTGCTGGGCTTTCTTCTTAAACTCAGAAAGGTCTTGGGATGAAGTGGAGCATGTCAGAGGCAGTGGGCCAGAGTGGTAAAGTACGTAGAACTTGGAGAGACAGAAGACCTAAGCTCCAGCACGGCTGCTTGCATGGGAGGCTTTGGGAAAATCCTTTAATGTCTTTGAACTTCAGTTTCTTCATCCATGCACTGGGTGTAATACCACCTACCTCATGAAGCCTTTGTAAAAATTAAATAAGAGGATGAATTTGAAACTACCTGATACAAAATAAATGTCAATTGCCTCAGAACTAATGGATATATCATTGTGACAATATGTTTTCTAAAAGTGGGATTGTACCAGGCTTGGTGGTGGTTTATCCCTGTAATTCCAGCACTTTGGGAGGCTGAGGAAAGAGGATCACTTGAGGCCAGGCATTAGAGACCAGCCTGGGCAACATAGTGAGATCTCATCTCTACAGAAAATAAAAATACATTAGCTGGGTGTGGTGGTGTATGCCTGCAGTCCCAGCTAATCAGAAGGCTGAGGCAGGAGGATTGCTTGAGTCCAGGAATTTGAGGTTGCAGTGAGCTATGATTGCACCACTGCACTCCACACTGGGTTACAGAGTAGAAGAATATAAGTGAAATCTAAAATTGAGATTGTAGGCCGGGCGTGGTAGCTCACACCTGTAATCCCAGCACTTTGGGAGGCCAAGGCAGGTGGATCACCTGAGGTCAGGAGTTCGAGACAAGCTTGGTCAACATGGCAAAACTCCATAAAAATACAAAAATACAAAAAATTAGCCGGGTGTGGTGGCACACACCTGTAATTTCAGCTACTCTGTAGGCTGAGGCAGGAGAATCACTAGAATCCAGGAGGTAGAGGTTGCAGTGAGCCAAGATCACACCACTGCACTCCAGCCTGGGCAACAGAGAGATACTCAGTCTCAATTAAATACATTAAATAAATAAATAAATAAATAAATAAATAAATAAATAATAAAAATAAAATCAAGATTGTAAGTAAACTTGATCAGATCCAAAGAAAATAGAGTTTTCCTTCATCTTCGCTTATACTTAGATAGCAGGCCGTCTCTATGTGAGTTACTCATTGCCTGAGGCTAGGTTCCCCAAGAAGTAGATGCCAAGTCAAGGATTCATGTACAAGTGGTTTATTCAAGAGGTAATCCCTGGAAACGCTGCAAGTGGGGAATGGAAAAAGGGAAGGGAAGGTAGCCCAAAAAGGCTGCGTTAGCATGTTTATTGCATGGGCAACTGGAGCTTCACTCTGCTTGGGGGGCCCCTGGATGCCAGAGTAGAACATATTCCTCAGGGTTATCCTGCCTGCAAGGCAAGGGAGCTAGGGAATTTATACACCAATATCTGTCCATCACTGGTTAAGGACAGCTCCCAAAGACCGTTACTTTCCTAATAGTTCCAACCTGCTGAGTGCATAGGCTGAGTGGGCTTCCGAATATGCTGGTCCCATCTCCTAATGATGAGAGGTAGAGGCACAAGAGAAGGCAAACAAATGGCAAAGACACTTAAATACATGAGAAAATGAGTCCAACCTGAACTTTGACTTTTCTGGGTGGACCACTCATGCCACTAACTACAATATCTTCATTTCATCTGCTTTTACAAAGACAGACAATTCCGAACAGCCAAGCTTAACAAGTAGCTCATCTTAGCCTCCGGATTCAGAGCACTGGTGGCCTCTCCACCTCCAACTGACACCAGAAAACATACAAATACCTCTAAGCATGCTTTGGGTATTTGTTTTTCTAATTGCAAATATTATACCATAACTTAGTTTGAAGGCCTTGTAAAGAATATGCCAGAAACAGCTAATATTAGCCTAACATTATCCTTAAAAACTAGGGCAATCTTTTTTTAACAGAAGAGTGTGCATATAAACATCAAAAGACGTGATGAGAGTAGTTTCAACTTCTAACTAGAGAAATTATAGAGATATTTCATGAAAGAGGTACTTTATCAGCTCATCTTGAGTGAATGTTAAAGAAGAAGATACGGCTATTATCTCCAGAGTCCACTATCTCAGAGATGCAGCCCAAAGTTATAAGACTGAGTGCCTCGAGGTAGGGAATAGGAAGCAACAGGGTCTCCAGGCTCACTGAGGTGTACTGACCTGCCATGCAATTCCTACATCAGCAAAGATCCTCTGTCCATGGTTACAGGACCCCTGGATTTGCTATGCCTATCCTGATGGCTTCCTACATGAGACCATCCATTCACACTTGGCCCTTATCCAGGCCTGAAATTCTCCCCAGTCGCACTCCACCCACCTACGTCTATCACGTAGCTCAGAGCCAGTAAAGCTCATCTCTGAATCAACAAAAATTTCCTTTATCCCATCAAAACGTCCTTAACATCTATCTTGAGGTCATGCAGCACGATCTTATTTTGCTGACATTGTTTCCTTCTTCTGTGGATTCCCAAGCAGAGTATAGATTCTTTGGGGGATAAGAGCTGGAATTTCAGCTTCTTTTTTTTTTTTTTTTTTTTTTTTTTTGAGATGGAGTCTTGCTCTTGCCAAGCTGGAGTGCGGTGGCGCTATCTCTGCTCACTGCAACCTCCGACTCCCTGGTTCACGCCATTCTCCTGCCTCAGCTTCCCAAGTAGCTGGGATTACAGGCACATACCACCACTCCCAGCTAATTTTTGTATTTTTAGTAGAGACAGGGTTTCACCATGTTGGCCAGGATGGTCTCGATCTCCTGACCTCATGGTCCACCTGCCTCTGCCTCCCAAAGTGCTGGGACTACAGGCGTGAGTCACTGTGCCCGGCCTCAGCTTCTCTTATATACCACACAGCACCCAGCACAGAGCAGAAAGCTAAGCGCATCGACCCAGTGACTGACTGACTGAATAAATGAATACATGCTGTCTCACTGGTAGAAGCCCAGATTCCTCCTTCTTACGACTCCCACACCCACTTAGGAGGTTCTATTATGTCTTAAAAGAAGTTACATCTCCATCAGTGTCAAAGCAACATTACGTTAGTGGCTCAACGTGATCAGGCATGAATTTCTTTGTTTTCCCACTCACCTGAAAGCCCAAGTACTCCAGAGCTTGCCTGCACCATAAAAAGACAAAGTACAAGATTGTTGAAAAGAGATATGGTGGGTTTATGAGAATATCCTTCAGATGTAGCAGAAACAATCCAGGTGGTAAACACTTCTGATTCTTCAAAGAAAACGGAAGAAAGGGATCCCTACCGTCTATTTTGAATCTACCATTTTTTGTTTCTGAGTGTCTTTTAAATCTATTCAAAATCCTTTAAGGACATTTCACCATGCTTGGGAGAAGTTCATGGCTCCTCAACAAATTGCAATAGATCTTTTATAGGCTGGACTCTGCCTCGTTCTCCAAACTCGCCTGCCATAATCCTGATGTGCTCCACATTGCCAGACTCTTTCAAGCCCTTCCCCGCCCTGTGGAGAATCCCTACTCACACCTCAGGACTAGCTCAGATATGGTCTCCAGGAGACCTTTTCTAAGATCCTATGTGAGGGAACTAGCCCCCTGAGCACCTTGGGACATAATTATTTACTTTCATGTACATGTCCCGTAGTGAACTATGAGCACCTCCAGACCTTACCCTGTGTTTGGTCGCCTTGCTCTCCTCTCCACAGCTGGCACCCAATCTTGCCAGGCTGTCTCCAGGGACTCAAGCCCTTGGAATGGGGTCCTGGATGCTTTTCCACCTGCCTGACTTCTAAATTCCACTAAGATCCTGTCCCATTCTCTTGAAAACACCAGAACTTACTCTGACATGCCCTGTGGAAGTTATTTCTCCACTGCTGTTCAAACCCACTCCCAGACCTAGCCCTCCCTGAGGAGAGCGTCTCAGCCAAATCCAACTGCCTCTTGCTCAAGTTTCCTTAAGGGGGGCCGCTGGCCTCTTCCTGTTAAGTCGTCTTAGAGCCACAAGAAGAATCAACATTCCAGTGTCAACTAGCAGGGGGCAGTGTGGACATACACACACTAGGCCCTTTTTTCAAAGGGTCTGCTTCCCTGAGGGTGTCTATCTGTGCCTCCACGGAACATGGCTTGGGCTATTCCTGCAGTCCCATGGCCAGGTGGATCCTTCTTTTACGCTTCATTTCTATTAAATGAGAACATTCTCAATTCACTAACTGGATTTTTGGAAAGGCAGCAAGCTCTGCTAGATAGTTCTAAATATTTGCATCAAATGTGGACCAGAAATTATGAATCTGTCTTTCAACACTCTCAGATCTGAGTCAGCAGGCCTGCCACATGCGAAAGTAGGAACATTAAATACTTGAAGCTGAGAGAGAATAAGTGGGTTTCTAATCCTCTCTGGTGCATTCAGTTCTAGAAAGTGGTTCTTTGTATTCTACTGGAACATTTCTACGTATGATTTTTTTGTTGTTTGTTTGTTTTTTGAGACAGAGTCTCCCTCTGTTGCGTAGGCTGGAGCACAGTGGCACAATTTCAGCTCACTGAAATCTCTATCTCCCAGGTTCAAGGAATTCTCCTGCCTCAGCCTCCCGAGTAGCTGAGATTACACGCACGTGCCACCACGCCCAGCTAATTTTTGTATTTTTAGTAAAGGCAGGGTTTCACTATGTTGGCCAGGCTGGTGTATGTATGTTTTAAACATGCTTTAAAACAAAATTTCATTTTAGAGATGGGATCTCGCTATATTGCCCAGACTGGAGTGCAGTGGCTATATTGCCCAGATCATGGCGCACTGCAGCCTAGAGCTACTAGGCTCAAGCAATCCTCCCACCCCAGCCTCCCACGTAATTGAGACTACAGGTATACACCACCATGCCTGGCTTTAAACATGTTTTTTAAATGTGTCATAAATCACATTTCTCTGATGAATAAAAAGAATTATCTAATGTTGAGAAAGAGTCAATGTTTAATCATTTACCTCACAGGGCAGATTTCTTAATGAATTCTGTTATTGAATCCACAGAATTTAACATCATGTTATTTTGGCCCTGAAGGCGTAACTTCAAGCCATTCTGGATA